>NW_024070185.1:64246104-64252801 GCF_014754425.2 Oryx dammah | reverse complement strand
ATAATGTTGTTTTACAGAAAAGTCAGAAAGCATCCCAGAGTGAAGTGAAAGTGGCTCAGTCATGTATGACTCTTTGAAACTCCATGGACTATACAGTCCATGGGATTCTTCAGGCCAGAATATGGAGTGTGTCAGTTAAGTTCAGTCACTCAGTCGTGTCCAAAACTTTGTGACCCCATGGAATGTAGCATGCCAGGCTTCCCTGTCCATCACCAACCCCCTGAGCTTACTCAAACTCATGTCCATCAAATCAGTTATGCCATCCAACCATTTCTCCCTCTGATGGCCCCTTTTCATCCCACCTTCAATCTTTCCCAGCATCAGGGCCTTTTCTAGTGAGTCAGTTCTTCACATCAGGTAGCCAAAATATTGGAGTTTCAGCTTCAGCATCAATCCTTCCAATGAATATTCAGGACTGATTTCCTTTAGGATGGACTTGTTGGATCCATCCTAACAAGTTGGATCCATCCTTGCTCTTTCAGTCCAAGTGACACTCAAGAGTCTTCTCCAACACCACAGTTCAAAAGCATCAATTCTTCAGTGCCCAGCTGTCTTTATAGTCCAACACTCACATCCATACATGACTACTGGGAAAACCATAGCTTTGACTAGATGGACCTTTATAGGCAAAGCAATGTCTCTGCTTTTTAATATGCTGTCTAGGTTCATCATAGCTTTTCTTCCAAGGAGCAAGCATCTCTTAATTTCATGACTGCAGTCACCTTCTGCAATGATTTTGGAGCTCAAAAAACTAAAGTCTCTCATTGTTTCCATTATCTCCCCAACTATTTGACGTGCAGTGATTGGACAGGATGCTATGATCTTGGTTTTCTGAATGTTGAGCTTCAAGTCAATTTTTTCAGTTTCCTCTTTCACTTTTATCAAGAGGCTCTTTAGTTCTTCTTTGCTTTCTGCCATAAGGGGTGTGTCATCTGCATGTCTGAGGTTATTGATATTTCTCCCAGCAATCTTGATTCCAGCTTGTGCTTCATCCACTCCAACATTTCTCATAAGGTACTCTGCATATAAGTTAAATAAGTAGGGTGACATTATACAGCTTTGACATACTCCTTTCCCTTTTGCAACCAGTCTGTTGTTCCACGTTCAGTTCTAACTGTTGCTTCCTGACCTGCATACTGATTTCTCAGGAAGCAGGTGGTCTGGTATTCCCATCTCTTTCAGAATTTTCCACAGTTTGTTGTGATCCACACAGTCAAAGGCTTTGGCGTAGACAATGAAGAAGAAGTAGATGTTTTTCTGGAACTCTCTTGCTTTTTTGATGATCCAACAGACATTGGCAATTTGATCTCTTGTTCTTCTGCCTCTTCTAAATCCAGCTTGAACATCTGGAAGCTCATCTTTGTGCCCATCTTTGCATGAAATGCTCCCTTGTATCTCTAATTTTCTTGAAGAGATCTCTAGTCTTTCCCATTCTATTGTTTTCCTCTATTTCTTTGCACTGATCACTGAGAAAGGCTTTCTTATCTCTCCTTGCTATTCTTTGGAACTCTGCATTCAAGTGAGTATATCTTTCCTTTTCTCCTTTGCCTTTCTCTTCTATTCTTTTCTAGCAGATTGTAAGGCCTCCTCAGACACCCATTTTGCCTTTTTGCATTTCTTTTTCTTGGGGATGGTCTTGATCACTGACTCCTGTGCAATGTCACAAACCTCTGTCCATAGTTCTTCAGGCACTCTGTCTATCAGATCTAATCCCTTGCATCTATTTGTCACTTCCTCTGTATAATCATAAGGGATTGATTTAGGTCATACATGAATAGTCTGGTGGCTTTCCCTACTTTCTTCCATTTCAGTCTGAATTTGGCAATAAGGAGTTCATGATCTGAGCCACAGTCAGCTCCCAGTCTTGTTTTTGCTGACTGTATAAAGCTTCTCCATCTCTACCTGCAAAGTATATAATCAATTTGATTTCGGTATTGACCATCTGAAAATGTCTGTATGTAGAGTCTTCTCTTGTGATGTTGGAAGAGGGTGTTTGCTATGACCTGTGTGTTCTCTTAGCAAAACTCTGTTAGCCTTTGCCCTGCTTCATTTTGTAATCCAAGGCCAAATTTGCCTGTTACTCCAGTTATCTCTTGATTTCCTACTTTTTGCATTCCAGCCCCCTATAATGAAAAGGACATTTTTTTGTGTGTGTGTGGGGGGAGGGTGTTAGTTCTAGAAAGTCCTGTAGATCTTTATAAAACAGTTCAACTTCAGCTTCTTCAGCATTAGTCGTCAGGGCATAGACTTGGATTACTGTGATATTGAATGGTTTGCCTTGGAAACGAATAGAGATCATTCTGTCGTTTTTGAGATTGCATCCAAGTACTGCATTTTGGACTCTTTTGTTGACTATAATGGCTACTCCATTCTTCTAAGGGAGTCTTTCCCACAGTAGTAGGTCATCTGAGTTAAATCCACCCATTCCAGTCCATTTTAGTTTGCCGATTCTTAAAATGTCTATGTTCTTCTCTTTTGCCATCTCCTGTTTAACCACTTCCAATTTGTCTTGATTCATGGACCTAACTTTCCAGGTTTCTATGCAATGTTGCTCTTTATAGCATCATGCTTTATTTCCATCACCAGTCACATCCACAATTTGGTGTTGTTTTTGCTTTGATTCCATCTTTTCCTTCTTTCTGGAGTTATTTCTCCACTGATCTCCAGTAGCATGTTGGGCGCCTACTGACCTGGGGAGTTCATCTTCCAGTTTCCTATTTTTTTGCCTTTTCATACTGTTCATTGGGGTTCTCAAGCCAAGAATACTGAAATGGCTTGCCATTGCCTTCTCCAGTGGACCACGTTTTGTCAGAACTCTCCATCATGCCCCATCCATCTTGGGTGGCCCTACATGGCATGGCTTATAGTTTCAGTGAGTTAGACAAGGCTGTGGCCCAGGTATCAGTTTGGTTAGTTTTCCGTGACTGTGGTTTTCATTCTGTCTGCCCTCTGATGGAGAAGGATAGAGGCTTATGGAAGCTTCCTGATGGAAGAGACTGACTGAGGGGAAAACTGGGTCCTGTTCTGATGGACAGGGCCACACTAGGTAAATCTTTAATCCAATTTTCTGTTGAAGGGCGGGGCTGTGTTCCCTCCCTCTGTTTGACGTGAGGCCAAACTATGGTGGAGGTAATGAAGATAATGGCAACCTCCTTCAAAAGGTCCTGGGCATGCACTGCTGCACTCAGTGCCTCTGACCCTGCAGCAGGCCACTGCTGACCCACACCTCTGCCGGAGACTCCTGGACATGCACAGGCAAGTCTGGGTCAGTCTCTTGTGGGGCCACTGCTCCTTTCTCCTGGGTTCTAGTGTGTACAAAGTTTTGTTTGTGGCCTCCAAGAGTCTGTTTCCTCAGCCTTCTGTAAGTTCTGGCAGCTCTATGGTGGAGTTAATGGTGGCTTCCTCCAAGAGAGCTTATGCCATGCCCAGGTCTGCCCTTGCCCTTGTGGCAGGCCTCCTCAGGAGACACTCAAACACAATCTGGCTCAGTCTGTGGGGTCTGTGGTTCCTGGTGTACACAAGGTTTGTTTGAGCTCTCAAAGCATCTCTGGTGGGTATGGGGTTTGATTCTAAACTGTAGGCGGTGGCGGCAGCTGGTGCACTAAGCGCAGCCGAGAGCTACCCCACGTCCGAGGTCAGGGGCAGTGGCCTAGAGTGCCAGGCTGCGACGGCGCAGGAACAGCCGAGAGGAGCTACCCCGCGTTCAAGGTCAGGGGCGGCGGCTGGGAGGAGATACCCCATGTCCAAGGCCAGGGACGGCGTCCAAGGCCAGGGGCAGTGGCAGGAAGAAGCAACCCCACGCCCAAAGCCAGGGCAGCAACTAGGAGGAGCAACCCCATGCCCAAAGCCAGGGGCGGCGGCCGGGAAGAGCAATCCCACATCCAAGGAGTGGTGGCTGTGCAGGCGCAGGAGGGCCTAGAGGAGCTATCCCACAGTAAAGGTCAAGAAGGGCAGTGGGAGGAAATACCCCTCATCCAAGGTAAGGAGCAGCGGCTGAGCTTTGTTGGAGCAGCCGTGAAGAGATACCCCACGCCCAAGGCAAGAGAAACCCAAGTAAGATGATAGGTGTTGCAAGAGGGCATCATAGGGCAGACACACTGAAACCATACTCACAGAAATCTAGTCAATCTAATCACACTAGGACCACAGCCTTGTCTAACTCAGTGAAACTAAGCCATGCCCACGGGCAACCCAAGACGGGAGGGTCATGGTGGAGAGGTCTAATAGAATGTGGTCCACTGGAGAAGGGAATGGCAACCACTTCAGTATTCTTGCCTTGAGAACACCATGAACAGTATGAAAAGGCAAAATGATAAGATACTGAAAGAGGAACTCCCCAGGTCAGTAGGTGCCCAATATGCTACTGGAGATCAGTGGAGAAATAACTCCAGAAAGAATGAAGGGATGGAGCCAAAGCAAAACTGATACCCAGCTGTGGATGTGACTGGTGATAGAAGCAAGGCCTGATGCTGTAAAGAGCAATATTGCATAGGAACCTGGAATGTCAGGTCCATGAATCAAGGCAAATTGGAAGTGGTCAAACAGGAGATGGCAAGGGTGAATGTCGACATTCTAGGAATCAGTGAATTAAAATGGACTGGAATGGGCAAATTTAACTCAGATGACCATTATATCTACTACTGCGGGCAAGAATCCCTCAGAAGAAATGGAGTAGCCATCATGGTCAACAGAAGAGTCCGAAATGCAGTACTTGGATGCAATCTCAGAAACGACAGAATGATCTCTGTTCGTCTCCAAGGCAAACCATTCAATATCACAGTTATCCAAGTCTATGCCCCAACCAGCAGCACTGAAGAAGCTGAAGATGAACGGTTCTATGAAGACCTACAAGACCTTTTAGAACTAACACCCAAAAAAGATGTCCTTTTCATAATAGGGGACTGGAATGCAAAACTAGGAAGTCAAGAAACACCTGGAGTAACAGGCAAATTTGGCCTTGGAATATGGAATGAAGCAGGGCAAAGACTAATAGAGTTTTGCCAAGAAAATGCACTGGTCATAGCAAACACTCTCTGCCAACAACACAAGAGAAGACCCTACACATGGACATCACCAGATGGTCAACACCGAAATCAGATTGATTATATTCTTTGCAGCCAAAGGTGGAGAAGCTCTCTACAGTCAACAAAAACAAGACCAGGAGCTGACTGTGGCTCAGATCATGAACTCCTTATTACCAAATTCAGACTCAAATTGAAGAAAGTAGGGAAAACTGCTAGACCATTCAGGTATGACCTAAATCAAATCCCTTGTGATTATACAGTGGAAGTGAGAAATAGATTTAAGGGCCTAGATCTGATAGATAGAGTGCCTGATGAATATGGAATGACATTCGTGACATTGTACAAGAGACAGGGATGAAGACCATCCCCATGGAAAAGAAATGCAAAAAAGCAAAATGGCTGCCTGGGGAGGCCTTACAAATAGCTGTGAAAAGGAGAGAGGCAAAAAGCAAAGGAGAAAAGGAAAGATATAAGCATCTGAATGCAGAGTTCCAAAGAATAGCAAGAAGAGATAAGAAAGCCTTCTTCAGTGATCAATGCAAAGAAATAGAGGAAAAGAACAGAATGGGAAAGACTAGAGATCTCTTCAAGAAAATTAGAGATACCAAGGGAACATTTCATGCAAAGATGGGCTCGATAAAGGACAGAAATGGTATGGACCTAACAGAAGCAGAAGATATTAAGAAGAGATGGCAAGAATACACAGAAGAACTGTACAAAAAGGATCTTCACGACCCGGATAAACACGATGGTGTGATCGATCACTCATCTAGAGCCAGACATCCTGGAATGTGAAGTCAAGTGGGCCTTAGAAAGCATCACTATGAACAAAGCTAGTGCAGGTGATGGAATTCCAGTGGAGCTATTTCAAATCCTGAAAGATGATGCTGTGAAAGTGCTGCACTCAATATGCCAGCAAATTTGGAAAACTCAGCGGTGGCCACAGGACTGGAAAAGGTCAGTTTTCATTCCAATCCCAAACAAAGGCAATGCCAAAGAATGCTCAAACTACCACACAATTGCACTCATCTCACATGCTAGTAAAGTAATGCTCAAAATTCTCCAAGCCAGGCTTCAGCAGTACATGAACTGTGAACTCCATGATGTTCAAGTTGGTTTTAGAAAAGGCAGAGAACCAGAGATCAAATTGCCAACATCTGCTGGATCATGGAAAAGGCAAGAGAGTTCCAAAAAAACATCTATTTCTGCTTTATTGACTATGCCAAAGCCTTTGACTGTGTGGATCACAATAAACTGTGGAAAATTCTTCAAGAGATGGGAATACCAGACCACCTAACCTGCCTCTTGAGTAATCTGTATGCAGGCCAGGAAGCAACAGTTAGAACTGGACATGGAACGACAGACTGGTTCCAAATAGGAAAAGGAGTACATCAAAGCTGTATATTGTCACCCTGCTTATTTAACTTCTATGCAGAGTACATCATGAGAAACTCTGGGCTGGAAGAAACACAAGCTGGAATCAAGATTACCGGGAGAAATATCAATAACCTCAGATATGCAGATGACACCGCCCTTATGGCAGAAAGTGAAGAGGAACTAAAGAGCCTCTTGATGAAAGTGAAGGAGGAGAGTGAAAAAGTTGGCTTAAAGCTCAACATTCAGAAAACAAAGATCATGGCATCCAGTCCCATCACTCCATGGGAAATAGATGG
>NW_024070185.1:64220281-64246004 GCF_014754425.2 Oryx dammah | reverse complement strand
ATCACTGCAGATGGTAATTGCAGCCATGAAATTAAAAGACGCTTACTGCTTGGAAGAAAAGTTATGACCAACCTAGAAAACTTATTCAAAAGCAGAGACATTACTTTGCCAACTAAGGTCCGTCTAGTCAAGGCTATGGTTTTTCCTGTGGTCATGTATGGATGTGAGAGTTGGACTGTGAAGAAGGCTGAGTGCCGAAGAATTGATGCTTTTGAACTGTGCTGTTGGAGAAGACTCTTGAGAGTCCCTTGGACTGCAAGGAGATCCAACCAGTCCATTCTGAAGGAGATCAGCCCTGGGATTTCTTTGGAAGGAATGATGCTAAAGCTGAAATTCCAGTACTTTGGCCATCTCATGCGAAGAGTTGACTCATTAGAAAAGATTTGATGCTGGGAGGGATTGGGGGCAGGAGGAGAAAGGGACGACGGAGGACAAGATGGCTGGATGACATCACTGACTCGATGGACACGAGTCTGAGTGAATTCCAGGAGTTGGTGATGGACAGGGAGGCCTGGTGTGCTGCGATTCATGGGGTCACAGAGTCGGACATGACTGAGCGACTGAACTGAACTGAACCGAACCATCTTGCTGGGACTTCTCCTTCTCCCTTGGATGTGGGGTATCTTTTTTTGGTGGGATCCAACATTCTCCTGTCAATGGTTGCTCAGCAGAGAGTTGTAATTTTGGAATTCTTGCAGGAGAAAATGAGCGCACCTCCTTCTACTCTGCCATCTTGAAACTTCAGTGGATATCCATTCCCTTCTCTGGGGGATCCTCCCAACCCTGGGACTGAACCCAGGTCTCCTGCATTGCAGGTGGATTCTTTTACCAGCTGAACTACCAGGGAAACACAGAAGTTTAAAACAAAAACAGATGCCCCTAGAGTTAAGAGAGAGTGTTCATAGAGCAGAAAGAACTTGAGCTCAGTAACACTGTGTCACTGTTATTTTTGTCAGATCACTAGAGATGGTCCCTGAAAGAGGAGGTCACAGCATCCATCTCTGTGCCTCTCCTAATACAAAATAGGTATTATCAATGAGACTGTCCACACCTGAAGCACAGGGGATGGCTAGTCAAGGAGACCAGATAGACACACAAGAAACCCAGTGTCCATGGGAAGATAGAGGAACCCAGGATCTGACCGCATTGGCCACAACCAGCCAGCTCAGAGCCTCAGCTCAGCATTACCTGGAGAGGGCTTCAGACTCTACCCCAGATGACTTGTCTCCAATCAACTCTGATCCCTGACTGTTTCTTTCCCCATGATCATTAGGGAGTCTCACTTATGCCATCAGTAAGATTCCTTTATCCTATTGATGCTTTTAGTAGTACACTAGAGATGAGTGCTAGATTTTATCCAAAGCCTCCAGGCTACTAAATGGAAACTGCTTCAATGACTTTCTACCTTTGCTTAAATGTTGGCAGTTTTAGACTGAACTTTCAAAAATCTTTTTAATAGTCACCAAAATTCTTACATATTTCTGCTTATGAGAACACTGTTTTTCCTTATTCCCTGAAAAATTTATGTTTCATCATCAGTTTCTTCTCTAAAATTGAATAACTGTTCAATAATTTTCTTAAAATTTTTCATCTACTGCTGATGGACTGAGTTCTGTTGCTCTGGGATTATGATCAGTGGGCTTCATCCCCAGAAATAAGGATCTCCACTGAGTCACACTTCAATCTTGTGAGTGAAGACATGACCACTCTGCCTTGGCAACCAGGTTAAGTGTTCATAGCAGTTGAAAGTTTCAAGCAATTGAAGGAAGAGATTCATTTGGAAGTAGGCGTTTGGTTTTAGACATTTAAATGCAGGTAAATAGAATCTTACTTCCCTGGTAGCACAGTTGGTAAAGAATCCTCCTACAATGTAGGAGACCCAGGTTCGATCTCTGGGTGGGGAAGATCCCCTGAAGGGAATGGCAACCCACTCCACTATTCTTGCCTGGAAAATCCCATGGACAGAGAAGCCTGGCAGGCTTCAGTCCTTGGGGGTGCCAAGAGTCGGACATGACTTAGCATGTGTCTTGCTCTCTTGCTTGCTAAATAGAACCTAGTTACCTAGAAAGACTTTAAACCAAGATATCCCTCTAGGTGTTAGGAGGAAGAGGGACCATGTCATGAGGTAAGAGATGCCAGGAAGATGCACCAGGAACGGATCTAAGCCCTAGGTGGGTATTTCAGGAAGAGATCCCGTAGAGTTTGCAATGCATGCAGTACATCTGCCTCTTCTTGCTGCTTTCTTTTCCCCAACCCTGCTCTCCATATGTCTAGTTTTACAACAGAAGCACACTGTAGAGCTCTGCAAATGATAATATTTGGGCACATTTATCAGCCACAATATCTCTAAACAGCAGTTGTACCAGCAGACAAAGGAGAGGACAATCTAACTTACCTCCTGAGCAAAAGAGGAGGTTGGTTGCCTTGTAGATCTAGGCAACCAACAGCAACAATCCAAAGGGCTGTCTCAGTTGCTGAAACTCAATTTCATGCCCTGATAATTCACTGGGAGTGGTTACGACACAACCTTCTCTTTTACTTCTACTTGACTTCAGGTTAGGTCAAGTTTCCTTAAACTTACTGTACCTCCCCTGAAATGTACTAAGATGTTTATGCATCTGAAAAGTATCTAATGCTGCATTTGTTCTTTAACATTTAGAAAATACACTTCTTGTTGCCTGCAATTCATACATTACTTAGAGGTTTTTCTGTGGTCTCATTATCATCATCACAAGACAACCAGACCAAAATCTACTGAATCAGAATCACAACAAAAAGAAAATTTATCAGCGTTTGCAAGGACTGCTTTCCTAACAATGCTGGATACTTGCAAATACTTTCTACTTACACATGGGAGAGCTCAGGGATTCAAAAGGCTGAAAGAGGGTAAAGTGAATTTGCTGAGCTCAGTTTCTGTCAGTATCATTTTCCTGGGAATGCATCCGCTTAGGCTATTCCTGCAGCGCAAGCAGTAGGAAAAACATTGCACATCAAGAGAGAAGAAGTAGAGAAGAAAGACACATCAAAGGGAATCAGCTTAGAGGAACAATGCATAGGCTTCAATGACAAAAATGAAAAAAGGTTTGCATTAGAAAATATCACAGACTAAATACATGACTGTGAATGGAGAACTGAGAACGGCCTGAGTTAATTTCTATATCAGTTACATGCTAAATGGGAAGCTCATGGGGTAAAAATACAGGTGGTGGGACCCAGGGTCTGAGTGCCCTTGGTGCTCTCTCCAGTATTGTGGTGGCCACAAAGATGCCCTCTACAGGCTGAAGTTATTTCTCAATTGTTTCATTGCTTAGTTTCCTAATACCCAGATTTTTTAAACTTGCATGTCATGTCTGTTCTTGGCATTGCCTTCTCATGGCCTTTTAAGTCTTGCCTTGAAATAATTTTGCTGTTTCTAGGGCAATAGGTACAAGGGGGAAATGTGGATATTAATCATCCAGTAGAAGGAAAGGGAGACAGGGGACAGAGAAGGGAGGTGAAACGTTGCTGGAGACAGGCCCCTACACTTTTTCCCTTCCATCCAGAGATTCTTTGTTGACTCTGAACATTTCATTTTCATTCTTTTTTTTATGAATTAATGTATTTATTTTACTTTAAAATATTGTATTGGTTTTGTCATACATTGACTTGAATCTGCCAAGAGTGTACATGTGTTCCCCATCCTGAACCCCCCTCCCACCTCCCTCCCCATCCCATCCCTCTGGGTCATCCCAGTGCACCAGTCCCAAGCACCCTGTATCATGCATCAAATCTGGACTGGTGATTTGTTTCACATATGATATTTTACATGAAACATTTTTATTCTTAATGACAGTCACATTTTCTTCATGAATTACAGAGCAGGAAGGACCTCAGCTTCCAAAAAGGCTGGGAATGTAACTGTACCATGTGGATCTTAGTATTTGTTTCAGATCTTCCAAGGACAACTTCTTGTCCACATTTCTTAAAATGTCATCAGAAGTTTGAAAAATCTGGCCCCACCTCTTTCTCTGGTCCCTCTGTCTATCATTGTTCCCATAAACCTTATACATAGCTTCAAGCTGCTCTGGACACAGTAGGTTCCCTGTGTCCTGTTTTGCTTGCTCACTTGATCCATTTCTTTATGTCTTTTTTCCAGAAATGCCCCTCCTTACCTGGGCTCTCCCACTGCATCTTCATGACTAAGACTCTTATCTCACCTGAGAAGCTCTCTCCAGCCCCTTCAGAGGAAGTGGTCACTTCCTTTCCAGGCCCTCAGGGCTCTGTGGAGGGCTCAGCTTCAGCCTTCAGCACATTGTCTGTTTCCCATGCCCCAGTTTGTGCTTCATTGCCACTTCTCTTCATCTCAGCACTTAACATGGGTCAGGCAAATGGGAGACATTCATTAAATGCACTAAATGAATCAATAAAAGAAGAAATGAACACTTAAATGATATCATGATCACTCCTAAAATCATAGGCTTTGTGGTCAATCAAAATATATCTTTTATGTCTCTTCTATCATAGTGAAACAAGGTAGGTTCCCTGCTCAGCACACCTTTGATCTAACTTTTAATCTGCATCAAAGACCCTGAGGAGTGCTTTAAATCCTCTGTTCAGAATAGCCATGTCTTTGTCATTCAGTAATAACTCTCTGATGGTCCTAAAAGTCTGACTTTAAAGCACAACCAGGGCTGGAACTTTACAAGAACACTGTAAAAGCTAAATTTTTCAAAGCAAGATAAACCTTAAAATAGGTTTGATCTTTTGTGGTTTTTTTTTTGGAAGACTGTGGTATGCACAAAAGAATCACTTTACAACCAGCATGAACAAATCAAGACTCAGTGAGCCGAAGGTATGAGAAACTTGATCAAAACACTTTAACCCAAAATGCCCAAAATGAAATATTGTGATGCGAAATACTATTTCACTGTGCTTGAATATGGCTGAACTTTCTGAAGAACTAATAGTCCTTTGCAATTTTAGAGAGAATGAACTAAACCAAATAGGATTTTGCAATGCCATAGTTCTGGTTTTGTTCTACTAACAATGAAAATAATATACTCTTAGTTCATAACAAGTTAGAGAAAACAATCCAGTTAACATTATTACTGCACTTTACATATATATATTATATATACATAAATATTATTTCTAAGTTAAGTCTCTCAGTCGTGTCCGACTCTTCACGACCCCGTGGACTGTAGCCCCTCAGGCTCCCCCATCCATGAGATTCTCCAGGCAAGAATACTGGAGTGGGTTGCCATTTCCTTCTCCAGATAAATATATATAATTATATATAAATTATATATATAATATATATAAATATTATATATATATATGAATTTTCTTTCAGCAAAAAAAAATACAAAAGCAAAAGCACAAAATGCCTAAATAATATAAGAGATAATACATAAGATGTATATATAGCCCATGTATTGGAACTGACAATTCACTCAAATGGAGTTAATTCACTTAAGAACTGAATAAGTATCACAGACTGTTTAGTTTTCTATTGCCAAGTACGACAAAATTAGTGGCTAAAATGACATTCATTTGTAAGCTCAGTTTTGTAGGTCAGAGGTTCAGGAGGACTTGACTGGACTCTTCTCCCAGTGTCATGAGCTAAAATCAAGATTTAGTGTGGGTGGGTGCTTATGGGGAGATTCTGGGAAACCAGTACGCTTCCAGGCTTTTTCAGATTGTTGGCAGAATTGAGTTCTTAGCAGTTTAGGTCTGAGGTTCCCAATACCCTGCTGATTGTCACCTGGAAATCATGCCCTACTCCTAGAGGTCACCCATATTCTTTCTCATGTAGCCAAGTCCATGTTCAAATCCTTCCAGTGCTTTAATTTCTGATTTCTCTTTTTGCCCCTGTCTTCTGCACCCAGCTACAGATGTTTTCTGCTTTTAAAGGCTCATGTGAGTATACCAGGATGACTCAGATACCCTCTCTACTTTAAGGATAACTGCCACACAGCAGCATGCTCACAGGGCTACCATCCCATCATGTTCACAATGTCCAGGTCTTAACATGGAACCCAAGGGCCTTTCGCAGATTTCTGCCACAGAGTACGTTTTAGGATTAGACCCACAGCAGATCACAGAATGCCAGAACAGAAAGGAAACTTGGAAAATAGTAGCTTCACTTTCCAACTAAAGCAAAAATCCTGTACATGGAGTGAAGAACCTTCATTTAAACACATGTAATGATTGAAAATACATTTCCTCATTTTTTTGACCAGTATCATGTTTTTGTTTCTTTTATTTTTTGAATGAAGTATAGTTGCTTTACAATATTGTGTTAGTTTCTGCTGTATAACAATATGGATCAGCTATACATATACATATATCCCCTCATTCTTGAGCCTCCCTCCCACCCATCCTGTATCCCAACCCTCTAGGTCATCACAGAGCCCCAGGCTGAGCATATGTGCTATACAGCAGCTTCCCATGATTTATTTTACACATGGTAGTATATATATGTCAGTGCTACTTTCTCAATTCCTCCCACCTTTCCTTCCCCTACTGTGTCCAGAAGTCCATTCTCTATGTCTGTGTCTCTATTCCTGCCTTGCAAATATGTTCATCAGTACCATTTTTCTATATTCCATATATTTGCATTAATATTATATTTTTCTCTTTCTGACTTTCATTCTATATGATCAACTCTAGATTCATCCACATCACTACAAATGACCCAATTTTTTTTCCTTTCTATGGCTGAGTAATGTGTGTGCTTAGTTGCTCAGTCGTGTCCAACCCTGACTCTAGGATACCATGGACTGTAGCCCTCAAAGCTCCTCTGTCCATGGAATTTTCCAGACAAGAATACAGGAGTGGGTTGCCATTTCCCACTCCAGGGAATCTTCCCAACTTAGGAATTGAAACTGTGTCTCTTGCATCTCTTGCATTGGCAGGCAGATTCTTTGCCACTTTGCCACCTGGAAAGCCCATGGCTGAGTAATGTTCCATTGTATATAAGTACCACAACTTCTTTATCCATTCGACTGTCAATGGACATCTAGTTTGCTTCCATGCCCTGGCTATTGTAAATAGTGTTTCAATGGACGTTGGAGTACGTGTGTCTTTTTGAACTATGGTTTTCTCGGGGTATATACCCAGAAGTGGGATTTCTGGGTCAAATGGTAGTTTTACTCCTAGTTTTTAAAGGACTCTCCATGCTGTTTTCCATAATGGTTGTATCAATTTATATTCCCACCAACAGTGCAAGAAAGTTCCCATATCACCACATTCTCTCCAGAATTTATTGTTTAGAATTTATAGATTTTTTGATGAGGGCCATTCTGCTGGGGTGAAGTGTTACCTCACTGTAATTTTGATTTGCATTTCTCTACTAATGAGCAGTGTTATGCATCTTTTCATGTGTTTGTTGGCTATCTGTAAGTCTTCTTTGGAGAAATGTCTGTTTAGTTCTTCTGCCCATTTTTTGATCGGACTGTTTGTTTTTCTATTGAAGTGCATGAGCTGCTTGTGTATTTTGGGATTAATCCTTTGTGAGTTGATTCGTTTTTCCTCCCAGTAGAGGGTTGTTTTTTAATCCTATTTATGAGTTTATGATTTCTTTTGCTATGTAAAAGCTTTGAAGTTTCATTAGGTCCTATTTCTTTATTTTTGTTTTTATTTTCAATTACTCTAGGAGGTGGGTCAAAGAGGATCCTAGTGCAAGTTATGTCAAAGAATGTTCTGCTTATGTTTTCCTCTAAGAGTTTATAGTATCTGGCCTTATATTTAGGTCCTCAATCCATATTGAGTTTACTTTTGTGCATGGTGTTTGGAAGTGTTCCAATTTCATTCTTTTACATGTAGTTGTCCAGTTTTCCAAGCACCACTTACTAAAGAGACTGTCTTTCCTCCATTGTTTATTCTTGCATCTTTTTTCAAAAATAATATGCTTAAAGGTGCCTGGGTTTATCACTGGGCTAGCAATAAACCTGTGATGATATTTGCTCCCAATAATTTGGGGGGAACTAATTATTTTATTGAAGTACATGCTCAAACTACCGCACAATTGCACTCATCTCACATGCTAGCAAAGTAATGCTCAAAATTCTCCAAGCCAGGCTTCAACAATGCATGAACCATGAACTTCCAGATGTTCAAACTGGTTTTAGAAAAGGCAGAGGAACCAGAGATCAATTTGCCAACATCTGCTGAATCATGGAAAAGGCAAGAGAATTCCAGAAAAACATCTATTTCTGCTTTATTGACTATGCCAAAGCCTATGACTATGTGGATCACAATAAACTGTGGAAAATTCTGAAAGAGATGGGAATACCAGCCCACCTGACCTGCCTCCTGAGAAACTTGTATGCAGGTCAGCAAGCAACAATTAGAACTGGACATGGAACAACAGACTGGTTCCAAATAGGAAAAGGAGTATGGCAAGGCTGTATATTGTCACCCTGCTTATTTAACTTATATGCATAGTACATCATGAGAAACACTGGGCTGGAGGAAGCACAAGCTGGAATCAAGATTGCTGAGAGAAACATCAATAACCTCAGATATGCAGATGACACCAGCCTTATGGCAGAAAGTGAAGAGGAACTAAAAAGCCTCTTGATGAAAATGGAAGAGGAGAGTGAAAAAGTTGGCTTAAAGCTCAACATTCAGAAAACAAAGATCATGGCAACTGGTCCCATCACTTCATGGCAAATAGATGGGGAAACAGTGGAAACAGTGTCAGACTTTATTTTGGGGGCCTCCAAAATCACTGCAGATGGTGACTGCAGCCATGAAATTAAAAGACGCTTACTCCTTGGAAGAAAAGTTATGACCAACCTAGATAGCATATTCAAAAGCAGAGACATTACTTTGCCAACCAAGGTCCATCTAGTCAAGGCTATGGTTTTTCCTGTGGTCATGTATGGATGTGAGAGTTGGACTATAAAGAAAGCTGAGCACTGAAGAATTGATGCTTTTGAACTGTGGTGTTGCAGAAGACTCTTGAGAGTACCTTGGACTGCAAAGAGATCCAACCAGTCCATCCTAAAGGAAATCAGTCCTGAGTGTTCACTGGAAGGACTGATGTTGAAACTGAAACTCCAATACTTTGGCTACCTGATGCGAAGAGCTGACTCATTTGGAAAGACTCTGATGCTGGAAAAGATTGAGGGTGGGAGCAGAAGGGGCCGACAGAGGATGAGATGGTTGGATGTCATCACTGACTCAATGGACATGAGTTCGGGTAAACTCTGGGAGTCAGTGATGGACAGGGAGGCCTGGAGTGCTGCAATTCATGGGGTCGCAAAGAGTTGGACATGACTGAGCGACTGAACTGAACTGAACTATTATATCATTATTTGAAGAACTGGCACCAGTGATAAAGAACCCGCCTGCCAATGCAGGAGACATAAAAGACTGGAGTTCAGTCCCTGGGTTGGGAAGATGCCCTGGCAAAGGGAAGGGCTACCCACTCCAGTATTCTAGCTTGGAGAATTCCATGGACAGAGGAGCCTGGCGGACTCTGGCCCATGGGGTCTCAAAGAGATGGACATGACTGAAGCAACTTAGTATACATGCACCTATTCATTCAACCTGTGACTTAGTATCGCCTTATTATATCATTGTTTGAAGAAGTGTTAAATATTCCAGAAAGCATTCAAAGTCCCACAAGAACCCCCTATGCTATAGGCTCCTTTGACTTCCTTAAAAGGAAACATGTAAGTAAGCCAGTGAGAAGAAAAATGCTGCTCAGGAGAAGCCTGTGAGTCCAATCATGCTTTTGTGGTTTAAACATCTGGTTATCCAACCATCCAGGCTGCGTTTGTGAGCCCAGTAACCCTGGAGCTGAGTGAATGATCCCGTGGATTTCTGTGGGCTTGCTGATTTCCATAAGCAAGAGTTGTTTTCTTTTAAAGGGCTGATTACCACCAAAGAACTAATAATGCAGGAAGCTTAAAACCTGTGAGCACAATTTTTTTTTCCCTTTGTGCTTTCTGGTCATGAGAAAATGTTAAAGTTCATTGGAAATATTTTTGTCAGTTGGATTATGAGTTGAAATGCCACAGGGCAAAAACCAGCTTTCTGCTGAAGCTACATTTCCCAGCCTGGCAGTCAGGTGGTTTGTTTTCATTTTGATTACTCAGGTACTAGATTATAGCCCATTTCATAAAAGTTTACTTTTAGTAAAATAATAATGAGATACATTATCATCTGGGATATTATGATGAATAATTAGTGCCCTATGAACTTGAATAGCACAGCATGATCTTTCTTGGTAAAATCTATATAGCACTTAAATAACATTCATCTGAAATGTCCAAACTTGTTTCTGAAATAAATAGATTTTTCTCTTCATCTAGATGGAATTTCTCATGATGGAACTAGAGAGGAAGTCTCCACTTCCCCTAAGAGTGCACTATATTATATTATGTGAATATTTTAAATATATTGCAATTTATAATATATTGAATTCTGAGTTTATTGGGTTATCAAGAAACCTGTGTGGGAGACAAAAAGGTATAATTCATTTTCATGTTGGTGAACTTCCCAGAAATAAAAAATGTTTATAACTTTAGTGATTGAGTATTACTCTCCCAACTCAAGCTGCTCCCAATTTTTTTTTTATTTTAACCACATGTCGGCTGATAGATCATTTAAAATGTCTTTGATTTAGATAATGCCATGATTTTCAACATGAAAACTTGGAGGAGTTAAATACAGTGAAGGAAGGTGCCATAACAAAGTCCTGCTGTCTTCAAGTTCTGAGTCAGAGTTCACTGTACTTGAGCTTCCCTGGTGGTTCAGACAGTAAAGAGTCTGCCTGCAGTGTAGGAGACGTGGGCTTGATCACTGGGTCAAGAAGATCCCCTGGTGAAGGGAATGGCTACCCACTCCAGGATTCTTACCTGAAGAATTTCATGGACAGAGAAGCCTGGCAGGCTATATAGTCCATGGGTCACAAAGAGTCAGACAAGACAGAGAACAACACTTTAACTTTTCACTTCACTTAATGGTATTAGACTGGAAGACAAGAAGAAAGTCAATCGTGAACCCTGTCTCAATCCAGCAATGAGTGGCATTTATTCACAAGTTCATTAACTAACTGCAAAATAAGCCCCAGCCCTTCCATCTCATCGTGAGAAGCATTTTCAGTGTGTTTTACTTTTGCATCACGCTCCGTTGCCCTGTACACTTCACTACTGCACTTGTGGAGCTCAACAGTGTTTTTCTTTAAATTAGAAACCTCTCAACCCAAAAGGAAGAGAGATAGACTGCACTTTGGGACAGAATCCCCTGAGGGTTGGGCCTTGAACTCTCTCTTCTACCACCACTGCTGCACAGACACCAGGGAGAAAAAGTAAATAATCATTATTAATGTGACCACAAAGTACCACACTTTATATTCTTATAGAGAGGCATCATTCACTTATTTTGGAAAAGGAGTGTTTAATTGGGATAGGAGGCATATGCCAATGGCTTCTCTGCTCACCTCATTACAGCATTAGTAACAGGACTGGCTGTTAAGAAAGGACCACCACTCCCTGGGAACGATGAAAATTTTGGGGCAAAGTGTCTAAGTGGACACAAAAATACCTGCTGTCCTGAGCAAGTATAACAAAATATAGTCAGGTGGCTTAGACAACAAACCTTTTCCCTCACAGTTCTAGAGAGTGAGAAGTCTCAGATTAAGGCAGATCTGGTGTTTGGTGAAAGAGCCCACTTCCTTGTGCATCAGTTCAGTTCAGTCACTCAGTTGTGTCTGACTTTGCAACCCCACAGACTGCAACACACCAGGCTTCCCTGTCAACCACCAACTCCCAGAGCTTGCTCAAACTGGTGTCCATCGAGTTGGTGATGCCATCCAACCATCTCATCCTCTGTCATCCTCTTCTCCTACCTTCAATCGTCTTTCAGTGTCCTCTCTTTTTGCCTTTTCACACTGATCATGGGGTCCTTAAGGCAAGAATACCGAGGTGGTTTGCCACTCTCTTCTCCAGGTGACTATGTTTGTCAGCACTCTTCACCATGGCCTGTCCATCCTGGGTGACCCTGCACTGCATGGCTTGTAGTTTCATTGAGTTAGACAAGGCTGTGATCCATGTGATCAGTTTGGTCAGCCCTTGTGCATAGAGAGCCACTTTCTCATTGTGTCCTCACAAAGAGGGGAGGAAGACAAATATACAATATCCCTTATATGTGGAATATAAAGTATGACACAAATGAATCTATCTGAAACGGCAAACCACTCCAGTATTCTTGCCTGGAACATCCCATGGACAGAGGAGCCTGGTGGGCTATACAGTCCATGGGGTTGCAAAGAGTCAGATACAACTGTGAGACCAACGCTTTCACTTTAACAAAACAGAAACAGACTCAAAGACATGGAGATCAGATTTTTGGTTGCCAAGGGAGAGGGGGTTGGGGAGGGGCTGGAGTGAAAGTTTGGGTTAGTGGATGTAACCCACTAGAGTGGATAAGCAACAAGGTCCTACTGTACAGCACAGGGATGTATAGCATGTCCTGTCATCTTGGATGGCCCCATCAGCCTAGATAGGTCTATGCTCTTCCCTTCCTCAATTTCAGTCTGGGCTACAAGCTGAGAAAGAATTTTTCTCAGGTCAGTTCCATTTGTCTCTTAGTCTCCTGCATGGGCAGGCAAATTCCTTACCACTAGCACCACCTGGGAAGCCCCATTCATATCTAAACACCCAAACTTTTCAGCCACATCAGGTTCTATGGATATTATTTACAGACAGTGATTTCCCCCACTGATTCTTTCTCTATATAGTGGAGGTTTTACAAGAACATGTGTCCTCCCTACAGTGTTTACCACTCATGTTATTTTCACAGTACAATTCACCCTCAAGTCTGTGGGATCCTTTTGCTAAACTGTGAGTCACTGGAAATGCAGGAGGGTGGGGGTATCAGTCGTTATTGGTTAAGGTGGAGAAGAGAATATACATGAAAATTACTTTTAAAAAATCCCCTAGGAGGAAAATCAGACTAAAGCATGCAAGACATAAATATACTGTGGCCAGTTTGAAAAAATAGGGAGAGTGATGGAGGATTTCATCCACACTTTTATCAGTGTATCTACCAGAAGAGAATGCCCTTCAAGTGTTTGTGGGCTAGCTCCCTGCCTCCCAAATAGCCTTGAGTTGTGTTTATTGTCAAGGTGTGTGCACAGTACATGAGCATTTAGCACACACACTAAAATCACAGCTTCAGGTCCCAAGTTTTGCAAAACGCTTCAAAGTTGATGTGTTTTCCAACTAGAAACAACTTACTGTATCATTTGTTCCATTACTCCCTCCTGTCAATCGGTCCCTTCCAAAACTCCAGGAACAAGGCACTGGTGTCCTATAGAAATGCCAAGATGAGAGAAGAGGAAAAGTGTGAAAAAGAAATGCAATTTTATGGAAAGGGTGTTTATTTTAGTGTAGGATAAAGTCAGACAACTAAAATCATGGCATCCGGTCCCATCACTTCATGGCAAATAAATGGAGAAACAGTGGCAGCAGTGGCTGACTTAATTTTGGAGGGCTTCTAAATCACTGCAGATGGTGACTGCAGCCATGAAATTAAAAGATGCTTACTCCTTGGAAGGAAAGTTATGACCAACCTACACAACATATTAAAAAGCAGAGACATTACTTTGTCAACAAAGGTCCTTCTTGTCAAGGCTATGGTTTTTCCAGTGGTCATGTATAGATGTTAGAGTTGGACTGTGAAGAAAGCTGAGCGCTGAAGAATTGATGCTTTTGAACTGTGGTGTTGCAGAAGACTCTTGAGAGTCCCTTGGACTGCAAGGAGATCCAACAAGTCCATCCTAAAGATCAGTCCTGGGTGTTCATTGGAAGGACTGATGTTGAAACTGAAACTCCAATACTTTGGCCATCTGACACAAAGAGCTGACTCATTTGAAAAGACCCTGATGCTGGGAAAGATTAAGGGCGGGAGGAGAAGGGGATGACAGAGGATGAGATAATTGGATGGCATCACCAATTCAATGGACGTGAGTTTGGGTAAATTCTGGGAGTTGGTGTTGGACAGGGAGGCCTGGCGTGCTGCAGTTAATGGGGTCGCAAAGAGTCAGACACAACTGAGTGACTGAACTGAACTGAAAGTCAGACAAAGAAAAACATAATTTCTAAGGTAAATTTATACTGCTTTCTTCCATGAGTGTTATGAATACACCAGAAATTACAACATGTCATGTACTCAAGTGCAGGTTGTTTCTGATCTTCTCAGAATAATGTGTGAACAATTTTAACCAACAGGTTTAATTCAAGCAGCCAAACCAATCATGAATATGGACACAGCATCACTCACAGGTACTGATCACCATTGCTGGCTTAGGAGGGATCAGTTTGAGGTGTACTGAAGCTGGGAGGGAAGAAGTGAAAGGTGTGACTGACTTAAGAAGATTCACTCCTTCATTCATTCATTTGATGAATACTTCTGGGTTCCTTTCACCCACTCGTTGGCTGTACCAATAGGTGCCAAGTAGTAACAGAGAGATCCAGTTGGGACATAGGTGGTACTCAGAAAATACTTGGCCCTGATGAGAAACTGAATGAAGCAGTCATAGCCCAGGCATACTAAAGAGTTGTCCATCACCCATGGAGGATCTGGTCTCAGAGGCTTTACTGCACTGCTGAGAACTTGAATTTTCTCTGAACTGTATCAATCAAATACCAGGCTATTTGAAACAACATCTGTCACCTGCAACTTAATGGTCTCAAGTTGTTCCTCCATGTAACTCTGTAAACATTTCAGACACCAACCAATCCTTGCCAGACAAACACCCCTACTTCTTGCCAGCTCCAGGTACAATTCTTGACACATAACTTATGTAACTATGACCTTGCAGTTTTTGCCTTTAAAAGCTTCCTCCATTCTTAGTCCAGCTACAAAATGTGCTTCTTGAATCCATCTTCTCCAGGCTGAGGTCCTAACAAATCCCAAATAAATAGCTCTTTATTTCAATCTAGACTCTACTTCTGAAATTTGGGGTAACACTCCACATAAATGTAATATAGGTGCCCAATCCCTGGCTTAACTGTGCTAAGCCATTGGCTCTTGTACTTTGAGTATGAGTCTTCTCATGCAAAGGGAGAAGGCAGAGCCCTGCTGGCTAGCAGGAGAAATGCTGCTCTCAGAATCGGAGGCCCATGGTGAAAGGATCCAGGAGCTTCCCAAGAGCAAATCTGTTGTTGAACTATTAGATAACCCTGTCTCTGGCTTAGCTCCAGCCTGTAGGTCATCAGCCTCTTTGAGTCTCTAGTTAGAAGCTGCATCAAAAAAAAAAAAAAAAGTGTCTTGCAAAAAGCCAGCACAATTTCTGACAAAGGAACAATGACCAATATACACTCAGAATTTTTCCGCAAATAGAGCACATTTAAAAGTCAAATTCAAGTAAGTTAAGAACTAGAACCAACTTTTCAAAGTGAGAGCATTCTTGGGATTAAAACAAAGGACGGGAGAAGGAAAAAAGATGGATCTATTTGATTACATGAAACAATACATAAGTGAGAAAATATAATACACAAAGTTAAATTATAACATATGGGGCAATATTTGTAATAGCCAAGAGGGGGTGTATAAAAAGACCATTCCAATAAATTAAAAGTTATAATGATCCTAATATATAAATGAGCAAAAAAAATGGCTAATTACAAAATCTGCACTAAAAATGGCAAATGTGTATTTAAAAAATTGCCTCAAAGGGTTAATAAAATTAAAACTATAAAACAAGTGTGTTTTTTCTTTCATCAATGACAATGAAAAGACACAAGACACCCCCAGGATTCAGTACTGGTGACGAAGTGCTCATGAACATTGTAGTAAAAAGGAATAAACTGAAAAGTATAACTGCTGAAAGGAAGTTGGTAATGTACTTGAAGAGTTCTAAGAATGTTTAGATAGTTCTACTTCTGTGTGTGTTGTGCTTAGTCGCTCAGTTGTGTCCGACTCTTTACCTCCCCATGGACTGCAGCCCGCCAGGCTCCTCTGTCCATGCGGATTTTCCAGGCAAGAATATTGGAGTGTGTTGCCACGCCCTCCTCCAAGAGATCTTCCCAACCCAGGATCGAACCCAGGTCTCTCGCGTTGCAGGCAGATTCTTTACTGTCTGAGCCACCAGGGAAGCCCACTTCTACTTCTAGGAGAGTATAATAAAAGAATAGTGCAAACTTTGAATGATGCATGAGTTATGTTAGAAAACTGTAAATAATCTTGTGCAAAATAGGAAAATGTTAAGTAAATTATGAAAATACCAATAAGATGAAATATTTAAGATGTTTAATGTTTGCATAGAGCATTTCAATTACATGAGGAGTTACTATGGCAGAATGTTAAAAATAATAAAATTGTAAATAAATATCAACTTCAAAAATAAAAAGAAAATAAAGCTTGAAGTAAATATTTTTAAATGGTATAATTTACTGATGTTAATTTCCTAGTTATAACAAACATAACAGAAATATGTAAGTTGTTAACATTATGGGAAACTGGGTGAAGCATCACACAGGAACTTTGTTACCATCTTTGCTATCAATACATTTCAGTGAATCTAAAATTATTCCAAAATACAAAGTTCACTTTAAAAAAAAGTTATCATGTATGGATGACACTTGGTAAAAGAAAATTTCAGTGAATTTTTCTTTATTTCATGTTCCCATCCTTTTGAAATTTTAATGTATGATCAAGTATTCATAATATGAAGAAAAAGGAATCATTTTTTTAAAGCCTCAGATTTTAAAATCCTCAACACATCAATTATTGGTGGTGGGGAGACAGAAAAGTGTATTGACTTATCCTCCCCCATAAAGTGCAGAAATCGAGTGATGATGAGGAAATTAAGAATCCATAATGACAAAGACACCTAGATGCCTCCTGTCCATGAGACTCCGAGAGGAGCACTGTGGTGACTTAGTCATATCACTTCCCTAACATGGGGCAGAGATCACCAAGGCTCTATAACACATGATAGGGGTGAACACCCATTACCTCTGGGGCTAACTGGGGAGAGCCCTCTGACCAGCCTGGCCTACAGGGACCTAACATGAATGGATGGAGAGTCTGAATCCAGAAATGTCTCCAAAGAAATGGTTTATTTCAGACACCCACCGAGCAAGCAAACTTCCCAAGGAAGTGCACTCTTTAAAGAATAATTAAGAATTAAGAATGGGCCAAAGTTAACATATCTATATGTGCTGACTGCTTCTAAAGGACAAAAATATTTGAATTCTCATTGAATACACTATTTCCATGAAAAGATGCTCAACATCACTATGTTGATTACATGATTAATTTCCTTCACCTTGATGTAAAGCCTCACAGTTTCAAAAGAGTCAAGGTCAGAACTAATGAATGGTCATGGGTGCTCCAACTTTTCCTGTGGGAAGTGTTTGAGATCTTCCAAGAATGGCCTTCTTCACTCATATTTTCACAAGTACATTTTTGCCTCTCTAGGCTGTGCCTGTGGAATAGAATCACCAGCCATCCTGACATTTCTCCCCTTTTTTTGAGTTTTTTTTTTCTACCAGCTTTATCAAGATATAATTTACACACAGCACTGTATAAGTTTAAGGTGTACAGCATAATGACTTGAGTTATGTACATCATGACATGATTAGCACAGTAAGTTTAGTGAACATCAGTGATCTCATATAGATACATAATTAAACAATTTTTTTCCCTTGTGGTGAGAACGCTTAGGATTTACTCTCTTAACTTTTACATGTATAGAATAATGTTAATTTATCAGGTTGTATGTTATATCCATAGTATTTATTTATCTCATAACTGGAAGTTTGTACATTTTGACTGCCTGCATTGATTTGCCCTTCTCCCGACCCCCATCTCTGGCAACCACAAATCTGCTCACTTTTTCTTTGAATTTGTTTGCTTTTGAAGTTTAATTATTTCCTATTGTACAACATAGTGAGTAGTTATTTCTTTATATCCCAAACTAACCCCCACAATAAGCTTGACATCATTAGTTAATGACAATATTCCCCACACTGTACATTTCACACCCAGGACTCATTTGCTTTGCAACTGGAAATTTGTGCCTCTTAATCTCCCTCAGCTAATTCTTTCCTTTTTAATTCCAAGTTGTAACTAACACTTGCTAGCTTTATGGTTAAAACTCATGGCGGTCCCAAACTTCTTGAGGTGGAAGTGTCTTTATTGATGAACACGTCAGGCACCATGGGTCTACGTTTCTGTGACTATCCTGGTCTTGACATGGAAAGCCTTGCATCCTTCCTTGGGATGTGAAAGTGCTAATTTCAGTGATGGGTGGTTGAGGAGGTTGTAGGGAAAGGTCGGAAAAGAAGGGTTGAAAGTAACCCCATGTTCGGTGTCAAATGGTTATGGCAAAAATTATCCCCCTGACCATTGGCTGATATCACCACCATGATGTGCAGTTCAGGACAGTGGATGATGCATTGCTGCGTTGACCAAAGTGTGGAGCCTGAGTGCTGTAAGCCTGAACACTACAGCTTCTCTATTTTGCGTGTGAATTCATTACTGTACTTTGATAGTGCTAGTTTAATTTTTAACTTTATGAATAGTGTAAATATGTTTGCTACTTCTACTGAAATCCCCTGAAAGTGTTAGTCATTCAGTCATGTACAACTCTTTGTGATCTCATAGATTGTAGCTCACAGGTTCCTCTGGCCATGGAATTCTCCAGGCAAGAATATTGAAGTGGGTAGCCATTCCCTTCTCCAGGAGATCTTCCTGACCCAGGGATCGAACTCCAGTCTCCTGCATTGCAGGCAGATTTTTCACTGTCTGAGCCACCAGGGAAGGGTTAAGTCCCCTCAGTCAGTTAAGTCCCCTCAGTCAGTTAAGTCACTCAGTCATGTCTGATTCTTTGTGGCCCCATGGACTGCAGCACACCAGGCTTCCCTGTCCCTCACCAACTCCCAGAGCTTTCTCAAACTCATGTCCATCAAGTCTGTGATACCATCCAACCTACTAGACTTTTATATTTTATTATTTATCTTACAATGATATTCCTCTCAATCTCTACTTGAACCCAGGCAATCTTGATCCTCAGTCCCCACAAAAACAGCAAAAAAATATGGGTTAAAGCTGCAAATAAGTAAATAAGGGCATAATAGGTACACCAATCAGGTAAAACATAATATGAAAATGACACACATATTCAATAGTTTCAGAATCAATCCTCCCTGCCTCCTAAGAAGGAACATGAAGGAGTCTCACGGGACTGAGCCCTTAACCTGTGGGAGCTGAAACTTCTAGGTTAATATTGTCAAATGGAATAGAATCAAAGACACCCAACTGGTGTCAGGGAATTGTTTGGTGGTGTGGAAAACACATACACGCATATACACTGAGAGGCTGAGCTACAGGTGAAATTATTGACCTTAATACTCAACCCTCTCTATGGTCATGTCCTTTCTCATTCAATTTTGCAATTCCTTCCATAAAAGATGGAGTGCATGTCCCCATTTTTTGATAGTGGACTCAGCTGGTGACTTGCTTTTATTCCTTCTAGGTCCAGACTCAAGTGATCCCCATTTTCTGCTTGCCCTCTTGTGTTTCTGCAATTGCCAGGTAAAGAGCATGCCCAGACCAGCCCCCTAATCATAGTAAGAGGTCAGATTCTTGGAGGATGTCCTAATGCAACCCACAAATTGTCGAGCAGAGTTAAGCCTGACCTAAATGGGCAGACCTCTGGAAAATCTTCTGGCATAAAGGACAGGCCTGTTTCTTACCTGCTCTGAGACTGATCCTTCAGAAAAACGATCCCCTGCATTATTTTTTGACCAACAAACTGATGTAGGGTGGATTGGGCCAGTCTTCACCCAGATTGCTCTCAGATTATTCCTCATATTTTCTTCGTGCTTCCTCTGTGTTCCAGGAGGGCTGGCTCCTGCAGGCTGCATTTCCCAGGCACCCAGGTTTGGCTTCTGGATGGGTGTGACAGTGAAGACATTGTTGGGAGACTGAGAAGCATGAAGAAAGGAGATGCCAGTGCCCTCTGGCTGCTCCTCCACTGCCGCAGGTCCTGGTGAAGAAGCCCACCTGTGATGCCAGCTCCCAGCAGTGGGCCTGGTCATCAGGGACACTCCCTCCTACCTGGGCCCTGTGATCTGGGGTTAGTAATTCCCACTTATACCTCTGGTGGCCTCAGTGTTCCATCTGGCTTGTCAGTTCCATGTGTACCCTACCCCTGCCAATGACTCCTCCTCCCCTTTTTCCCTTGGCATGTTGACAAAATGTATTTTATTGACGTCGTGCCATGTGTTGGGCTTTTGCTTTGTTTTTCTTTTTGTTCTGCAATTTTATACAATACATTCCCATACAACTTAAAGTTACTCCTTAAAGTTGAGCTGGTTTCTGTTTCCTAGTTAGGCCCTTGTTAGGCAGGGTGTGGCAGACTGTTATACAAACAACTCCTGGGTAGAAAGAAACAATCAGGTGCGTTATGTCTAGCCCAGGTAATTTAGAAAGATAGCCTTGGAGTAGAAAAGGAATTGACTTGAGACACTGTCATCCCAGCCTGATACCCAGAATAGGAATTCCCTTGCAGTCTCTATGAAGAGGGCCATCAGATGTGATCTTGGTCCTCATGGGGACAGAACACTTGGTGCTCATGGAGGCAGCACATTTTCTGGTCTTGTTTTCTCAGTCCCTGGTGAGATTTCCCTTATAGCAGCCAAACCCATCCCCCTCCTTGCTACTCTTCACAGAATTACAGCAGGTAATTGTGTACCCTCTCTTCCCCTCCTTGCCCCAGTATCTTTTTCTTCTTCTCCAACTTTCTATGCAAAGTGTACAGACCTCCAGCATTACAGTGTAAGGAGTATGTGGGAGCATCACTTTTAGATGGTTCTTATGGCCATCTTCCCCTGCCAATGGACTGGTTCAGATTGCAGGGGCCAAGACTTAACCTTAACTGCAACACTTTCATTGGCTGGAGTCTGAGGTTGCATTAACCATTCCTGTAGCCACATTAGCTCACTGGTTTATATGTAAATATTCAGTCCAATAAAACCCCTGGCAGCTTTGGGAAGCCATGAGAGCTTGTGACTTGCAACACTCGGTAAAAAGTCTCCAGGCTGTTGACTTGAAACAAACAGAATGACAGATTTTTTTTTTTTTTTTTTTTTTAGCAAAGATGGGTTTATTTGGGGTCCACAGAAAATTGCAATTCAAGTTCTGCAGTTATGGTAAATCATGTAAAAATACCTAAGCAGCAAAAGAAGGATAACAATTTTATAGAGAGGAAAAGGAATATAAGCAGAGTCCATGGCTTTTCATTGGCTGACTCCTTCCCAGGAACGAAGAGGAGTCTTTCTTCTTCCCAGTAAGGTCTGCTAGCCTCCCAGGACATGAGAACTTGCCCTTCTGGTCTCCCAATTCTATTTAATTGAGGTTTCTGTTTATTACTTTTTATGAAGCTTTGATTGGTGTCTCTGATGTACATTAAATTTTCTAAATGGAAGATGCTACAGCTTCAGTGATCAGAAATAATTTGGGGCTGACTGTCCCACTGATTGTTACATTTTTCAGGTTCACCCTTTTTGTGAGCACCTAGTCCTTTCTTGCTTCTGTGTTTTTGTTGATAAATGAATTGTTTTATTGCAGGAGCTCTTAAGTTTCCAATATTACATTTTTGGGAAGCTTGGACACTTGGTAGTAATGGTCATCAGCCTGAGTAACATTTATAGTTCAGTTCAGTTCAGTCACTCAGTCGTGTCCAACTCTTTGCGACTCCATGAATCACAGCACGCCAGGCCTCCCTGTCCATCACCAACTCCCGGAGTTCACTCAGACTCACGTCCATTGAGTCAGTGATGCTATCCAGCCATCTCATCCTGTCGTCCCCTTCTCCTCCTGCCCCCAATCCCTCCCAGCATCAGAGTCTTTTCCAATGAGTCAATTCTTTGCATGAGGTGGCCAAAGTACTGGAGTTCCAGCTTTAGCATCATTCCTTCCAAAGAAATCCCAGGATTGATCTCCTTCAGAAAGGACTGTTTGGATCTCCTTGCAGTCCAAGGGACTCTCAAGAGTCTTCTCCAACACCACAGTTCAAAAGCATCAATTCTTTGGCACTCAGCTCTCTTCACAGTCCAACTCTCACATCCATACATGACCACTGGAAAAAACAGCCTTGACTAGATGGACTTTTGTTGGCAAAGTAATGTCTCTGCTTTTCAATATGCTGTCTAGGTTGGTCATAACTTTTCTTCCAAGGAGTAAGCATCTTTTAATTTCATGGCTGCAGTCACCATCTGCAGGGATTTGGGAGCCCAAAAAAATAAAGTCTGACACTGTTTCCACTGTTTCCCCATCTATTTCCCATGGAGTAATGGGACCAGATGCCATGATCTTCGTTTTCTGAATGTTGAGCTTTAAGCCAACTTTTTCACTCTCCACTTTCACTTTCATCAAGAGGCTTTTCAGTTCCTCTTCCTTTCTGCCATAAGGGTGGTGTTATCTGCATATCTGAGGTTATTGATATTTCTCCTGGCAATCTTGATTCCACCTTGTGCTTCTGCCAGCCCAGCGTTTCTCATGATGTACTCTGCATATAAGTTAAATAAACAGGGTGACAATATACAGCCTTGATTTACTCCTTTTCCTATTTGGAACCAGTCTGTTGTTCCATGTCCAGTTCTAACTGTAGCTTCCTGATCTGCATATAGATTTCTCAAGAGGCAGGTCAGGTGGTCTGGTATTCCCATTTCTTTCAGAATTTTCCAGTTTGTTGTGATCCACACAGTCAAAGGATTTGGCATAGTCAATAAAGCAGAAATAGATGTTTTTCTGGAATGCTCTTGCTTTTTTGATGATCAAGTGGATGTTGGCAATTTGATCTCTGGTTCCTCTGCCTTTTCTAAAACCAGCTTGAACATCTGGAAGTTCATGATTCATGTACTGCTAAAGCCTGGCTTGGAGAATTTTGAGCATTTCTTCACTAGCGTATGAGATGCAATTGTGTGGTAGTTTGAGCATTCTTTGGCATTGCTTTTCTTTGGGATTGGAATGAAAACTGACCTTTTCCAGTCCTGTGGCCCCTGCTGAGTTTTCCAAATTCGCTGGCATATTGAGTGCAGCACTTTCACAGCATCATCTTCCAGGATTTGAAACAGCTCAACTGGAATTCCATCACCTCCACTAGCTTTGTTCGTAGTGATGCTTTCTAAGGCCCACTTGACCTCACATTCAGGATGTCTGGTTCTACGTGAGTGATCACACCACCATGATTATCTTGGTCTTGAAGATCTTTTTTGTACAGCTCTTCTGGGTTCGTGACATTGTACAGGAGACAAGGATCAAGATCATCCCCATGGAAAAGAAATGCAAAAAAGCAAAATGGCTGTCTGGGGAGGCCCTTACAAGCAGCTGTGAAAAGAAGAGAAGTGAAAAGCAAAGGAGAAAAGGAAAGATATATCTATTTGAATGCAGAGTTTTAAAGAGTAGCAAGAAGAGATAAGAAAGCTTTCCTCAGCGATCAATGCAAAGAAATAGAGGAAAACAACAGAATGGGAAAGACTAGAGATCTCTTCAAGAAATTAGAGATACCAAGGGAACATTTCATGCAAAGATGGGCTTGATAAAGGACAGAAATGGTATGGACCTAACAGAAGCAGAAGATATTAAGAAGAGGTGCAGAAGAATTGTACAAATATATATATATATATATATATATATATCTTCAATATTTATAACCGGTTCCCAAAGAGGCAGGCACTTTATACACATGTTTTAATCCTCTTAATAAACCTATAACACAAGAAATATTACTATCTCCACTTTACATGTGAAGAAACTGGGCACTGGAGAATGAATTGGAGTGAGGGCAAGGCTACAGGCAGCTGGGCTCTGAAACCTGACTCACCATCTCAGGCCACCATAACAAATGCCCTGCCCCAAGTTCACCAACTCAGGACATGAGTATTGTGCTGAACTGAATTCAGTTGATAACATTATCTGAAAATGTGGGCAGGCTGTTTACTTATGGAATTAAATCAGCCACGCAATCTAGGGACCTAAGAGCAAGCACATGGTGGTTTTCTCTTTTTCTAAAATTAGTTCTGAGCTTTTCTTTTTTAGGGATTTCTACTGTGTTTACAAATTATTGAGCCTTATGCTTTCCTAGGCCAGTAATAAATGGAACAAGAGGGAACAATAGAGATTAGAAATGTGTTGGGTGGATCAGGTCTGATAAATAAATAGCTGTATTTTTAATGAAGATGGCATGACTGAAAATCCCATTTATAGTTATCTAGTTTTCCTATTTTTTAAATGGTTAACAATAACAATAATAATATAGGGCTCATTTCCAAAACCACTTGGAGAAAATAATATGAAATTTTAAGAAATATTATAGAGTTATTATAAATTGGTTGCAAAACAAAAATAAAAGGTCACCTCAAAAATCAAGATTTTTATCCAGCTGATGCAAAAAAAAAAAAAAATCCTAATATATTTCTATAATGTTCCCAGTTGAAAACAAAGTCATTTTTAAAAGGACTGCCAATTCATTCAGAACTAAAAACTTGATTCATCTTACCACACGATTTGGTTTCTCCCAGTTCACTTTTGAGAAGGATTAGATGACAGTTGTTCAACCAGGACTTTATGTACTACTTGTTCAATGATTAATGGGGTCTTGGCACAGAGTGGAGTTTTAGAAAAGAAATAGGAGATGCTTTGTTGAATAGACATGGAGCTTCATTGTCCCAGAATGTAGGTATCATTTCAGAAAGGAATCTCTCCCTGAGAAAACGCATTCATGAAAAGTAAAACCGTTCATGGAAACAAAATCTGAAAGCAGTATTAGAAAGGGAAGTTGGGATGCCTACTCCTGAAATCTTAGTTACCACAATGTCAGCTGGCAAGCCAGGGTGAAGTGGGCTGTCTGGAGAAACAAAACAAAACAAAAGCATAAACTGCAAAAGACTAATCATTTTAAGCATCAATTAACCATTTACTGGATGCTAAAATTGTGCAAAAAGTCTTTTTCTAATTTTGTATTGGGACATAGTTGATTAACAATGTTGTGTTAGTTTCAGGTGTACAGCAAGTGATTCAGTTATACATACACATGAATCTATTATTTTTAAAACTCTTGCCCCATTTAGTTTATTATAAAATATTGAGAATTCCCTGTGCTATACAGGAAGTCCTTATCGATTATCTATTTTAAATATAGCAGTGTGCAGAGGGTCTTTTAAACCTTTAAAAGATAATGTGTTCTGACCCTATAAGAGGTCATAACAGTATTGCCCAGTCTAAGGTTGAGTCATTGGGTAGAGAATTCAGAGGAATGAAAGATTAATATAAGCTTATGAGATGAGGTGGAGAAGGCAATGGCACCCCACTCCAGTACTCTTGCCTGGAAAATCCCATGGACGGAGAAGCCTGGTGGGCTGCAGTCCATGGGGTCGCTGAGGGTCGGACACGACTGAGTGACTTCCCTTTCACTTTTCACCTTCATGCACTGGAGAAGGAAATGGCAACCCACTCCAGTGTTCTTGCCTGGTGAATCCCCACGGAGCCTGGTGGGCTGCCGTCTATGGGGTCACACAGAGTCGGACACGACTGAAGTGACTTAGCAGCAGCAGCAGCATGAGATGAGGTGAAGACTGTCAACCCGAATAAAGAGGTAAATTGAGGCAGGTTCAATTGAGAAGAAACTGAGTTTTTTCCGGTTGAGCAGCAGAATCATAACTGAGGAAATGCATGCGTTAGTGCTGCAGCTGAGTCCACTGAGGGCTTGGGGTTT
>NW_024070185.1:64057254-64219781 GCF_014754425.2 Oryx dammah | reverse complement strand
CTTGGAATCAAGAACCAGAAAGACTTCAAGAACTCAGATTCTTGATTCCAAAGTCAGATTCCCAGACTTCAGAGCTTTACACTTTAGGGAACACCAAAGCCTTAGAATCACACACTTTCAGAACTAGAACTAGAATGGTCCAGTCCTCTGGAAATGAAGCATAGGGGGCCAAGGGGACCTTTGCCTGGAGACCCCTCAGGGAGAGACATACCTCCCTTCTTTGCTCCTGTCCTTCTCCCCTTCCTCCTCCTCCTCTCATCCCCCGCAACTCCCCAATAACCTCTCACTTTCCTCGTTGAGCATCCCCCAGCCAGTTATCCAGCAGGATGAGTTACTGGGGAGCTTCATGCCAGGGACTGGGAGGCAGGCAGGGATGATGTAGGAGGTGAAGTTCACAGGAAAGAGCAGCTGCAATATGGCAATGTCAATCCCAAAGGGACCTAACTTCTTGAAGTCTGGGTGTGTGATAATCCGAGTCACAGACACCTCCTGGGTGTGCTGGGTGTGCTGGCACAGCTGGGTGCTTCCTAACAGAACCCGATAGCTCCCTAGGGCTTAGGATTTCCTGGAGGAGGAAAGGCGCACTGCCACCATCATCTCCAAGTGGGGACTAGCTCTTTCCCTGCATCCTCATCTAACTGCCCACACCCCTCTGGACCCATCCACTCCTTGTGATGCCAGACAGCTTCTGTCCATCCATTTTGAATGTTCAGGAGGCCTTCTTTCTTGAGGCTAATTGATATCCTATTTACAGTTTCAGACATATGGCTGCTTTCTCCATTAGAAACTAGAATGGCAGAAGCACTGAATTCTTGCTCTGGGAATGTCCTCAGTGGGATCATCAAATGAAGGCCTTTGATTGTACACAGCAGGCATTCTGGGGCAGTTCTCTCTCTCACTTTACCCTTCCGGAGACCCCATACAACCTACCTTCTGGCCCCACACCCTTCCTGACCATCCCTTTTCTTTAAACACCTCCCTGCCCAAGTCCTGCTTCTCCACTTAGTTACAAAGATTTACAAAATATTTGTTAAATAAATGAGCAACTGGGTGCAGGAAATGGAACCTCGCCTTGTTTCCCCAGCACAGGTGCTGAAACCAGTTCAGTTCAGTTCATTTCATGTGCTCAGTCATGTCCGACTCTGCGACCCCATGGGCTGCAGCATGCCAGGCCTCCCTGTCCATCACCAACTCCCAGAGTTTACTCAAACTCATATCCATCGAGTCGGTGATGCCATCCAACCAACTCATCCTCTGTCATCCCCTTCTCCTCCAGCCTTCAATCTTCACAGCTCATCTACTTGGAGACCCTCTCTCATGTTCCCCTCACCCAATCCTTGCCCTCCAGCAGGCATTCATTCTCCACAGCCCTTCTCCTGACCCTCCCACCCCCGCTCCATGTGCTCTGCCCTTCTCACCCATGCTGGGCTTTCTCTTCTGACAGGATGGAGGTATGGTGAAGTGGGATTTGCCACTTCCCCCTGATGCCACCGAGGGGCTTGCATGGAGCATGGCACAGAGTGGGTGCTGACAGACTCTGAGCCCTCAAAGCTCTTGTGTCCAGACCTGGACTGTGATGCCTGAACCCCCTGGTGACCCCTCCTCCTCTGTTCAGAAGTCTGTAACTAAGCCAGCCCCAGAAGGCTAGGTGAATTAGTCTCCTGAGCAGCCCTGTCACTCTCCCAGAGAGCCCACCTCCCCCTTATGCAGCCTGGCACCACGGCTATCTGCATGCACGCCAGTAACCATGACTCCTCCTGGGCACACAGTTTTGCAGGAGTAATAAGAATTGCCCAGCTGCTGGTCATACACGTGGTCCCAGGCCCCTGCCTAGAGTCTGACACCTGGAAATAAGGGGGCATTGAGAAGAAGTTTTGATCTGAGATGGGTCCACACCAAATGGCAGCGAGGACAGACACTGCCGCTCTCCTAAGGCACACCTGTGTTGGGGAACAGATACAGGGGCCGAGGGCAGAGCATGAGGAGGATCTGGGCAGGTGAGTGGAGAGGACAGTCCAAGTGGAGGGTACACAGGCCAAAGGCAGGAACAACATGTCTCTGAAGGCCACAGACTGCCCAGAGGAGCTAACGTGGGACACTATCCCCCTCCCCTGCCAGCACCTGTGCTGGCAGCCTAGGCTATAGACTCACTTGAGAAAGCAGTGGGCAGTGGAAAGGAGCCGGATGGAGTTAATGAGGACAGCTCCACAGACGTGCAAGCCCTGGAATCGCAGACTGGCCTGCCGCGGCCACCAGCCTCCACGTCCCAGCCACCGTAGATTCTCCCATCACCTTGGGTTTCCCACACACTGTGGAGACTCCCCTGCCACCTATAGTAGAGACCCCAAGTGTCGCAACCAGGAGGGTCACATCACTTCACAGAGGGGAAAACCAAGGCAGGCGTCCAGTGGCCTAGTCAAAATGACAGGGCTACCTGGACTCTGCTTCACTGGTATTTAATGAAGTCTAATTTACTATTTTTTATTGTATAACTCATGCTTTGCATGTTATATCTAAGAGATCATGAAGAGTTTCTCCTATGTTTTCTCTGAGAAATTATAAAGGTTGTTTCCTACATTTGAAACCATGATCAAGTTTTAGTTCATTTTTACCTACCAGATATAATAGGTTTCCGTTTCTTAGTTTTTCATCTTTCTTGTAGATATCCATTTGTACCAGCACCTTTTCTTGGTTAAAAAAGAAAATTTACTCTTTCTCATATTGAATTGTTTTAGAACATTTGTTGAAAATCAATTCATAACAAAAAGTAAGGTTCTATTTCTGGACTCTCAATTCTGTGCCAATGGACTGTATTGCTTTCCTGTGCCAGAAGTCCACCGTCTCGATTAGTATGTATTATGGTAAAATTTGATATCAGGTAATGACAGCTCTCCAGCTTTATTCTATTGCCAAATTGTTTAGGCTATTTTACATCCTTTGAATTTCCCTATGAATTTTAGCATCAGCTGTCAAATTTTACGCAAAAAAAGCCTGCTAGAATTTTCATTGGGACTGCATTGAATTTATAGACCAATTTGAGGAGTTGCTTTCTTCATAATAAGAAATCTCCTGATCCATGAACAAGAACAGTTTCTTTGTATAGACCTTTAATTTCTATCAGCAATATTTTATAGTTTTCAGTGTACAGATCTTGCACTTCTTTATTATGTTTATTGCTAGGATTTTATTCTTTTCCATGCTATTATGAATGAAATTATTTTGTTGATTCTCTTTTCATATTTTTGTACCTAGAATACATAAATGCAATTTATTTTATAAGAAATATTGCTTCCTATGAACTTCCTACACTTGTTTATTCATCCTAGTCTGTTTTGTCTTGTTTTACATTGCTTTGGTGGGTTCACTGGGGTTTTCTAACATATAGGATCATCTCTTCTGCACTAAAGGTTCTAATTTTTCCATTTAAAGTTGGATTCCTTTACTTTCTTATTTCTCTCCTATCTTCTTCTCTCTCTTTTTCCATTCCTCCCTTCCTTTCCTCTCTTTCTCTCTCTCTCCCTTTCTTTCTTCCACATCACAGAGTTGACGTTGATAAGGACTTTGTTCTTTTAAATACAATCTATCAATTTTCGTCTTTAATTTTGAGTGTTTAATCTATTCACAGTAAAGTAATTATTAATACAGTTGGAATTACATTGTCCAGTTTGCAATTTGTTTTCTGTATATCTCTTATATTTCCCCCAATTTGAGACAGACTGGGATGTGGGACCCTCTGCTGAAGTGCTGCAGCGGATTCCCATACACTGGTGTACACATGGGTGAGTCCCACCTGTGGGTTAGAGTCCCACAACAACGTACAACTGGCTGGCTTCCAGACTTGATCACCCGAGGGTGCTGCCTCCTTAACTGGCCCTTTCTGGAAGCACACAGGTTGGTGCCTGAATAGATGCCCACATGGGCGTGGATTGAAACTGCAGTCTCTTTGTCGCTTTCTCTTTTTTCAGTCTTTTCTGTCCCTCCTTCCCTTACCCCGCCCTTAGTCCTATACCTGCACACCCATCCCCTTAATCCTGAATACTTCTTGTTTGTGTCTTTAAGTTTCTGTCATTGGTATCTTTGTTTTACTTAGGTTTGTCTGTCCAGCTGCTCCTGCAAGTCTCTGCTGACATTGTGGGCACAGTGGAGCACCTATGCCTTGAAATACAAATGCAACCCACATTGTTTGACACTCCAGCCTTGGGTCACTTGCCAGTGAGCTTAGTCATGTCTGCCTTCTTGTGACCGTTTGGACTGTAGCCCACCAGGCTCCTCTGTGTATGTGGTTTTCCACACAAGAATACTGGAGTGGGTTGCTTTTCCTTTTCCAGAGGATCTTCCCAACACAGGGATCAAACTCGGATCTTCTGCGTCTCCTGCATTGCAGGCAGATTCTTTATCCACTGAGCCAACTTAGTGGGAGTTTAAAGAACAAAAAAGAAATGAGGAACCTTCATCTCTCTCCTCTGCCTTTGCAGTGTAACTATTCTGCTGCCAGGCTCCTTTGTCCATGGGATTCTTCAGGCAAGAATACTGCAGTAGGTTACCATTTCCAGACCCAGGGATTGAACCTGTATCTCTCATGTCTCCCTCTGGAAGGCAGAATCTTTACCACTAGCATCACCTGGGAAGCCTGTTCTGCCAGGACTCTCAGGAAATACCTGATCCATCTGTGATCCCCCAAAATGAGGGGTGGGGGAAGGCTTTTTAAAATTCAAGCAGGAAAATGATCAGGTCTCTGGTGCTGTAAAAATTAACTTGTCTGGCTTAAGTTTGTGGGTTTAATAAATACAGACTTCTCTGTATTATCAAAGTTAAGAAATATACTTTTCTTGTACCTAGCATTACTGGAAATCAATAAGTGCATACTGTTTTTATTGTAAAATCTGTCACTGAGAAAAATAACCTGATATGATTAAACTTTTAAGTAAACATGACTGAGATAGGAGTTTTAAGTAAACTTTGATCTGCCTCTTGAGAAACCTATATGCAGGTCAGGAAGCAACAGTTAGAACTGGACATGGAACAACAGACTGGTTCCAAGTAGGAAAAGGAGTACATCAAGGCTGTATATTGTCACCCTGCTTATTTAACTTATATGCAGAGTACATCATGAGAAACATTCCGCTGGAAGAAGCACAAGCTGGAATCAAGATTGCCAGGAGAAATATCAATAACCTCAGATATGCAGATGACACCACCCTTATGGCAGAAAGTGAAGAGGAACTCAAAAGCCTCTTGATGAAAGTGAAAGAGGAGTCAAAAAGTTGGCTTAAAGCTCAACATTCAAAAATAAAGATCATGTCATCCAGTCCTATCACTTCATGACAAATAGGTGGGGGAAAAGTGAAGACAGTTCAGATTTCATTTCTTGGGCCCAAGATCAATGCAGATGGTGACTGAAGCCATGAAATTAAAGGTTGCTTGCTCCTTGGAAGAAAAGTTATGACTAATCTAGAGTGTATTAAAAAGCAGAGACATCACTTTGCTGACTAAGGTCCTTATAGTCAAAGCTATAGTTCTTCCAGCAGTCATGTATAGATGTGAGAGTTGGACCATAAAGAAGGCTGAATGCTGAAGAATTAATGCTTTGAACTGTGGTGCTGGAAAAGACTCTCTGGCTGAGAGTCCCTTGGAATGCAAGGAGATCAAACCAGTCAATCCTAAAAGAAATCAATCCTGAGTATTCATTTGGAGGAGTGCTGCTGAAGCTCCAATACTTTGGCCACCTACTTTGAAGAGCCAATCCATTGGGAAACGCTGATGCTAAGAAAGATTAAGGGAAAGAGGAGAAGAGGGTGACAGAGGGTGAGATGGTTGGATGGCATCACTGACTTAATGAACATGAGTTTGAGCAAACTCAAGGAGACAGTGAAGGACAGGGAGGCCTGGCATGCTGTAGTCCATGAAGTCACAAAGAATTAGACAGGATTTAGTGACTGAACAACAACAATCTCAGAAGATAATGTGTTTACAAAGAGGGCAGCTAAAGTTGGCTGAGTGTCCTTTTTATTACATGGAACCCCAAATGCTATAAAAAGAAAGCTTCCAAACTAGCTGTCAATGGCCGCAGATTATTCCCTCTTTTATTTGTATGATCAAATAACAGATCAATCAGTGTGAGCAGGGATGGCTTTAGAAATGGCTGGTAAAAGTCAGTTGTTGTTTTGGAAGCCTTTCATTAAGGTTGCTGTGCTGTGCTTAGTCACTCAGTCATGCCCGACTCTGCCCTCATGGACTGCAGCTCACCACCTTTGTAGTACAGTTCTCCTGTGTCTCCTGGGATTCTTCAGGCAAGAATCCTGGAGTGGGTTGCCATGCCCTCCTCCAGGGGTTCTTCCCAACCTCTAAATATTATCCTAGGATTTTGCTATTTTGCTTGCTATATCCATTTGGTGGCCTTCCCTGGTCCTGCCAACATGTGTACAAGCTGAGAAAGATCTAGCAGTTTGGAGTCAAGGCCGTCACAATGACCCTTAGCTCTTCAAAAAATATTGCAGGCTCCTTCTTAGACTTCCCTGGTGGCTCAGATGGTAAAGTGTCTGCCTGCAATGCAGGAGACCCAGATTCGATCCCTGGGTTGGGAGGATCCCCTGGAGAAGGAAATGGCAACCCACTCCAGTACTCTTGCCTGGAAAATCCCATGGACAGAGGAGGCTGGTAGACTACAATCAATGGGGTCACAAAGAGTCGGACACGACTGAGTGACTTCACTTTCACTTTTCACTTTCTTAGGTTTAAAGAACTCCTTGACTGGAGCTCTTTGTTCAGTTTTGGCAAAGGAGTAAAGAACACCTGGGGGGGTTTGCCTGCAACCTCAGGTACGGTTATTTTAAATGATAATTGTTAAATATGCTCTTTAGATTAGAAAAGTAGTTCAGACAGAGAATTAGTAAAACATGAGTACTCAGGTGAAAAAAGACAAGATAGGGTGGGCAGTAGGATTTAAGTCTTTATAGTCTTTTGATTTAGGTACATTTTATCCTTTAATTTTTTACAAACTTATTTTTAATTGGAGGATAAATGCTTTACAATGTTGTGTTGGTTTCTGCAGTTTAACAATGTGAACCAGCCATGGGAATATATATATATTTATCCACCCCTTCTTGAACCTCCCTCCCACCCCAACTTATCCACTTCTCTAGGTTGTCAAGGAGCACCAGGTTGAACTTCCTGTGTTATATAGCAACATCTCACTAGCTAACTATTTTACATATGATAATGCACATGTTTCAATGCATTCCTTAGCTTTTTGTACTGAGTCCTTAAATGAATCTATTTTGGAATCTTGAAACCTTCTGTAAGCTTTTACATATCAATTAAAGTAGGCATCTCATTCACCTTGTCGAATTTGGGATCCTGTGCTCTCTAGGGTTTTCCTTAAATGAACAATCTTGTCTACCTGGAACACTCCCCACAATGATTACGATAATTCTAGATCAATACTAGTAAAAATTTGCCATCTTTCTAAATATCTATAGCCTCAAGGTCAATAGCTCTTCCATATAAAATATAAAATAAGCAGCTGTGCCAGAAGGTGACATGCTCAGTAGAATTAGGCTCCCATTTCTTTAGCTAGCCTTTGTCATCCCCCAACAAGACAAACAAACCTGTGCCATAATATATCAACACTACCCAAGAGATGCTACTATGGCCTGGCCAAAATAAGGCTGGCATGCCCAATCACTAATTCTCAGAGAACCTTGTATTGGGTAAAATGATAAAACCAGCAAATCCCTAGAAATGGGGACTACAAACTGATTCCATGCAAAATGGAGACCTATAGCTGCCACCAACAGTTCTGAGCACAGAAGCTGGGCTGAAACTGATTCCAAACACATGGGGAAGTAGAAACTACATCGTCAGCAATTCCCAACTTGGACTCTAGCAAACAAAATTAGGGGCTAGGGTTTACCACTCAAAAATAGATTGGCAACAACCAAGAAATGTTACTGTGCTCTGGAAATTTGATCTAATAGGCTATGGGTTTGGCCTCAGGCAGAATGACCTGCCAGCCAACCCAAACCTCCCTGAAAGGAAAGCCAATTAGATTAGGGGCACAAATGCAAAGAGAATGGAGTGCAAACCAACAGAAGCTTACTAACAACCTCCGCGAATGGCAAGCAAAACAGTGAACTCAGAGGATGTGTGGCACCACAGTTGTTTCTCCTTGTCTCTAAATGTCATCAGAAATTCCCTTGAGATCCCATCGCTGTCACCAGTACACTAAGAAAGAAAAATTTGTAAATTTGAAGTAAAAAGTAAATTTGAAGATTTACTTCAAATTTAAAATAAATGGACTCTAGTAAATGATTCATGAAATCAGGCAGCATTTCATTTGGAAGACAGGGAGATGCTCCAAGGAGTTACACATCATGGAAGGCTTTTAAGGTAAGGAGGGCAGGACAAGGAAGTAAGTCATCAGCATGGGAACAAGTGTAACTTCAGTGGAGGAAAGAAAACATTCAGGTGACAATGGCTTCTCTTTAGCTAAACTGCAGAATTTTCTATTAGCTGGGTTTGTGGCTGGCCAAAAGGGAAGTCTTCCTCCTCCAGCTGGAGTGGTAATGTGGCTGCACTTCTTGTTTGGGAATGCAAGGTATATTTCTTCCTGTTGGGTAATTGAGGATGAATGACACGGCATGAGAGCTCCCTCTACAGACCTTCCAGACTCCAATAGTTAAGGTTTGCTTTTCTTAATTTTCCGCAGAATGTTTTGTTAGCAGGAGGATTCACAATAAGGGAGAAAAGGCCAGAAGACTCACCATTAAGAGGGTTCAGAAATTCTTGGGTGAATCCATGGGAGGCAGGAGGTGGCTGTGGGGTCAGCTGATTTCCACACTGATCACATGGCTCCATCTGATGGCGTTGCAGCTTCCTGTTGAAACAGCTCAGTTCAGTCACTCAGTCATGTCCAACTCTTTGAGAACCCATGGACTGCAGCACGCCAGGCCTCCCTGTCCATCACCAACTCCAGGAGTTTACTCAAACTCATGTCCATTGAGTCAGTGATGCCATTCAACCTTCTCATCCTCTGTCATCCCCTTCTCCTCTTGCCTTCAATCTCTCCCAGCATCAGGGTCTTTTCAAATGAGTCACTTCTTCGCATCAGGTGGCCAAAGTATTGGAGTTTGAGCTACAATATCAATCCTTCCAAAGAACACTCAGGGCTGATTTCCTTTAGGATGGACTGATTGGATCTCCTTGCAGTCCAAGGGACTCTCAAGAGTCCTCTCCAACACCACAGTTCAAAAGCATCAATTCGTCAGCATTCAGCTTTCTATATAGTCCGATTCTCACATCCATACATGACCACTGGAAAAAATATAGCCTTGACTAGACAGACCTTTGTGGACAAAGTAACGTCTCTGCTTTTTAATATTTTGTCTGTGTTGGTCATAACTTTTCTTCCAAGCAGCAAGCATCTTTTAATTCCATGGCTGCAGTCACCATCTGCAGTGACTTTGGAGTGCAAAAAAAATACAGTCTGCCACTGTTTTCACTGTTTCCCCATCTATTTGCCATGAAGTGATGGGATCAGATGCCATGATCTTAGTTTTCTGAAGGTTGAGATTTAAGCCAACTTTTTCACTCTCCTCTTTCACTTTCATCAAGAGGCTCTTTAGTTCTTCTTCACTTTCTGCCATAAGGGTGGTGTCATCTGCATATATGAGGTTATTGATATTTCTCCCGGCAATCTTGATTCCAGCTTGTGTTTCTTCCAGCCCAGCGTTTCACAGAATGTACTCTGCATGTAAGTTAAATAAGCAGGGTGACAATATACAGCCTTGACATACTCCTTTCCCGATTTGGAACCAGTCTGTTGTTCCATGTCCAATTCGAACTGTTGCTTCCTGACCTGCATACAGATTTCTCAAGTGGTCAGGTGGTCTGGTGTTTCCATCTCTTTAAAAATTTTCCACAGTTTGTGGTGATCCACACAGTCAATAAGCAGAAATAGATGTTTTTCTGGAACTCTCTTGCTTTTTTGATAATCCAACGGATGTTTGCAATTTGATCTCTGGTTCCTCTGCCTTTTCTAAAACCAGCTTGAACATCTGGAAGTTCACGGTTCACATGCTGTTGAAGCCTGGCTTGGAGAATTTTGAGCATTACTTTGCTAGCATGTGAGATGAGTACAATTGTGCAGTAGTTTGAACATTCTTTGGTACTGCCTTTCTTTGGGATTGGAATGAAAACTGACCTTTGCCAGTGCTATGGCCACTGCTGACTTTTCCAAATTTGCTGACATATTGAGTGCAGCACTTTCACAGCATCATCTTTAGGACTTGAAATAGCTCAACTAGAATTTCATTACCTCCACTAGCTTTGTTCATAGTGATGCTTCCTAAGGCCCACTTGACTTCACATTCCAGGATGTCTGGCTCTAGGTGAGTGATCATGCCATCGTGATTATCTGGGTCGTGAAGATCTTTTTTGTACAGTTCTTCCGTGTATTCTTACCACCTCTTCTTAATATCTTCTGCTTCTGTTAGGTCCCTACCATTTCTGTTCTTTATTGAGCCCATCTTTGCATGAAATATTCCCTTGGTATCTCTAATTTTCTTGAAGAGATCTCTAGTCTTTCCCATTCTGTTGTTTTCCTCTATTTCTTTGCATTGATCACTGAGGAAGGCTTTCTTATCTCTCCTTTCTATTCTTTGGAACTCTGCATTCAAATGCTATATCTTTCCTTTTCTCCTTTGCTTTTCACTTCTCTTCTTTTCACAGCTATTTGTAAGGCCTCCTCAGATAGCCATTTTTATTTTTTGCATTTCTTTTTCTTTTGATGATCTTGATCTCTGTCTCCTATACAATGTCACAAACCTCCATCCGTACTTCCTCCGCACTCTGTCTATCAGATCTAATCCTTTAAATCTATTTCTCACATCCACTGTATAATCATAAAGGATTTGATTTAGGTCATACCTGAATGGTCTAGTGGTTTTCCCTGCTTTCTTCAATTTAAGTCTAAATTTGAGACTCTACACATGGCCATCACCTGATAGTCAATACTGAAATCAGATTGATTATATTATTTGCAGCCAAAGATGGAGAAGCTCTATACAGTCAGCAAAAACAAAACTGGGAGTTGACTGTGGCTCAGATCATGAGATCCTTATTGCCGAATTCCTGTTGAATAGTTTTTAAAAAAATGGGTCACTTCATCCTATAAAGGAAACATGAAACTGAGATGAGCTTCCACTGCTAGAAGAATCCTAAGCCTTCAGAAAAGAATAGAGAACATGTCTAAAGGATTTGAGAATGTCAGAGCTGTATTTCCTCAGAGCGGGACTCCCCAGGCTCTCCAATTCTCAGTCCTTAATGCTCTCTCTGGAGAAGGCAATGGCGACCCACTCCAGTACTCTTGCCTCGAAAATCCCATGGACAGGGGAGCCTGGTAGGCTGCAGTCCATGGGGTCGCTAAGAGTCGGACACAACTGAGTGACTTCACTTTCACTCTTCACTTTCATGCATTGGAGAAGGAAATGGCAACCCACTCCAGTGTTCTTGCCTGGAGAATCCCAGGGATGGAGGAGCCTGGTGGGCTGCTGTCTATGGGGTCGCACAGAGTCGGACACGACTGAAGCGAATTAGCAGCAGCAGCGGCAATACTCTCTCTCAAGAACAAAGCCTCCCTACTACTAGGGAAATTAAATAAGTAGTCTTGATTAGGCTTCAGAGACAAAGCAGATCAGGCTTCTGACCTTGCTTCTAACTTGCTTGGACATAGCACTGACTTGAGTGCCTTGATTGCCTATTGTGAGTGCAAGCTGTGCAGAACCATAGACAAGACAGGAGACAAGTCTTGAAATTGTTGAGCCCCCGGAGGGACACTGGCCAACCAAGCCCCAGGCTTAACAATATTCCAAGTTTTACCTGACAAACAAATAGCATTAGCATGAAACCTAGCTGAAATTGCTCACAGATTGATGATGGTATCAGTTTGCATCCTGGGATTATAAACTGGAATCCCAAACTGCAATATTTGAAGTCTCACTCATGAAGCAGATGCATTGCCTGGGAACTTATCCCAACTAGGACTCCAGATATGCTGTGTTGGGGACTTCCCAGTGCAGTTAATCCTGGATGTTGGTCAAAACTCAATTCGGTGATGTATCCTCTGCTGTTTCTATTTCTCTTTTCTTTTAACATTAGTATATTGAAAGAAAGCTAGATAATTCTCTAATAAATTTTTGTATTATTTATTTGTGTATAACAAGTGGCTTATTTTGGTAAGAAATTCTTTGAACCTGAGACGAAAGTGAAAACTTTCTGCAAAACACCCAGCTTCATCCTTGTCAGTTCACTGATCCCCAGAGGTCCTGTGTATCCCTGAGAAGTTAGGTTTCCATGAAGCTAGACTGGTTGAAGGCCTTCCCTGGTGCCTTAAAAGAAAGAATCCACCTGCAGTGCAGATTGATCCCTGGATCCCTGAGTTCGATCCCTGGGTGAGGAAGATCCCCTGAAGGAGGAAATGGAAGCATGCTACAGTATTCTTGCCTGGGAAATCCCATGGACTGAGGAGCCTGGCAGGCTGCAGTCCATGAGGTCGCAAAGAGTCAGACATGACTGAGCACACACACACACAGGTCGGTTGAGACCTAGTGATACAGCTGACCAGATTGATACTCAAGTCCCCACGGCTCCTGGGGAAGTTGGGTTCAGGGACACAAGACTTGTAGACTTTCACCACCTGGACCCAGTGTGGAGTTGTCCTTGCCCATCAGCTGTGCCACAGAATAGCTGGCAACACCTGGAGCTGTCCAACTGACTCTCAGGGCCTTTTTCTGAGAGAGCCCTTGGTTATCTGACCTCTTATCCAGGAAGCACCATGACTTTTGACTGCTGCCTGTTATACCAACAACACACCTCTGAAGGTTCTCCTCTGCATGCCATCTGTCCACCAGACCCACCCTTCTAGGGGCCCAGATGCTAGAACCCACCACACAAATGGTGAAGGAGTGCCCAGCAGCCTAAGGTACAGACATCCCTCTATCCATCTGCATGATTTCTGCTGGGAATCCCCAACAGTGATGGGAATTCTTTGACCCACCTGATAGGAACAATGCAGTGATTCAGAAAGATGAGGGTCCATTCACACATATTGCTTATTTAACTTCTATGCAGAGTATATCATGTGAAATGCTGGGCTGGATGAAGCACAAGCCTGAATCAAGATTGCCGGGAGAAATATCAATAACCTCAGATACACAGATGGCACCACCCTTATGGCAGAAAGTGAAGAAGAACTAAAGAGCCTCTTGATGAAAGTGAAAGAGGAGAGTGAAAGAGTTGGCTAACATTCAGAAAACTAAAATCATGGCATCTGGTCCCATTACTTCATGGCAAATAGAAGGGGAAACAATGGAAACAGTGAGAAACTTTATTTATCTGGGGCTCCAAAATCACTGCAGATAGTGACTGCAGCCATGAAATTGAAAGTCGCTTGCTCCTTGGAAGAAAAGCTATGACCAACCTAGACAGCACATTAAAAAGCAGACGCAGGGACTTCCCTGGTGGTCCAGTGGCTAAGACTCTGAGCTCCCAGTGCAGGGGGCCCGGGTTCGATCCCTGGTCAGGGAGCTAGATCCCACATGCTACAACTAAGACCCAGAGCAGCCAAATAAATAAATAAAATTTAAAAAAAAAAAAAAAAAGCAGACGCAATGCTTTGTCAATGGAAGTCTGTCTAGTCAAAGCTATGGTTTTTCCAGTGGTCATGTATGGATATGAGAGGTGGACTATAAAGAAAGCTGAGCACTGAAGCACACCAGACTCCTCTGTCCATGGGATTCTCAAGGCAAGAATACTGTGCTGGGGCAGTTGGGGGAGAATCGCCATGCCCTCCTCCAGGGGATCATACCTACCCAGAGTTAGAACTTGCTTATTTTATGTCTCCTGCATTGGCAGGTGGGTTCTTTACCACTAGCATCACCTGGGAAGCCCAGAAACTATCACACTAAGTGATATAAGTCAGACACAGACAAGTATTGTATGATTACACTTCTTTTGTAATCTAAAAGATAAATGAACAAGCCTAACAAAACATAAACAGAGTTATAAAGAGAACAAACAGGTGTTTACCAGAAGGGAGAGGATTGGGGGGAAGAAAGCAAAAGCTGAGGGAGATTGAGATATAAAGTTCCCATGGCAAGAGTTCCGTGGTGGTCCAGTGATTAAGAATCCGCCTGCCAATGCAGGGGACATGTGTTCGATTCCTGATCCAGGAAGACAACTTGTGCTATGGGGCAACTAAGCCAGTGCACCCCAATTACTGAAGCCTCCATGCCCTAGAAAATGTGCTCCACAAGAGACGCCACAGCAATGAGAAGCCTGCACACCAGAACGAAGAGTCCTACTCCCTGCTCTCTACAACTAGACAAATCCCTCATGGAGCAACAAAGAACCAGTGGAGCCAAAATAAATAAATAAATAAATATATATATATAATATATATATATATTTAAGTTCTAATTGCCAAATAAATGAGTATGAAATGGGTAAGAAATAACACTGTGGAGAATATAGTGAATAACTATGTCATGTCTTTGTATGGTGACATATCATAACTATTCCTATTATTTTGAAATGTGCAGAAATATCCAATCACCATGTTGTGTAATAGCAACTAACAGCATTGTAGGTCAATTATACTTCAAAAACAAACCCACAGAAAAAGAGATATCAAATTTGTGGTTACAAGAAGCCAGGAATGGGGAGGTAGGGATTAGATAGCTATAGTCAAAGAAACAAACTTCCAGTTATAAGATAAGTACTAGGAATGTAATATACAACATGATAAATATAATTAACACTGCTCTATATTATACGGGAAACTTGTTAGAGTGAATCCTGAGTTCTCATCACTGGAAACACATTTTTTTCCCTATTTTTTAAATTCTATACCTATGTGGGTTCACTAAATTTATCAGGATGACCATTTCATGATGCACAGAAGGCAAATCACTATGCTGCTGCTGCTGCTGCTAAGTCACTTCAGTCGTGTCCCACTCTGTGCGACCCCATAGACGGCAGCCCACCAGGCTTCTCTGTCCCTGGGATTCTCCAAGCAGGAATCCTGGAGTGGGTTGCCATTTCCTTCTCCAATCACTATGCTATGCACCTTAAACTTAAAAGACTGAAAAAAAGAAAGAAAGAAAGAATGGACTTAGGTTAATATTAATGTATCAGTACTGGCTCACTACTTGTGACAAATGTGCAGAGTAATGCAGGATCTGATCATTGCGGGAAACGGGGTGAGGAGGAATATTTGAACTCTGTATCATCTTTGCCGTTTTTCCGCACATCTAAAACTGTTCTAAATCAAAAGGTTTACTTAAGTATAAATCAATAAATTTTTAAAACATCTACTGAAAATCGTTGACTTGTCCTTTGTATAAATGAACTTGGTGGTTTAAAAATTAAAAGTAGTGTTGTTTATAAAGTTTTCAAGAAGATAGGGGTGGGATTGGAGTTGGTCTGGGGCGGGGCCAGAGCAGGGTGGGGTCAGGCTGGGGTCAGTAACCCTGGCAATGGGCGGGGAGGCGGGGATTCCCCAGCGCTTAGGCCAGCCCGCGGCTCTTCTCTGGCTGCTGCTGCTGAACATGGCCACCCGGGAGCTGCGAGGGTCCCCAGCCACGGCCGCCCCCGGCCCAACTGCAGGCGATGGGGGAGCGTTGAGGGGCGGCGCTCGGACTTGGCGAGCACAGCGGTTGGCTCCGGGAGCTACAGGTGCGTTGGGGCCTCCATTCGGGCCAAGATCCCCTAGCCTACAGGGCCGGAGGAAGGCCGGCTGTGACCAGGGCCTGGTGAGTCAATAAGTCTCATCGTTTCTCTGCCTTTCCCTCCAACCAGGCAGCCCAGAGATCCCCTCCACACAGGTGGGTCAGGCCCTCCACTGTGAGGCCTCTGGGAGGGAAGAGACCCAATCCCTTTGTGGGGCTGTGGGAGTGGTGACTAGCAGGGTCTGGCCTGGAGGCTGGAGGCTGGAGGCTGGGTGGAGGAAAGTTCGAGGACTACTGAGTGAACAGGCCTGAGTCCAGGGACCAGGGGTGTCCTTCCCCTCACTGAGGCCCTGGGAGCCCAGGCCCTAGACCAGGATGCCCGGTCTCAGGGGGACTGGGCACACTCCTGCCCTCCCGAGTGTGAGTCCTAGAACCAGGGCTGTCCCCATTAGCCCACTCCTTCTTCTTTTAGACATGGCGACTCCTGCAGAGTCAGAGAGGGGAGTGAATTGCCCCAGATCACACAGCACCACAACTTCTGCCTGCAAGTCTCCCTCCCTAAGACATGGGGTAGAGGGGAGGGAGCACAGGCCCTTAGAAGCCATGATCTTGGGAAAGTAATGTTGGTAACTTCCGACACCTTTAGTTCTTTGATCTACAAGACAAGGCATTGAGGCGAGCTAGGTGAGGGAAGTGAGGTCTGTGCCATGCCCAGAGCTTGGCAGCCTTGCTCAAGGATGTCCATCTGCCTGGAGATGCTCCTGTGAGCTGGTCCCTCCTTGTCCCACCCCTCCAGACCCCTGGGTCCTCTTCCCCACAGGGCTTGATGTGTTGTGCTCTGCTCTCCAGTCCTCAGTGACAGCCAGTGAAGGCAGAGTCCTGTCATTTTGGCTACACCGCTAGACGCCTGGCCTTTTGGCTAGGCTGCTAGACGCCTGGCCTTGGTTTTCCCATCTGGGAAGCAGGGAGAGCTTCCTGGTTGTGACATTTGGGGCACCACCAGTGTCTCTATTGTAGGTGGCAGCAGAGTTTCCACAGTGTGCGGGAAATCCAAGGTGATGGGGAGAATCTACGGTGGCCGGGACGTGGAGGCTGGCCAGTGGCCGTGGCAGGCCAGCCTGCGGTCCCAGGGCTCGCACATCTGTGGAGCTGTCCTCATTAACTCCAGCTGGCTTCTTTCCACTGCCCACTGCTTTCTCAAGTGAGTCTCCCTCCTAGGCTGCCAGCACAGGCTCTGGCAGGGGAGGGGAATGCAGGGGAAGATGAGAAAAGCAATGATGGGTGTCCCATGTTAGCTCCTCTGGGCTTTCCTCTGGGCAGTCTGTGGCCTTCAGAGGCATGTCGTTCCTGCCTTTGGGCTGTGTACCCTCCACCTGGACTGTCTGTCCTCCCTGCTCACCTGCCCAGATCCTCCTCATGCTCTGCCCTTGGCCCCTGTGTCCATTCCCCAACACAGGTGTGCCTCAGGAGAGTGGCAGTGTCAGTCCTCACTGCCATGTGGTGTGGACCCATCTCAGACCACAGCTTTTTCTCAGTGTCCCCATATTTCCAGGTGTCAGACTCTTGGCGGGGGCCTGGGACTGCATGTGTGACCAGCAGCTGGGTGATTCTTATTAGTCCTGCGAAACTGTGTGCCCAGGAGGAGTTACAGTCACTGGTGTGCATGCGGGGAGCCGTGGTGCCAGGCTGCATAAGGGGGAGGTGGGCTCCCTGGGAGAGTGACAGGGCTGCTCAGAGTCTAATTCACCTAGCCAGGTGGGGCTGGCTCAGTGACTGGCTTCTGAACGGATGAGGAAGGGTCACCAGGGAGTTCAGGCATCAAGCCCAGGTCTGGGCACTGGAGCTTTGAGGGCTCAGAGTCTTATCAGCACCCACTCGGTGCCATGCTCCGTGCAAGCCCCTTGGTGGCATCAGGGGTGGCAAATCCCGCCTCACCATGTCTCCATCCTGTCAGAAGAGCAAGCCCAGCATGGATGAGAAGGGCAGAGCAGATGAGGTGGGGGATCAGGAGAAGGTGTGTGGAGAGGGAGGGCTTGCTGGGGGGGAAGGGTTGGGTGAGGGGAACATGAGAGAGGGTCTCCAAGTAGATGAGCTGTGAAGACAGTCAGAGAGGGGGGAAGATTCAGCACCTGTGTTGGGGGAACAAGGCAAAGTTCCATTTCCTGCACCCATTTGCTCATTTATTTAACAAATCTTTTGTCCTTGGAACTAAGTGGAGAAGCAGGCCTTGGGCATGGATGTGTTTAGAGAAAGGAGATGGTTAACAGGAGTGTGGGGCCAGAAGGTGGGTTGTATGGCATCTTGGGAAAGGTAAAGTTAGAGCCTGAACTGAGCCAGAATGCCTGCTGTGTACAATCAGAAGGCCTTCATTTAATGACCTCACCAAGGACCTTTCCAGAACAAGGATTCAGTGCTTCCGCAACTCTAGCGTGTGATGGAGAAGCCAGCCATATGTCTGAAACTGTAAGTAGGGTATCAGTTAGCCTCAGGAAAGAAGGGCTCCTGAACATTAGAAATGGGGAGACAAAGGCTGTCTGGTGTCATGGGGGGTGGAGGGGCCCAGAGGTGTGTGGGCAGTTAGATGAGGATGCAGGGAAAGAGCTAGTCCCCACATGGAGATGATGGTGGCAGTGCGCTTTTCCTCCTCCAGGAAATCCAAAGCCCCAGAGAATTACCGGGTTCTGTTAGGAAGCACCCAGCTGTACCAGCACACCCCTCAGACCCGGGAGGTGTCTGTGAGCCGGATTATCACACACCCAGACTTCGAGAAGTTACATCCCTTTGGGAGTGATATTGCCATGTTGCAGCTGCGCTTTCCTGTGAACTTCACCTCCTACATCATCCCTGCCTGCCTCCCAGTCCCTGGCATGAAGCTCCCCAGTAACTCATCCTGCTGGATAACTGGCTGGGGGATGCTCAACGAGGAAAGTGAGAGGGTGTGGGGAGTTGCAGGGGGGATGAGAATGGGGAGGAGGAGGAAGGGGAGAAGGACAGAGGGGCAAAGAAAAGAGGTGTGTCTCCACCTGAGGCGTCCCCAGGCAAAGGTCCCCTTGGCCCACTATTCTTCATTTCCAGAGGACTGGACCATTCTAGTTCTAGTTCTGGAAGTGTGTGATTCTAAAGCTTTGGTGTTTCCTAAGTGTAAAGCTCTGAAGTCTGGGAATCTTTGACTTTGCAATCAGGAATCTGAGTTCTTGAAGTCTTTCTGGTTCTTGATTCCAAGGTTTAAATCAACCATAGATCTGAGATGACTTGATCTAACTCAAAGGTCATGGTTGGGGCCTGACTCCTTCCAGGTCACTGACAAACTCTCTGATTTCCCAGTGCCATAGGAGGTGCTTGGGAAAAGTGGAAAGAAAACTCAAATATGACCTCTGACCTCTGAGTCTGCCTGATCAATTTAGAATTATTACAACTTTAGAAGGTTTCACTCTCCAGACCTCACTTTGGTTTTCTCCTAGGTCAGGTCATCTATCTAATTTGTAGACTTGTTAGGCAAACTGAGTAACAGGAAAAAATTGTATTTTTTAAGATTGAAAGAGGAGAAAAGTCGACCAAAACTTATGAGCAAGAGTCTCCACTAAAGAAAGGAGTGTCTATGACTTGGTAAAATGCTTATGATACCAAATAAGGGAGGGAAAGAATATTTATTTGTCATTATTTGTAGGGTCATAATCTGGTATGGTGTTTCTCTACAGAGGTGCTACAGGCATTTTGAACAGATGCTGCTTCATTGGGTGGGATGTTCCAGCATCCCTGGTCCTTGCTTATTAGTGTGTCGGTTAACACTCAGTAATCATAGGACAAACAACTAGGTCCCCAGAATTCTCACACCACCCACACACAACACATGTATACCACACTTCACATGCGCGCACACACACACACACACACACACACAGACTGGTTCTTCCTGAGGACAGGGACACTGTCTTTCTTGTTTCAATATCCCAGTCCATGCCCCAGGCAGGGCCTGGCACCTGGTAGGTATCCCACTGCTGCCCTGGGTCCTTCTTCCCTGGACCTCCAGACTGGTCTCGGCTCCCACCCTATGTGCTCTATGTTACTTTCCATGTAGCCGTTTGAGTATTTGCTTCAGAGCAGGAGTCATGCCAGTTCCCTGCTCATCACCCCCAGTGCCTTCTCATTTCTACTTAAAATAAGGTCGCAACTCCCTGCCTTGGCTCTCAGGCCCCATTCCTCTCTCATCTCCTACTGCATCCCTCACCCACACCACCCCAGCCAGCAGGCCTCCCTCCTAGCTTGACGATGCCAAGGCCATTCCCACCTCAGGTCTCCACCTTGGCTGTCTCCCTGGACGCATTTACTCTCCCGACTAACCTTGTCATGACTTGTTCCTTTACATATGCAACTCGGCTGCTCCTCTGAGGAGTTTACTTGATCACGTGAGCTAAAACAGGCAAACCCTAATGGCACATCTTCCTGTTTTATTTCCTTTACACCACTTATTAGATCTAAAGTAATGCTGTTTATTTACTTCATTTACCCTGTCTGCCCCAACTAAAATATTCCCCTGTATCATTAGTTAAAAGATACTTAACACAAGGATAGAGGAATAAACGAGTAATTGAATGATGAATAAATCAGTGATTGGATGAGAGAATGGATGGGAGAAGGTGGGAGTATGAGTGGGTGGAAGGGAAGATGGTTGGGCGGGTGGGTGAAAGGGTGGTGGAGAGAGATGCAGTGAGTGGTCTATTGCTGGAGGCAAGAATGGAGGGATGGATGAAAAGATGAGTGTATAAGCAAATTTATGGAAGGGTGAGTGGGTGAATGGGACATGAGGAAAAAGAATAGGTAGATGGATGGAGGGACAAGTGGATGGAAAGCAAGGTTAATGATAGATAAAAGGCGAGTGGATGGGATGGTTTGTGACAGGGTAGATAGGTTGGTTAATGGTTGCTAAGCATCAGTGAGTGCCAGGTGTTGGAGGGATTTGCCTTTTTCCTTTGTGGAATAGGAGGAGTGTAGTTTGTTGCTATGAAATAGGTGGAGGGAATAGGATGAGTTTGGAAATGTTTGAGAAACACGGGAGGGCTTATTAGGCATAGGTAGAAGACTGAAACAAGGATGAAAGCTCAGCTGTGCAGAGAAAACCTCATGTTGAGGGGCAGTGCTGACTGGTAAGGCAGAGCTCTGTAGCTCAGCTACAGCATCATTCCCTGATTTTCTTCTTATCCTCACAGCACCTCTGCTCGAACCCTTCCATCTCCAGGAGGGTAAGGTGAGCTTCATTGAGAACAAGTTCTGTAATATGTTATACGGATTTGCAAAAGGCAAGAACCTCTCTGTGCAGGAGGACATGCTGTGTGCTGGGGACTTCTCCACAGGAAAGTCCATCTGCCAAGTGAGTACGGCCCTTTCTGTTTCCCCTGCTGTTCTCAGGGCCTCAGTTTCTCTGGGGAGGGACTGTGTTGCCTCTGCTCTCTCTGTGGAGCCCCTGGGCCTTCCCGTTTCCTCCTCCATGTGTCTTCCTGGGCTCCATCCCTTGGCAGTGTCCCCCCAGGCCAACCCCCCTTCCTAACTCCCTTGCACATGAGGGCATCGACAGCATCTATTCTTGAGGCATATATTAAAGCTTTTATTGAAGTGTAACATACATACTAAAGAGTATATCCGTGCTCTTTTCATAAGTTGGATAAATTTTCACATAGTGAGGCAACATGTGATCAATACCCCAGAGGCCCCACTCATACCTCCTTCCTTTCACCAACACCCAACAGAAACCACCATCTTCACCTGTAATACCTTAGATTAGATTCTGAATGTTCTGTAAATAGAATGTATTTCCAGTTGTCAACCTTTCTTGTCTTAACGTTGTATTTGTGAGATTCATCCATACTGTTGCCTGTAGTTGTAGTGGGTTCAGTCTTCTTACTCTATAGGATGCTCCTCTGTCCATTGAATCCTATGATCAGTTACACTTTAATGCGTATTTTAGTACTTTCCAAATTTTTCATTTCATTTCACTTCCAAATGCTTTATCTTCTATTTCACAAAACCCTTGGATTAAAGGGTTATTGGATTAAAAGGTACGTGTATATTAAACTTTGGCAGATGTTACCAAACTTCTCCAAAGTGGTTCACCATTTCCACTCATTCAAGCAGTGGATGAGAGTTCATATTCTCACCAGTACTTAGGACTTTCCATCTTTTCTTATTTTAATAACTTATTGTGGTTGACGAATTAAATGTGCTCTCATATATTTACTATCTTTGGACATATTTTTCTGTAACATTTCCTTTCAGGGTTTTTCTCCCCTCTCACTTTTCTGTTGGTTTGCCTGTCTCTTCCTTTAGGGGCTCTTTGTGCATTTTACATATTCCAGGTATCAGTCTGCTGCTGGATATTTGTTTTGGGGGGTTTTGGTTTTGCTTTGTTTGTTTGTTTTGCCTGTGTTGGCTGGGTGTTAGTTGTGACAGGCAGGCTTTCCGTTGCAGCGTGTGGGCTTCCCTTTGGTTACAGCATGCGTGCTTCAGAGCGCATGGGCTCAGCAGCTACTGTATGTGGGCTCAGTTGCCTCGGGGCATGTGGGATCTTAGTTCTCTGACCAGGGATTGAACCTGCATCCTCTGCATTGGAAGGCAGATTCATAACCACTGGACCACCAAGGAAGTCTCACTGTTAGATATTTGATTGTGAAGCTTTTTTTCCACTCTCTATGATGCCTTTTTATAGGTGAGAAAACAAGCCTGGAGAGGGAAAGTGGCTACCCTAAAATAAGGCACCACAACTTGGGCCCCTGTGTTCTGATTCCAAGCCTAACCTGACCTCCACCACATCATCCTCAGGGCCCAGGCTCCCAAGCTGGCATCATGTGCTGATTCTTCCATAGATGGTGTCATGGAGTGGAGGGGAAGTGTTAGGGTTCTGGAGTTAGAGACACTGCACCACCATGTGACCTGGGTGGTCTTTTCACCTTCTGAGCCTGTGTCCTCATTCACAGTGTAGGGTTTTGAGACCTCCGTCATGGGATTGTTGCAAGGATAGTGTAGTAGGTTGGATCAGTTCAGTTCAGTTCAGTCGCTCAGTCATGTCCGACTCTTTGCGACCCCATGAATTGCAGCACACCAGGTCCCCCTGTCCATCACCAACTCCCGGAGTTCACTCAGACTCGCATCCATCGAGTCAGTAATGCTATCCAGCCATCTCATCCTCTGTCGTCCCCTTCTCTTCCTGCCCCCAATCCCTCCCAGCATCAAAGTCTTTTCCAGTGAGTCAACTCTTCTCATGAGGTGGCCAAAGTACTGGAGTTTCAGCTTTAGCATCATCCCTTCCAAAGAAATCCCAGGGTTGATCTCCTTCAGAACGGACTGGTTGGATCTCCTTGCAGTCCAAGGGACTCTCAAGAGTCTTCGCCAACACCACAGTTCAAAAGCATGAATTCTTTGGCGCTCAGCCTTCTTCACAGTCCAACTCTCACATCCATACATGACTACTGGAAAAACCATAGCCTTGACTAGATGGACCTTAGTAGGCAAAGTAATGTCTCTGCTTTTGAATATACTATCTAGATTGCTCATAACTTTTCTTCCAAGGAGTAAGTGTCTTTTAATTTCATGGCTGCAGTCACCATCTGCAGTGATTTTGGAGCCCCCCAAAATAAAGTCTGACACTGTTTCCACTGTTCCCCATCTATTTCCCATGAAGTGATGGGACCGGATGCCATGATCTTCGTTTTCTGAATGTTGAGCTTTAAGCCAACTTTTTCACTCTCCTCTTTCACTTTCATCAAGAGGTTTTTTAGTTCCTCTTCACTCTCTGCCATAAGGGTGGTGTCATCTGCATATCTGAGGTTATTGATATTTCTCCCGGCTGGATAGTGTCTCCTAAATTTGTGTCTTCTAAATATCAGAATGTGACCTCATTTGGAAATAGGTCTTTGTAGATACGATTGTTAAGAATCGCAAGATGAGACCTTGCTGAATTTAGAGCGGGCTCTAAATCCAATGACTTGTTTTCTCATAGAAAGAGGGAGAGTCACAGATAGTTGGTTTCAGACTTCTGACTTCTAGAACTGTGAGAAGATCAATTTCTGTTGTTTTCAGAGTTAACCAGTCTGTGGGGATGTGCTTTGGCATGCCAGGAAATGCACACAGGAGGGATGAGATGCACCTGGCCCACAGGATGGCCTCACAGACAGCTGATTTCATGGTGGCCCAGTGAGCTGCTGAGCCAGAGGGGAGAATCTTGGCCGCTTGCCCTCCTTGTAGGAGGTAGACCCAGGTTTCTTGGTTCCCAGTCCACAGCCAGGGGTATGAACTGTCTGGCTGTCTGGCCTGGCCTGGCCTTCTCACAGAGTCAGCTGCACCTGAAGGTGAAACAAAGGGCTCAGTCCCTCGAGTCTCCATCTGCTGTCACCCTAGACCTCCCTTCCAGCCTGCAGGGGTCATGCCCACAGAGCTCAGGGCTTGAACCCTTTGTCTCCTTGCCTGCTGGACATCCATAGTGCCCTTTGAGCCCACTCCTCTCGTTTCTTCCCAGGCTGAGGACAGCACTGAGATGGACCCCCAAGAGCCAAGGCATTAGATGACCCCCCTCCTCCCTGTCTTAGCCTTTCAGTCACCACAGCCTACCTGAGACACTCCATCCAGACTCATCTGCTGCCATATGGCCTGCTCCAGCCCCCACCCTGAAACCCAGGCCCCTCTTCTCTCCCTGGAAGTACCCCTCCCCCTGCGCAGGGCACCCAGAAACAGGTCTGAGGAGAGACAGGCCACAGAGGCATTCAGTGCTCAGACTGCAGGGCAGGAGAGCCCTGGTTTCATTATTCAATCTGTCATTTACTGGGATTGTGACCTTAGCTAAGTTTCCTCACCCATGAAATGAGGTTGCTAACAGCTTCCTCTTAATAAGGTCCCTGTAGAAAGTTTAATACTGTGCCTGACATTCAGTAGGTACTTAGCAAGTCTTGGCTTTCAATCTCCTGGCCTGATCTGTCTCCTTCTACCAGGACTGTACCTGTTCTTCTGGGCCTGTCTTAGACCTGTCCTCTCACCCAAGGTAGAATTCACTGCCCTGGCCCATCCAACACATATACACACAGTACACAACACACACACACACACACACACACACACACACACACACACACTGCCTTGGTTTGCTCTGTCTCTTCAATAGTGTAAACCACAGCTCACTTTCCATGGGATACACTAGTGGTGGGGCTTCCCACTAGTGCTGAGAGCTCCCCAGGGGGCAGGAGGCTTTTGGAGCCCTTCCCATCTCCCACAGACTGGCCCAGATTCCACCATAGTATCAGCAACCATGAGACTTATCTGCACAAATCCTGGAGGCCTGTGGTAGACAGGGACCAGGCCTTCCCCTGGCCTTGAACAGCTCAGGGTGGGTACACTGTGGGGAGGGCCAAGAGCACCCCAGGTGGGGACCCCAGAAGGGAAGAGCTGAGGGGATGATGGCACATTCCCAATGTCCAAGAAGCCCCTGGTGTGACCTTCCTGGTGCTTTGGTGACATCACCTTAAATTGGTGGCTCAGACAACAGAATGCATTATCTTACATTTCTGGACGTTAGAGTCTAAAGTCAAGGTGTTGGCCTGGCTGCTCCCTTCTGGAGGCTCTAGGAGAACATGTTTTCTTGCTTTTTCTGTCTTTTTAGAGGTCCCCAGCATTCCTCGGCTCATGGCCCCTTCCTGCGTCACCAAATCACGTTGCTCCTCCCTCTGCTCCTGTCATCACATCTCCTCCTCTGACTCTGACCTCCTGCTTCCCTCTTTCCTCATGAGTACCTTTGTGTTTATGTTGGGTCCAACCAGATCATCCAGGATAATCTTCCTATTTCCTGATTCTCAACTCCATTACAGCTGCTGAGTCCCTTTTGCCACGTAAGGTAACATAGCCCCAGGTTCTGCTGATGAGGATGGCCGTCTTTGAGGGTTATTTTTGGCTAGCCACATCATGTACCCTCCTCTTTCCTTCAAGTCACCACTTCCCCCACCCCTCCCTCTCAGCTGGAGAGCTTGCTTCCTATTTCACTGAGAACTTAAAAGCATTTTGTTGGACAAAATGCCATTCATCTTCCCAGTCCAGTGGGCATCTTCTATCTCTCCTGAGCCTCCTGGCCCATTGTACCCAGGCCCTCCTGGAGCTCTGGGTGTCCAGAGGCTCCCTTGCTCCATGTCTTGTCTCTGCTTTCACTGCTCTCGTATGAACACGCAGTGGCACTCTCCTTCCCGCTACTGCCCAGTTTCTCTGCCTCCTTTCCCCCAGAGACTCCTCCTAATAGCCCTGGATCTAACTCACTCTACCCAGAAGTGTCCCCAGTACCACCAGAGCCTCATGGCCAACGTCCCTGGGGACCTGTCTTGCCAGATAAAGCCGTGGCCCCAAATCCTCCTCTCACTTGGCACTTGACCAAGTGTCACTGCCATTTCCTGGGCACCAGGACCAGCCAGCTACTCCACTCTGCACCTGGTTCCCTCCCCTACCACCTCTAAATGCTGGAGATGCCGGGGCTCCATGCTTAGCCTGCTCCTCCCCTCTGCACCGCCTCCCTGAGATAGGCTCAGTTCTCCATGGGCGTCAACTCCAACCCCCACCATAAGGCCCCGAGAATCCGAGTCCCGTCTACCCACCTCGCTTCCCACATGTCATTGCTCTTCCTCCCACCCACCTGGCCATCCCTCCTCTCCTCGTCTGCACTCACTGCTCCCTCTGCTCCAGCATCAGAAAGTTAGGTTGTCCCATTTGGACTCTCAGCTTGGGAACGCTCCATGTTTCCACCCTATGAAATGCCCTTCCCTTCCTCTCCTGTCCCTTCCATGTGTTGTTTCCACATGTCACCTCTGACAATGGCAGGCTGGTTGCCTTATTTACAATAACTCCATGAAAGAGGAACCTTGACATTTCACCCCTGTGCCCAGGGCAGAAGCTTCCCTGGATGCTGGACATGCGTGTTAGACAAGTATGTAGAAGGCAGCAAGCACAGCTATCCTGCTCCTCTCACCCTGCCTCCAAGGATGACACCTTCCCTTTGGGTGATGAAGTGGTCCTGCCCTGACAGCATTTCAAGACTCCAGTAACTCCTAGCAGCTTTCAGGGGACCCTAGCAGCTTTCATTGCTCCCTGAGCAATACAGGCTGCCTCCCCCAGGCCTGAGTATGGGCACTTTCTGAAGATGCTCAACCAAGAATTTGACAGAAAACTAAAGGACTGACTAAATGAGTGAAAAAGGAGGCGGACCTGGGTGGACATGTGCTGCTGCAGCTCAGAATTTGCAAGATCCAGGTCTGCAGCAGCTTCAGCTGGCTAGGTGCCACTCTCAGACCAGCCTTCCTGAGCTCAGATCCTGCAGCTGTCTGTCCCTTCTCGGCCTTGGACAGTGCTTTGTCCCTGGCCACCACACCCTCCCTGGGCATAGGATCCATATATTGATGGATACAGATCTGTGATTGTTTTGAGAGTCAATCAGGACTTCCTGAAGCATGATTCCAGTGCCTGCCTGCATGGCTCAATTGGGCTGATCTGCAGTGGGAAGTTGGTGCTTGGATTCACAGAGTGAGGCTGGAGGGCAGAGACTCATAAGCCCCACCCTGCTACCTGGTCTTCTCAGAACTGGCTCAGTCACCCACCTGAACTCCCATTTCTTTCCTAGGGCGATTCCGGGGGCCCCCTCGTCTGTGACTTCACCGGTTCCTGGGTTCTGATGGGGCTGGCCAGCTGGGGTTTTGACTGCCGACACCCCATCTACCCCAGCATCTTCACCAATGTCACCTACTTCACCAACTGGATCGAAGAGATCCAGAGACTCACACCCCATCCTGAGCCCATGTCTGCTCTTACACCGCTCCCTGAGCCCACATCCACTCCTCAGACCCAGTTTCCACACCAGTCTCTGCAGGCTGCCGCCTCGTCCGTGCTGGGCACAGCCTTTGGGCCTCCACAGACCTGGCCCCTGATGCTGTTCCTGCTTGGTTCCCCGAGGCAAGCCCTGTGGTGATCCGCCAAGCCCCTCAGCTCCTGCTCTGTGCCTCAGGCTCCAGCCTCCTCACTGGAACCTTCCCCCCTCCCTCCCCCAGCCCCATCACTCTCAGTGGTCCCTTCTTGGCTTCCCTGTCCACCAGCTGTGACCCCCACAATCCAAGCTTGAAAAGCCAAATAAAAACAAATGAGTCATCCTGATTCTGTCTGGGGGCCCTAAGGCTCCTCCTGATCCTCAGCACTCAGCCCTTCTCTTGAGGTCTGTCGTCTGATTCCCCGGACAAGCAAACAGGAACCGGCAGGAACATTACAGCAGGAGGAGGCAGGGGTGAGGACTCTGAAGGAGTCCAGCTGGGGAGAGAGAAGGGCGTCTTCCTACCATGGGAATGCACAGGCCTCAGAGGAAGAACATCAGTCAGCTCCGGCTGCCGTAACAAATATCACAGGCAATGTGTTCTAGAAAACAGGCATTTATCATCTCACGGTTCTGGAGCCCAGGAGCCTGAGGCCTCTTGCCTTGGATTGTAGATGCCATCTTCTCCCTGTCCTCACACTGCCTTCCCTCTGTGTGTCTGTGTCCACATTTCCCCTTCTTAAAAGGACACCAGTCGTATTGGATTAGGACCCAACCTAGTGACTTTATTTTAACTCAGTTATCTCTTTAAAAGCTCTACTCCAAATAAAGTCACATTCTGGGGACCTCTGGTTGTCCAGTGGTTAAGACTCCAGGCTGCCGCTGCAGGGAGCATGGGTTCAGTCCCTGGGTGGAGAGCCAAGATCCCACTTGCTGGACTGCGCAGCCAAAAGAAAGTCACATTCTGAGGTGCTGGAGGTTAGGACTCAACATAAGAATTTGGGGTACACAATTCAGCCCGTAATAGGAAGTAAGACATATCTTCAGGTGTCTGTAGGGCAGGGGAGTAAGGATCTTTCTCAAAGTAGTGAAGCATCACTCCCCGGGTTTGGAGGAGGGAGGAGCTCCTCCCAGTGGAGGTAGAGGGAAGTTCCCAGAGTCCAGGACAATTGAGTTGAACTGGAGAAGGCAATGGCATCCCACTCCAGTACTCTTGCCTGGAAAATCCCATGGATGGAGGAGCCTGGTAGGCTGCAGTCCATGGGGTCGCTAAGAGTCGGACATGACTGAGCAACTTCACTTTCACTTTTCACTTTCATGCTTTGGAGAAGGAAATGGCAACCCACTCCAGTGTTCTTGCCTGGAGAATCCCAGGGATGGGGGAGCCTGGTGGGCTGCTGTCTGTGGGGTCGCACAGAGTCAGACACGACTGAAGCGACTTAGCAGCAGCAGCAGCAGGAGTATATGACCCAGGCCATGAAGAAGGGAGTTCCAGCCTGCAGCACAGAAGGCTCTTGAGTGTGGGGGATTTAGGAGACTGAGCTGGAGACAGAACAAGGAGGCCCTTGTCAGCCTGCGAGCTGAGGTCCAGTCTGGCAGTCCTCACACCTCTGATCCTAGAGTAGACTCCCAGAATCTTCCTCAGCCATCCCCATGGTCCCTCACCCACCTCCACATCCCCTTACCCACCCCCATGTCCCCTCACCCACCTTCATGTCCCCTCACCCACCCCCATGTCCCCTCACCACCCCCGTGTCCTCTCACCCACCCTCATGGTCCTAAACTCACTGCCCCAGCTTCCTGGGTTTGATGCCTGGGCAGGGAACTCGATCCCATGTGGCACAACTAAGAGTTACCATGTTGTAATTAAAGATCCTGCATGGCTCAGAGGGTAAAGCCTCTGCCTGCAATGCAGGAGACCTGGGTTTGATCCCTGGGTCAGGAAGATCCCCTAGAGAAGGAAATGGCAACCCACCCCAGTACTCTTGCCTGGAAAATCCCATGGACAGAGAAGCCTAGTAGACTACAGTCCATGGAATCGCAAAGAGTCAGACACAACTGAGCGACTTCACTTTCACTTTCACTATGCTGCAACTAAGATGCAATGCAATCAAATAAATAAATATTTGTTAAAAAGAAATATGCGTTCATGTCTACCATATGCAGGCCCCCAACATGCAAGAGAGCTGCATTCCCTGTTCTCATTTTTAGGTGCAGAAGGGACATAGTGCACTGAATTGAGTTACAACAAAAGAGTAAAATCTTGGGTTGGGGTTGAGGGGGGATGTCAGGGTGAGGAAGAGAGACAGAGAAGGAGGATTACAGAATTGTCGAATCAAGGCTCACTGCTTACCACTTACGGAATCAAATTGACAAACACTGATAGAAAGGAAAGTTGTCTTTTATCAGAGTGCCAGCAATCTGGGAAGATGGTAAACTCAATGTCCCCCAAAAAACTACTTCTGGAGATTCTGCTCAATCATGAAAATTTTAAAGGAAAAGTGAAAGTCGCTCAGTTGTGTCCAACTCTTTGCGACCCCATGGACTATACAGTCCATGGAATTCTCCAGGCCAGAATACTGGAGGGTGTAGCCGTTCCCTTCTCCAGCAGATCTTCCCGACCCAGGAATCGAACCGGGGTCTCCTTCATTGCAGGCAAATTCTCTACAAGCTGAAATACTAGGGAAAGGAGAGAAGTAATCTGTTAATCCTTGAGGTGGAGTCAGAGTCATTGCATGCAGGCTTCAGGACTTCTTGTGATCTTGCTCTAGTCCTTGTGGCTTCCCTGGTGGCTCAGACGGTAAAGCGTCTGCCTGCAATGTGGGAGACCCCAGTTCGATTCCTGGGTCAGGAAGATCCCCTGGAGAAGGAAATGGCAATCCACTCCAGCACTCTTGCCTGGAAAATCCCATGGATGGAAGAGCCTGATAGGCTATAGTCCATGGGGTCTCAAAGAGTTGAACATGACTGAATGACTTTACTTTTACTTTCCTCTAGTCCCTATCTTGTTCACACGGTTTGTTTACGGGATTACTGAAGGGGAGTCTAGGAAAGAAATCTGGTTACCTGTTAATTATTTAGCCTTAGATTCTTACTTCTTTCCCATACTGAAAGAACTGACAAGTTAGGCAAGGGACTGCGTGATTAAAAGATATGAAAGGTGTGCTCAGGCTTGAGTGCCTGTTTAAAGGTTAGGTACCATATAGCCTTGCTAAAGTAGCAAGGACAGAGGCTTTCTGCTGAAGGCGGTATCCAGCAAGGAGCTGTTTGCACGATGAGATGGTGTAGGTGCTAGTGCATCCAGGCGTGTCTGACTGCAACTGCATGGACTGTAGCCCACCAGGCTTCTGTGCTCATGGGATTTCCCAGGCAAGAATACTGGAGTGGGTTGCTATTTCCTCCTCCAGGGGATCTTTCCAACCCAGGGATTGAACCTGAGTCTCCTGAGTCGCCTGCATTGCAGGCAGACTCTTTACCTGCTGAGCTGTCAGGGAAGACTGAGGTGGTATAGATCAGGGTCCACATGTTCGGAAATGACATGACACTCAGGGCACTAAGCAATGTTTTTAGAGTCCATAAATGTTTCTCTCCCACTTTCTTTTCTAGAGATCTTAATTTTGAATTCCTTTTTTTCTTGTTTTACACTGATTCTTTTTCCCTAAGTTATTTTCTCTTTCATTGATTATTTCAGTTTTATTCATCCTGACATATATGATAAAAATTTATTTCATTCGTTGATACTTGTGTAGTGACATTTGTTTTGTTTTACTGCTTCTTATGCATGGCATCCGGTCCCATCACTTCATGGCAAATAGATGGGGAAACAGTGGAAACAGTGTCAGACTTTATTTTTTGGGCTCCAAAATCACTGCAGATGGTGATTGCAGCCATGAAATTAAAAGACGGTTACTCCTTGGAAGAAAAGTTATGACCAACCTAGATAGCATATTCAAACGCAGAGACATTACTTTGCCAACAAAGGTCCGTCTAGTCAAGGCTATGGTTTTTCCTGTGGTCATGTATGGTTGTGAGAATTGGACTGTGAAGAAAGCTGAGCACCGAAGAATTGATGCTTTTGAACTATGGTGCTGGAGAAGACTCTTGAGAGTCCCTTGGACTGCAAGGAGATCCAAACAGTCCATTCTAAAGGAGATCAGTCCTAGGTGTTCTTTGGAAGGACTGATGCTAAAGCTGAAACTCCAATGCTTTAGCCACCTCATGGCAAGAGTTGACTCATTGGAAAAGACTGATGCTGGGAGGGATTGGGGGCAGGAGGAGAAGGGGACGACAGAGGATGAGATGGCTGGATGGCATCACTGACTCGATGGACAGGAGTTTGAGTGAACTCCAGGAGTTGGTGATGGACAAGGAGGCCGGGTGTGCTGCGATTCATGGGGTCGCAAAGAGTCGGACATGACTGAGTGATTGAACTGAACTGATTCAGGGAACTAGTAACTACTGAGTACTCTTTTGTATTCTTTTGAGCATAATAAATTATTCTTTGTTAATCTGTCTATTGTTAGTTAATTTGCAGCTTCCCCACCCACTCCATGGGCTTCTCAGCCTGTAATCAGTTTGACCTCAGTCGTGAAGTTTTCCTTCCCTTATTTACATGGACACACAGTTTAGCTATTTTCTCTCTATTCCCTCTGTAGCTGTGGCCCTGTAACTGAGCACTAGTCAATGAAACATGAGTGCTGAGGAAATAATTTTAAATAAATTTACTGACAACCCAGGAAGCATTTCCACAAAGGTACTCAAAAAAGAAAAAAGTTTTATTATTGAGTAAGCATTACATCATGCCTATCACAGTTAATGACTAAAAAGATGTAAAATCAAAAAGAAATCTCACCCGTTCATAAGCATACATTAACTATCTTTACCAAAGGGGAAAAATTCCTTTTCTTTTCTCACATCCTTTCAACAAGCGAGAAGTCCCATCTTGTAGCCAAGCATCCCCAGTCAGTCCAGGTAGCTAGGAAACTGTGCTTCTGGAGGCTCAGTTTCGAAAAGGTGGCTCCAAAAAAGAGATTCTTGAGATGCTGAACTGGCAAGAAGCTCACTTAGTTCTAAAAAAGATTTACATACATCTCCAGGAGACAGAGAAAGCAATTACAGCTTCAAGTTTTCTAAAACGAAATGCTAAAGTGAAGGAAAATGGGAAATTTCTTTTTCCCTTTGGGTACAAGGGGAATTTTAATTAAATCAATTTTTAAATATTTTAGATTTGTATTTACTCATAGGTGTTCAGAATTAATGTACACCTCATGCCAGCCTGGCCTATAAATATGTTCCATGAGTGATTCTCTATAATATCTAATAATCAAAAAATACTTTTTAGGGACTTCCCTGATGGTCCAGTGGCTAAGACTCCATCCTCCCAGTGCCGAGCAGTGCAGAGTACCTGGGTTCGATCCCTGGATGGGGAACTAGATGCCACGTGCCGCAACTAAATGCCCACATTTCACAACTAAAACATCCCACATGCTCCAACTAAAGACTGCGTGCTGCAACTAAGACCTGGTGCAGCCAAATAAATAAATATTTCAATAATGCCTTATCAGGTATTAGTAAATATACCACATATGATTGCTTTGTGAAGACCAAATGTGTGAGATTTAAGACAGATATACTCTGTTCCTTTTGTGAATGTTTGTACAATGTGTAAGGGACTTGAAATGGGACAATGTAAAAATCCTTTAGTATAGTTGGGTTAATGGGATTTCTAAGTAAAAAATGCAGCCGTGTGATTCCCAAAAGGCACCAGAAAGAACTTGGGATGCTGCTGTTCTAGATGTGCACTAATGTGTTTATTATTAGTCTGAGGAGGGAAGTTCTAGAAAATTGTTGCACAAATAGTTTCCATTTAGGAGGTTTTTTTCCAAGTTACATTTTCAATTTCCATTATGGTGAATATTTAATTGTAACAAAAACTAAGTCGCGTTTGCATTATCATACCCCATAACACCTAATTGGCACATACATTTCACTGAAAGGCAATATTCCTACTTCATTAAAATACTTGCTACAAGAATTCTGTGATGAAATAATTAAACAAATTTCAAATAAGGGTTAATAGATAAGTTTATTGCCTTACGGAGGGTTGGGGTTCAGGAAACAGTCACAGAAGTCTAGTTCTAAAGTGTGTTTTAAAAACATTTCTCTTGTAATCATCATTTATTTTTATGTGAACCATAATTGATTCTAAAAGAAATGTAAGTGCCTTTTTCCTCAATGAGAGATAGTCTAAATAGTCTTACATTGATTATGTTAATTATAACCAGGATCTGTGAAGTCATAGTAGCTAGTTAAATAATACAAATTTTATGAATAAATTTAATTTCTCTTCATACATATAGAATGAGCAGATAAAATTTCCTACATCAAACAAACAAACAAAAAAACAGGCATTCTAATCATAAGGTTAAAAGTAATAGAACAATAACTTGATATTGAAGTAGACTCTTACGTGAAATTTGGCACAAAGTACACATTCAGCAAATGTCAATTTCCTTCCTCCCTTCTTTTCTATATTGTTTTGAATTTTTCTTATTAAATATAGTATTTTTTTTTGTTTATTTAAGGAAGTAAAATTTCAGCCAGCATTGAGCACCCATATGAGTATGACCCAGTCTTTGAACAGTCCTCGATGACCCGAGTTGAAGGGAACACAATTTGATGTCTGAGAAAGGAGGGGAAGTGAACTGTAGAAGGGCAGGCACTTGTTTCAGCCAAGCCTCAGGCAAGTTGCAGGCGAAAGTCAGGGAATTTAAGCCCATCCTCCAGGGACTTCCCTGGCAGTCCAGTGGTTAAGACTCTGCACTTTCAATGCAGGGGGTGTAGGTCAGAGAACTAAGTCAGACAACTAAGATCCCACATGCTGTGTGGTGCAGCCAGAGAAAATAAACCTGTTCTCCAAGACCATCTTAAAGTAATTTTATTAACCACACTAGTTGATTGTGTGAGGGAGAGCTAAGATTTTGTGTGTGTGAATTATATCTTTTGTTCTGTTTACCGAGATCCTGAATAACAGCTGAGAAGACCTTGAAAGGATGTCTTGGACTAGACATTGTAAAAATATAGAACTTGCAGTCAGGGCATCCATTAGTTTTGTTTTTAATCATTCTTACTAGTAATTCACAATGAAAATGCTGAATTTCCTAAATCTGTGTAGTTCTAAAGTAAACATTTACTATTTACAGAGAAGTGGAAAAGAATGTCTATTCTGAAAGGGTTTATAATCTATTAATTAATGGGGCTTTCCAGGTGGTGCTAGTGGTAAAGCATCTGCTAATGCACGAAATGCAAGAGACGAGAGTTCAATCACTGGATTGGGAAGAGACCCCTGAAGGAGGAGATGGCACTCCACCCCAGCATTCTTGCCTGGAAAATTCCATGGGCAGAGTAGCCTGGCAGGCTGCATTTCACAGGGCCACAAAGAGTTGGACAGGACTGACTGAACACATAGCACATAATCTAAATTCATGCAAAAGCATGACAAAAATCAGTTATTTATCCAAAAGATCAAAGTGATTAAATACAAAATAAATAGATAAGGTACAGAAAAGAACAATCACAGCTGAGCTGGCTTGGTCAGGAAAATTTCCTGAAATGTTAGCTGTGAGTCATTTTCTCCTATATGCGCTCTCCTTTAAAGAACTGCATTTGTGTTTATTTTCAATTAATTTTTTAAATTTAGTAAAATATACAAAGCATCTTAATCATTTTAAAGTGTACAGTTCAGTAATGCTAGTATATTTACATTGTTGTGCAATCTCCAGAATGATTTTTTTCTTGCAAAACTGAAACTCTATACTCATGAAATAACTCCTCATTCCCTTCTCTCTACACAACCCCCCAACCCCAGCAAGCACCACTCTATTTTCTGTCTCTATGGATTTGACTGCTCAGTTCAGTCGCTCAGTTGTGTCCGACTCTTTGTGACTCCATGAATCGCAGCACGCCAGGCCTCCCTGTCCATCACCAACTCCCAGAGGTCACTCAGACTCGAATCCATCGAGTCAGTGATGCCATCCAGCCATCTTATCCTCTGTCGTCCCCTTCTCCTCCTTCCCCCAGTCCCTCCCAGCATCAGAGTCTTTTCCAATGAGTCAACTCTTCATATGAGGTGGCCAAAGTACTGGAGTTTCAGCTTTAGCATCATTCCTTCCAAAGAAATCCCAGGGTTGATCTCCTTCAGAATGGACTGGTTGGATCTCCCTGCAGTCCAAGGGACTCTCAAGAGTCTTCTCCAACACCATTGTTCAAAAGCATCAATTCTTCGGTGCTCAGCCTTCTTCCCAGTCCAACTCTCACATCCATACATGACCACAGGAAAAACCATAGCCTTGACTAGACGGACCTTTGTTGGCAAAGTAATGTCTAGGTACCTCATATAAGTGGAATCACATGATAGAGTAGAACATCCTCACATGGCCATACCAAACCCAGCAGAGGCTGGGAAATGTAGGCTGGTTTTAGGCTGAGGAAGGAAAGGAGGCTGGACTTTGGCAGTCCTCCTGGAGTTTCCAGAGGAGCTAAAATCCTGAGAATCATGCAGTTCTTTTTTCTCTGTCCCTCTACACCCAATCCATCATGGAGACCCATGAATTCTACTACTCATGAACTCTCTGCACCCCACCTCCTCTGTTTCCCACCATTGCCACTGCTGTAGATACTTGTTTAAATCCTAAGTTGCACAGCTGCTATATAGTCAGGTACATAGAGGGCTTTAGGCCTCCCAGGTGGCTCTAGTGGTAAAGAACTCACCACTCAATGCAGAAGATATAAGAGACACGGGTTCAATCCCTGGGCTAGGAAGACCCCCCTGGAGGAGGGCCTAGTAACCCACTCTAGTATTCTTGCCAGGAAAATCCCATGATGTATGCGGGCTACACAATTGAAGTAACTTAGCACAGCACACAACACATAGAAGGCTTTATCAATGAACCATAAATGTGCAGAGTGTGCATGGAAATGAAGCCCTTAATTTTAACTAATTTGTTGACAATGATCTATTTTCATGTTTATTCTTACTGTGCTCTGACTTGAAGTTGTGAAGGAAACCTCCAGGAGCACTTATTGGATTCTTTTTCTTTTGTGGAATGATTAAGTTCATTAGCTTTGCTGGTGGTCCAGAATTTCCTCTCCTATTGTTACAACAAACTCCCTTTCATTTGAGTAGTTTGACTAGCTTCCCCGACCCTATGCATCGCAGCACACCAGGCCTCCCTGTCCATCACCAACTCCCAGAGTTCACTCAGACTCACGTCCATCGAGTCAGTGATGCCATCCAGCCATCTCATCCTCTGTCGTCCCCTTCTCCTCCTGCCCCTAATCCCTCCCAGCATCAGAGTCTGGTCGCAAAGAGTCGGACACGACTGAGCAACTGAACTGAACTGAACTGCTCCTAGTCATCAAAAGATCCGTCAGTAAATTGCTTTTTATTTTTTGAAAGTATACTTAACATCTAATGTGGGTATCACATGGTATTAAACGTTTGAGTGTCATCATATCATCTTGCTTGGAAAGTTCTTTGGCGGTGGCTGGTGCCCAGTCTAAAGAAAAGCAAGACCTCTGTATTAGTTTTCTATTGCTGTTGTAACAAATTACAAATATATAGGGGCTTATGGCTTCCCAGGTAGCTCAGTGGTAAAATATCTGCCTGCCAATGCAGGAGACGTGGGTTCGATCCCTGAGTTGGGACGATCCCCTGGAGGAGGAAATGGCAACCCACTCCAGTGTTCTTGCCTGGAAAATCCCATGGACGGAGGAGCCTGGTAGGCTACAGTCCATGGGGTCGCAAAGAGTCTGACACTGTTATGACCAAGTCGCAAAATCTCCCAATGACCACCAGGGAGCCAATATCCGATGCAAAGCAAGAGAGTTTTTATTACCAAGCTTGAGCTGAGGCTCCCACCGGTACTGATGCAGCAGCTATAGGGAGAGCCCTGAGCTCTGGGTTACATTGCTTATATAGGGTATTCTCACACGAAAAATTTGAAAACCGGGAGTCTCCCAGTCTGATTGGTCACCTTCTGGTGAAGGGCTAAGTGTTGAGTTCTGATTGGTTCTCATTTCCCGGGCTGGCCACGGGTTCTGATTGGTTCGAAGGTGGTGGGGTGAGGTCAGGGGATTTCCAAAGGCTCTTGGATTTCCAAAGGCTCTTTTCCTGGAACCTTACAAAATGGAGTAGCTTAGATTCTTCAACACAACTTAGCCACTGAGAACAGCATGCTGCTGCTGCTGCTAAGTCGCTTCAGTCGTGTCCGCCATGTGTGTGCAGACCCCATAGACGGCAGACCATCAGGCTCCCCCGTCCCTGGGATTCTCCAGGCAAGAACACTGGAGTGGGTTGCCATTTCCTTCTCCAATGCATGAAAGTAAAAGTGAACGTGAGGTCGTTCAGTCATGTCTGACTCTTAGTGACCCCATGGACTGCAGCCTACCAGGCTCCTCTGTCCATGGGATCTTCCAGGCAAGAGTACTGAAGTGGGTTGCCATTGCCTTCTTGAGAACAGCATAGTGGCTTATAAAAATATCCATTTGTAATCTCAGTTCTACAAGTCAGAAGTCTGCAATTATGTCAATTTTTTTAAATTTCCTGTTTTATTGAAAAATAATTAACAGACATCACTGTATATGTTTAAAGCATACAGAATGATGATTTGATTTACATATGTTGTGAAATGATTACCACCATTGGTTCAACTGACTTCCATTCTCACATACAATAAAAAGAAAAGAATTGGGGAAAAGAATTTCTCCTTGTGGTGAGAATTCTTAGGATCTACCATCTTAAGAAGTTTCTTATGAATCACATATCAGTGTGAGCCATAGTCATCATGTTGTATGTTACATCTCTAGTACTTGTTTATCTTATAACTGAAAGCTTGTACCTTTTCACTACCTTTCTACAGCTCCTTGCCCCTCGAAACTCCACCTCTGCTAGTCACAAGTCAGATCTCTTTTTCTATGAGTTTGGGTGTTTTTGTTCATATTTCTTTTAGATCTCACAAAAAGGTGAGATTGTATAGTATTTGCCTTCTCTATCTGATTTATTTCACTTAGCATAATATCTTCAAGTTCTATCCATGCTGTCACAAATAGTAGGCTTTCCTCATTTTTTTATGGCTGAAAAATATTTTGTTTAATATATATGCCATAACTTCTTTATCCATTCATCCATCAGTGGACACTTAGGTTTTTACCGTGTCTCACCTATTGTTCAAACAATAATTTTTTTGTAAATTAGTTTATTTTAATTGGAAGCTAATTACCTTACAATATTGTAGTGGGTTTTGCCATACATTGACATGAATCAGCCATGGGTGTACATGTGTCCCCCATCCTGAACCCTCCTCCCACCTCCCTCCCCATCCCATCCCTTAAGGTCATCCCAGTGCAACGGCCCTGAGCGCCCTGTCTCATGCATCGAACCTAGACTGGCAATCTATTTCACATATGGTAATATATATGTTTCAATGCTATTCTCTCAAATCATCCCACCCTCGCCTTCTCTCACAGAGTCCAAAAGTTGCATCTGTGTCTCTTTTGCTATCTCACATATAGGGTCATCGTTACCATCTTTCTAGATTGCATATATGTGTGTTAATATACTGTATTGGTATTTTTCTTTCTGACTTACTTTACTCTATGTAATAAGCTCTGGTTTCATCCACCCCATTAGCACTGATTCAAATGCATTATTTTTAATAGCTGAGTAATATTCCATTGTGTATACATACCACAACTTTCTTATCAATTCATCTGCCGATGGACATCTAGGTTGCTTCCATGCGGTAGCTATTGTAAACAGTGCTGCGATGAACACTGCAGTACAATTGTCTCTAATTTTTAAAAATACATGTAACTGAACTACAGTTAACATGATTTGGTCTAATTATAAGATTACATCAGAAACTCAGTTTGAAGTAAGGAAGACAGGATAGCATTGCAAGCAATAAGACTTCTAACCCCAGTAATATCTCTCACTAGTAGTGTGGACTTGGTTAAGTTATTTAACTTTTTATAAAACAATATATTATTATAATAATTCATTTTTATTAATTTATATTATTATATATTGCTATATAATAATGATAATAAGAACACCTAAACCATTGACTAATTATAAATTATATGAGAGTGCTTATAACAAAATGTATCAGTTCAGTTCAGTTCAGTCACTCAGTTGTGTCTGACTCTTTGCAATCTCATGGACTGCAGCACGCCAAGCTTCCCTGTCCATCATCACCAATGCCCGGAGCTTACTCAAACTCATGTCCATTGAGTCGGTGATGCCATCCAACCATCTCATCCTCTCCCATCCTCTTCTCCTCCTGCCCTCAATCTTTCCCAGCTGCAGGGTCTTTCCAAATGAGTCAGTTCTTTGCATCAGGTGGCCAAAGTATTGGAGTTTCAGCTTCAGCATCAGTCCTTCCAATGAATATTCAGGACTGATTTCCTTTAGGATAGACTGGTTGGATCTCCTTGCTGTCCAAGGGACTCTCAAGAGTCTTCACCAACACCACAGTTCAAAAGCATCAGTTCTTCAGCACTCAGCTTTCTTTATAGTCCAACTTTCACATCCATACATGACAACCGGAAAAACCACCGCTTTAACTATATGGACCTTTGTTGGCAAAGTAATATATCTGCTTTTTTTAATATGCTATCTGAGTTGGTCATAACTTTCCTTCCAAAGAGCAAGCGTCTTTTAATTTCATGGCTGCAGTCACCATCTGCAGTGATTTTGGAGTCCCCCCTGCAAAAAAAAAAGTCTGTCACTATTTCCATTGTTTCCCTATCTATTTGCCATGAAGTGATGGGACCAAATGCCATGATCTTAGTTTTCTGAATGTTGAGTTTTAAGCCAACTTTTTCACTCTCCTCTTTTACTTCCATCAAGAGGCTCTTTAGTTCTTCTTCACTTTCTGCCATAAGGGTGGTGTCATCTGCATATCCGAGATGTATATACAAAGTGTATAGTGTATATATATATATATATGTGTATATATATATATATATATATATATATATGTGGGCTTCCCTGGTGGTCAGTCAGTAAAGAATCCACCTGCAATGCAGGAGACCTAGGTTCAATCCCTGGGTTGGGAAAATCCCCTGGAGGAGGGCATGGCAACCTCTCCAGTATTCTTACCTGGAGAATCCCCATGGACAGAGGAGCCTGGCATGCTACAGTCCATGGGGTCACAAAGAGTCGGACACGACTGAGCAACTAAGCACAGCACAAGACAGCATAGTGTGTGTGTGTGTGTGTGTGTGTGTGTATATATATATATATATATATAGTGTATAGTATAACAAAGAACTGTTTAGCATACAGTAAATGATCGATAAATGTTAAGTAAATAAAATTTTTTAAATAAAAGAGATGAATTAGCTGCTTGTTCCATACAGATAGAATTCTTAGCTATTAAAACAGTGACATGCACACATCTTAAGAATATAGTGTGATGAGCTTTGACAAATGTACGTCTCTGTGCAACTCACATCCCTATCAAAGTATAGATTTTTCTGTCACCTCAGAAGTTCCCTTATGTATCTTTCAGGTCACTCCTTCTAACCCTGTAAGAGGTAGCCACTACTCAATCTTTAAAAACTCGTTTATGAATTAGTTTTGTCCATTGTTGAAATTCATAAAAATTGAACTATACAATATGTACTCTGTAGTATGTAGCTTCTTTTGATCAAAATAATCTGTGAGATTTATCCACGTTATTGTGTGTTTCAGCTGTTCCTTTTTATTGCTGAGTATGAACATATCACAATTTGTTTATTTGATCTTTTGTTGATGGACATTTGGGTTCTTTCCAGTTATGAATAAAGCTGTGATGAGCATTCCTGAGCAAAATTTCTCATGAACGTAAGTTTTCACTTCTCTAGCATAAATACCTAGAATTGGCAATACCTAGAAGTGGAATTACTTCATCATACAGTAAGTATACATTAAGCTCAATTTTTTAAAAATGAAGAATGGTTTTCAAAAGTGCCTGTACCATTTTATAGAGCTCCCAGCAAACTATGAGAGTTTCTGTTACTCTGCTTCCTACTACCATTTGGCACTGTCATGTTACATAACAGTGAAGGAACCCAGAATGCGTCACCCAAATATCCGCCTTGTCATGTTGATTAAAGGCACTTAAGAAACAGCAGATGCAAGTAGGATGCTCTGACCCTCCTTTTACTTTGTGAAAGTAGGAGACAAACTCCCGCGTGGAAGGGTCCCTCCCTGTACCAGGAGGAAAGAAGCCATTCTATCAGCCCAGAGGAAGCCGCGAATCTTGCTCCATTAGTTTCCTCCTGCATACACAATACTTCCCCACAGGTGGCTGACCGTGGAAGCCTATGCTGCTTTCCTTTATCCTGTCATCTCTCTACAAATTTATTGGTCTTTGCTGATGATGCTCTGTAAGCAGGAATTCTAAGCTGTCATTTTGAGTTATTTTTTGTTTAGATTTCTAACGCATGATGTGTGATGTGTGCTTGTAGGTGTTAGTAAACTGGTTTTCTCTTGTTAATCTGTCTTTTTGTCAAGAGTCCCAGGTGAAAACTAAGATGTGTCAGGTTCTGCCTCTTTTACAATAGGGACTATGTCCAATTCTCCCTCTTTCTCTTTCTGTCTGTATTTACCCATTTTGTTCTCACAATGGTGTAATAAAATAGGTACGAATATACCCCACATTTTATGGATGAGGAAACTAAAGGACTTAAACATAAAACAGCTTGCTCAAAGTTGTACAACTTTCAAATGATGATGCAGCGAATTTTATCTGGTAGCCTGCCGGCAGCACTGGGCTCACTCACTACATACTGCCTTCTCCAGGTATAGCTTATATAGAGACGTATAGTTAATATCCTTACCATACATGATATCATAGTGTACACATGTATATTTCACATAATCCAGTACTTCACTCTTATGTACAAATGGAAAGAATAAGCCTCAAGCAATGATCTTCTGAATGTGGCGCGTGTTCCCTTTGCTGTTCCTAAACTTCCTGATAATTTTTCAAAGTTGTAGATGCTTAGGTGTTTTATAAGGGCTTCCCTGGGGGCTCAGACAGTAAAGAATCCACCTGCAATGTGGGAGACCTGGGTTCAGTCCCTGGGTTGGGAAGATCTCCTGGAGGAGGGCATGGCAACACACTCCAGTATTCTTGCCTGGAGAATCCCCATGGACAGAGGAGCCTGGCGGGCTACAGTTGATGGGATCACACAGTCAGACACAACTGAGTGACTAAGTACAGCACAGGTGAATTAAGGAAGAACTGAAGAAGAGCTGTTGTGTTAGGGTAAAGTGACAACACTCCCAGATCTTTTCTAACTCCAAACATCTGATTTACTGCTTTATGAAGAAACTGACTGCTGTACAAATAGGAAATATCATAAAACCATTTGCTAATGTGGGAGGAAAATTTAAATGGAGTTGGTATTGCTAAGAGACCTTGCTAAAATGGAATCAGGAAGCCATTGAGATAATGTAACTTATGCAAGTCTCAACCTGGATGGAATCTGACCTTTTGACTACTTACTGTCCTAACGAAGGCATCCAGAACATCTGTCAGAATCTCAGCACACTTATGGTGCCTTCACCCTAGAATAACTTGTGACAGCCTATCTACTTACTGGACCTTTACCCTAAAATGACTGGTGGGAAGACTGGTGACTGGTGACAGCCACCCGCTAAGGACAAATATATCCTTTCTTGTGTCAAAGTTAAGCCTCATGCCTTTTGCTTACATAAGCCCCTGACTCTTTCTCTGCCCTAAAATACTCTTGATTTTACCTGAATCTTTGTCTTCCAAACTGCATTTCTGAAGACCTCAAATAAACTCTCTCCTTTTTTTTTTTAGTTGGAGGATAATTGCTTTACAATGTTGTGTTGGTTTCTGCTTTACAACAACTGGAATCAGGCATAACTGTGTATTTATATCCCTTCCCTATTGAGCCAAAAACTCTTTTCTTATTTGTAGGCTTCTGCATTTTGTTTTGTTTTGGTTGATATTAAAGACAAGCTAGCTTTCTTATTTTGTGATTATTAGTCCCTGTAACCATATCTCATAAAAAAAGACTAAGTGGTACAGAAAAGGAAAAATTTTTATTTGAAATATTTTTCTGATTTTAAGTTGAAATATGCATAATTTGTGAGTATATGAATATATTTATCTATTTTTTAACCTAAAAATTTATATTTTATTTGAAGATCTTCTTTTTCCTTTCCTGTACTCCATAAAGACAAGTAACAGCCTTTGTGTTTTCTATTATCTGAGTTCCACACTGAAAACAGGATCAAAATTAGAATTTAGATTTAATGATAGTAAAATTAAAAGATGATATTTTTACAAGGTCTCAACATTTCTAAGCATATCGTGTCTCACAATAAAATTAATTTCTTTTTCTTGAGTATTCAAAAGGAGACTTTTAAATTCCTAATTCTGATTTTGTACAATTGTATAATGAATGATGATGATCATATCAGAAGGGCAGATTTATATGTGTGGGGGAGGTGGTGGTGATGGAGAGGCCCAAATAGAAATTATCAATAAAGGAAATAAAGTTTCATTTTTTAGACTTAAGTACAATCACAATATCTATGAGTTTTGAGTTAGGGATGTGTCACTTATAAAGAAAGACAGGCTTCTGGATTGCAAGACTGAAGCTAAACTGAATTTATTTTATAGCTAAAGAATGTGTCAATCAGAAGAGGAATTGATGGGCCTTTTAAACAAAAGAAAAGGAAACTTCCTAAAGAAAAATTTGGTCTTGTCATTTAACACTGCTCAGGGGAAGAAACTTACTTGGAAAATTTTAGAAATCACTTTCCTAGAGAAAATCTGACTCAATTTTGAAAGTGACTTACCAGTAATCGCTCAAGTTAACGTATTCCTTTTATTTTAGTTCCGTGTCCCCTATTCAGCCTTGTGGTCATAGTTTTTCTTTCCTCCCATGGAATAATGCCTATAAGATAAGGCATAGTGGGATAAGTCTCATCCATAACTGGACAAGACTGTGCTGGTTTATTGCCTTGAGTGTTCTGGGCTCTGCAGCAGGTCTGTTTTTTTCTTTTTCTTTTTTTTCTTTTTTAGAAATCTAAACATTGACACTCAGTCTTTGGGCATTAGCTCCTTTGAGCGTGGTTAGCGAAAGCTTACTCTAAGCCTGCCTAAGCTAACCGTTAAGCGTTCATGGGGGATGAATCAGACCCTGCAGGCACCTTAGTAAAGTTATCAAGGTAATGGCACAAATTACCTGCATTTTTCCCTCCAAAGAACTCTGCATCATAGTTTCCTTTCAAAACATCAGCGCAGTTGTTGCTCATCTCATGAATCCACTGAAATATAGTACAATGATATTTATGGAAAGCTTTTTCTCTTAAGGTTCCCATTTATTACTTCACAGAATCAAAATAATAGGAACTCAAATAATTTTCTTCTGCTCTTTTAAAATATCTTTCTGTCCTGCAGATGAAGTGACCTCTAAGATGGAAAAAGAAACCGTATCTCTAAAATGGTTTTAAAAATTAGATGAAGATAAAATTGATGAAATATTCAAACTTGTGAGAACTATGGAAACCCCACAGAGAAATCAATTATTTGGGAGGTAAGGTTTTGAAAAGCATTTAAGTGTTTTGAAACAAACAGATGAGCAATAGCAAAATCAAATTATTTTGCAATTGCTGTATAGAAAATCTAAGATTATTTTAAATATATTCTATATGTATCCCAATGGCTAATATTAAAATGTGAATCTTTTATAATAAATTGTACTCTGTGTGAAAATAACAGGTCTGTTCATTGGATAAAAAGTAAATTTGTCAGAAGTTATGTGGAAGTGCAATGGTAATTTTACTATTTATGGTAAAATGAAAGAAGTAGTAATAATATGAATTAACATTTAAAATTAATACACCCTTTCAATGGACATGCACACCTGGATAGCCGATAAGAACCTACTGTATAGCACAGGGAACTCTGCTCAATATTATGTGGCAGCCTGGATGGGAGGGGAGTTTGGGAGAATGGATATGTATGGCTGAGTACCTTCACTGTTCACCTGGAATTGTCACAGCATTGCTTTTTCATTGGCTATATCTCAATACAAAATAAAAAGTTTAAAAGTTAAAAAAAAAATAATGCTCCCTGTCTTTATTTGTCTCAAAAATTTGGTCTTTCCAACAGTCCTTACTGACATGTGAGACACCAAGGACCTGGAAAGGTTAAGCTGCCCATAATGCTAAAAAGTGGTGGACCAGGATTCTCACCTACAGAGCTTAACTCGAGAGCTTCGTCTCACCATCAGTACAGTGTGTCCCAGAGAAATGATGCTTACTTGAAAATGCAGCCTTTTGAATGTAGGTTTTGTTTGTGTTATGTAAGAGAAGTCTAGGTTAAGAATTGTTCACTGAGCTGTCAAGTGCAGATACAATTTCAAGAAGGAACTTGAATACCTTCTGACTATCCTTTTGTAAAAATTTTTGGCTGCACCAGACCACCAGGGAAGTTACCTTCTGACTATCCTTGATGACTGTTGGTAAATCCATTCAAATGCTTTACATTTAATAGTACAAATAAATGTGGTTAAAGTAAGTTTGAACTCAGGAATGCCAAATTAATTTGCCTCTCTATCCCTGTGTTCCCTTTCACAGCTAAGATTTTCACCAGAGCACTGGAGAATTCTTTTCTAAATATGTATTCCACAAAATGTTATTCTCATGACATTTTAAAATGTTTAATCAATAACTTTGGTAAATGGTGGACTAAATGAAAAAATAAAATATTGAACTATGCAGCATTTCCTATGTTTATTTAATCATGCAAGTCTTTCTTCAAATGAGCATCTTGGGTTTAGTGTTCCCCCAAACACCTTATTAAGAGCTGCCCTAAGCCAATTTTTCAAGCACAGTTATAAGGTTCTTTTGGTAGATTCATGTAGCATTTATTAGTTCGAGTGGATGAAGACTAACTATGCCTCCTTAACCTAGATAGCATATTGAAAAGCAGAGACATTACTTTGCCAAAAAAGGTCCGTCTAGTCAAGGCTATGTCATATATGGATGCGAGAGTTGGACAGTGAAGAAAGCTGAGCACTGAAGAATTGATGCTTTTGAACCGTGGTGTTGGAGAAGACTCTTGAGAGTCCCTTGGACTGCAAGGAGATCCAACCAGTCCATTCTAAAGGAGATCAGCCCTAGGTGTTCTTTGGAAGGAATGATGCTGAAGCTGAAACTCCAGTACTTTGGCCACCTCATGCAAAGAGTTGACTCATTGGAAAAGACTCTGATGCTGGAAGGGATTGGGGGCAGGAGGAAAAGGAGACGACAGAAGATGAGATGGCTGGATGGCATCACCGACTCAATGGACGTGAATTTGAGTAAACTCCGGGAGATGGTGATGGACAGGGAGGCCTGGCATGCTGCAGTTCATGGGGTCACAAAGAGTTGGACACGACTGAGCTACTGAGCTGAACTGAACTGAACCTTGCCACCAGATTATAAGAAAAGCAAGTCTGGCACATAATTATGAAACATTTACTAAACAGAAATTCCTTATTAATAAAACATGCATATGTGCTAAGTTGCTTCAGTTGTGTCTGACTCGTGACTCTATGAACTGTAGCCCACCAGGTTTCTCTGTTTATAGGATTCTCCAGGCAAGAATACTGCAGTGGGTTGCCATGCCCTCCTCGATCTTCCTGACCCAGGAATCCAAGCAGCATTTCTTATGTCTCCTGCATTGGCAGGTGGGTTCTTTACCACTAGTGCCACCTGGGAAGCCCACAATAATAAAGCATAAGGTAAATCTCAATAAAGTTCAGATCTCTGCTCTTTTAAATGCACTGATCACAGCATGCATGAAAGATTCACTCAAGGCAGAACAATACAGGCAGAGTTGAGTTCAACTTTTGGACTTAAGATCTTTTACAGATCAAGCCTCAAGTACAATCCTTAAGGTTACTGGCTACACAGTTTGCTAGATTTTATTTCCTGTTCAAAGAATAGAAGGGATTGTCTTAAAATATATCTGCCACATCAAAAGGCTTGAATAATACTTGTTTCACCAATGACAGTAAAATCAATTAGCATACTTTTATGTCACCTTGTCTATACTGAATTATCTTAAAATCATTTCAGACATCATTACGCACACATTGGGACATGTCTTATGACATCAGTTACCCTAATTTGCATCTTAGAGCAATGTGGCTGTGGTGTGAAATGATGTAAGGGGAGAAGGGAAATAGCTACATCATCAACAATGTTGCCAAATGTGGTCTATGAAACAACTGCATTAGAATCACCTGCAGTTCTCTTTTGAAATGAAGATTACTCCAAGTAATTACATGCACACCCTATCTGAGAGTCACTGGCACTGAGAATCAGCCTAAATCTTCTGGAAATGGCTTCAAATTTTTGTATCTCCTCTACTTTTGGAGCCATTTTGTGCCAAAACAAAGGGAATATGACAACAGAGAAGATCTATAAAAATGTTAAAGGGTTACCTACCGGTAGCTAAACTTACATAATTCAAGAAGGTCCCACGGTTTTCCTTTTCTGGATGTTGCCACCAGGAATAAGAGCCACAAGATTTAATAACTGATATGGCAATGGGAAGCTTCCCTGGTGGCTCAGAGGATAAATCATTTGCCTGCAAAGCAGGAGACCCAGGTTCGATCCCTGGGTTGGGAAGATCCCCTGGAGAAGGAAATGGCAACCCACTCCAGTATTCTTGCCTGGAGAATCTCATGGACAGAGGAGCCTGGTGGGCTACAGTCCACAGGGTCACAAAGAGTCGGACACGACTGAGCAACTTCACACACACACACACACACACACACACACGGCAATGGGCACCAACCAACCAGAATTGATGCCTTCCAGCTTGCAGGATCAATGAACTGGCAACTTCTTGTTCCTGTATGTATCAGCCCACAAATAACAATCACATACAGACAACTGCATATAAATAGTGGCAAGGTGATTTTTTCCCCTTTTTCTTTATAACTTTCATGTTGTGTTTTCTTTATTGGACTTACTGTATACTAACAATTGGTTGGTTGGATAGAGACAGTAATGTCCTTGAGCCAGGTCTTACTGACTTTGTAAAATCAATTGTTAGCATCTTTTCCAAACTCTACATTCAGTGATATCACACTGTTGCTTGAACTGGATCATTGTGGGAGTGTTTCTGTCAAAGTGAGTACTACCAATATGCCTCCGTTGCGTAGCTGGTTGTTATACATTTTGCAGCACACTGCTGGAGAGAGAGATTATTTTTTCACACCATTACTGTAATACATATAAATATATTAGATATAACATTTATCATTTTAAGTATTTTAAATGTACAGTTAAGTGGCCCTAAGTATGTTCCCACTGTTGTACAACACCATCACCTCCATCTCCAGAATTATTTCATCCTTCCAAACTGAAACCTTGTACCCTCTAGATCACAACTCCCCAGCCCTGGATAACCACTGTTCTGCTTTCTATGAGTTTGTCTATTCCAGGTACCTCAGAGAAGTGGCATACAGTAATTGTCTTTTCATGTCTGACTTTTCTCACTTAGTGTAATGATTTCAAGGATCACTCATGTTGTAGCATGTTTCAGAATTTAATTCCTTTTCAAGGCTGAATAATATTCCATTTTATGTATATACCATATTTTGCCTATCTGTTCATATGTTGATAGATGTTTAGACTGTTCTATCTATGCAACTTTACTGAGGCATAATTCACATGTAACAAAATTATACATTTTAGGGCATACTCTTTGATACACTTTGAAAAATGTATACAGCCATGTAAACACAACAAAGATACAAAATAGTTCCACCACTCCCACCATGCTAGAAAGTTTCCTCCCTCACCTCTTTTTTTAATACTTAGTTATTTGCCTGCCTCGGGTCTTAGTTGCATCACGCGGGCTCTTCCTCACCTAATATTTGGAGTGCATGGGCTTAGTTGTACCACAGCACGTAGAATCTTAGTTCCCTGAACCTGTGTCCCATGCATTGCAAGGAGAATTCTTAACCACTAGATTATTAGGAAAATCCTTCATCCTTTACCTCTGTAGTCAACATGCCTCAAATCTCCTATCTCAGGCAACTGCTGATGTGACTTCTATTAATACAGATTTATTTTGCTTGATGGAGAATTTTCAATAAATAAAGTCAGACAGTATTATATTTGATTTCGGCTCAGCTTTTTCACTCAGCATAATGTTTTCAAGATTCTGTTGTACTGCTGTGTGTCTCAGTGATTCATTCCTTTTTATTGCTGAGCAGCATTCCACTGTCAAGGACTGTGAAGAATCTGAGATTTTATCCTATTTGCAAGCTAACAAGTTAGGCTGCTTCGGATTCATGCTTGTACCAGATCAAATATGACTTTGTTGCATGTAAATTATGCCTCAATAAACTTATACAGATAAAAACAACCTAAATGTCCACACATAGTAAATCTTGAGTCATAGCTGAGGAATCCTAAGCTTAGAAAACCTCAGTCTTTAATAAGAGGCTGCAAGAAAATCTGCCCAACCTTTGTTCCCGGAAGGAGACATTATCTTCATTGTACTGGACTCCAAAAAACTTGCCCTCTGCTCCAGATGAAGAAACTATATTTTCCAAGGGTATCTGCTATGCAAGTGTTTTTTTTTGAGAAGATTGTCTGGAGCAAAACCGTCAGTGCCTCTGTTCATAAGACATGTGGAAACACAAGGGACCCATGGAGAATCATCTCCTGTGTCTAGTGTGTGAATGAAGTGAAGTGAAAGTGACTCAGTGTCTGACCCTTTGTCACCTCGTGGTCTATACAGTCCATGGAATTCTCCAGGCCAGAATAGTGGAGTGGGTAGCCTTTCCCTTCTCCAGGGGATCTTCCCAACCCAGGGATCAGATGGGACCCAGGTCTCCCGCTTTGCAGGTAGATTGCATCCGTTTGTGAAAGTAATGTTTGTGAAACATTCGTGTGGGAATACATTTGTTTATTCACTCTCCTATTGATAAACATCTGTTTATTCATCTCCTATTGATGAACGTGGTTCACTCTCCTATTGATGAACATGGAGATTGTTTACACTTTGGGCTACTATGAATAAAGTTGATATGAACATTCTTATACACACGTTTTGGATCTCTATGTTTTAACTTCTCCTGGGTAAATACCTAGTAGTGTAATTGCTAGGTCATATGATAAGTCTGTGTTTAACATTATTAAAGCATTGCCAGGTTTCAAAAATAGTCATAATTTTTTTACTTCTACCGTTAGTGTATGAGAGTTCCAGGCGCTCCTCTTTGCCAGCAAATATTAACATTTTATTGAGTCTACTTTATTATTATTATTTTCTGTCTTTCTCTATATACCTCATTCCCACTCTTTCAGAGAAAGTTGCAGATATGACACCTCTTTACCCCTAATTTTTTGATGTGTGTTTCTTAAAAAAGACTTTTATATAACCACAGTACTATTACTGAAGTCAGGAAGTTAATATTGATACAAGAGTGTTATCTAACTTAGAGATTTTATTCAGAATTCACCAACTTTGCCCCTAAGGACCTATTTTGCAAAAGAAAATCTGATATTATGTGTCATTCAATGTTGATTCTTAACAGAGTGATTTGTATTAGTTTTTACGTTAGGAGCAAATGGCCCTCTGATGTTAATCTCTTTATCCTTTTTTAGGTATTATGATCTCCATTCTAATCCTTATTTTTATTTATTTATTTAATCTTTATTTTTAAAAGTTAACTAATTAATTACATAAAGCAATACATTCACGTGGCTTAAAATTTTTAAGGCATAAAGTATTCAAAAGGGAAAATCTCCTTTCCACCCTACTCCCAGGTTCCCAATTTGGAGACTCCCCAAATAGGAATTTGTAACCCATCCCTAATTGACTATGTATACTGTTTTTTTTTTACACAAATCTGCTGACTATTGTTTGCCAAACACTCGAGGAGGAAGAACTCATTTTCTTTTGAAGCAATGAGGTAATCTGGCAATGAAGAGAAAAGGGATTGCTGTAAACCTACTTCCCCTTTCAAATTAAATTGATCTTATTCAGATTAAGAAGCTATTTACTGCTACCTGTCTGCTTACTTCTCTATCTCCCCCAGGAGACAGTCTCTGAGTAGGACTGTGTCACCAAGACCCGACACTGAGGCTTGTCACAGGTGAGGGACTTTGTAAATGTGCACTGAAGAAAGAAAGGAACAGCTGATCCGCTCAGATGATTCTTCAAAAAATCCAGAACATCTTTGCCTTTCTCCTCTTGTTCTTTTGTTACTTGGGAGAAAGATTTAGAGGACAGAACTACACAAGGACCGTGTCTAATTTCTGGAGGAAGACCGTCTTGAAGGCTCTGGACTAGGACCCTCTGGGGTTGGTGATAGTGATTTAGGCAAGATTTGCCTTATATTCTGAGAATGGTAGCGTGGTAATGGTAAAATAGTTAAGTGTCACAGGCACTGGCAGAGACGACCCAGGTGCACAGATGAGTCTTGTCACTTGCCCCTGGGTATGACTGTTATATTTTCCAAATACAACATATAACCTGAAAGAAACGGTCCCAAATAAGTGAGTTTATTTACATTAAAATTTCCAGTAGGATAACCATTATATAGCTCTTTGTAGGTTGTTTATTCATTATTGGAAATCTTCTTACTCTCTTATGACCTACTTGCTTTTTTAAAAAAACCAATGGGTCTACTAGTTTTTTTCTTTTTCTTTTTAAGATTATAATATAGAAAATTTCACACACAAAAAAATAGAACACAAATCTTCATATTCTCTTATCCTCCAGCTTCAACAGCTTTCAGCTCATGGACAAACTTTTTCTATTTCTGCTCGAACCACCTCACCCCCCAACCCCTCATAGAGATGGTTGAAGCAAATCCTAAGCCAAAGCAAAGCAAATAATCTTATATCATCATTTCATCCATAAATGGTTCAGCATGTTTTCTTAAAAGGCAGTAAGTCTTTAAAAAAATAATTAAAATTCCTTTATCATTATCCATGATTCCTTAATATTATCAAAGATCTAGTGTTCATATTTCCTTGATTGCCATAATATATAATTTAGTTTTTTTGTTTAAATCAGGGTTCTTGGTTGATTTTTCACTTAAGATTCTCTGATCTTTAGCTTCCTGCTGCTGCGGCTGCTGCTAAGTAGCTTCAGTTGTGTCCGACTCTGTGCGACCCCATAGACGGCAGCCCACCATGCTCCCCCTTCCCTGGGATTCTCCAGGCAAGAACACTGGAGTGGGTTGCCGTTTCCTTCTCCAATGCATGAAAGTGGAAAGTAAAAGTGAAGTCGCTCAGTCGTGTCTGACTCTTTGTGACCCCATGGACTGCACCCTACCAGGCTCCTCTGTCCATGGGATTTTCCAGGCAAGAGTACTGGAGTGGGGTGCCATTGCCTTCTCCGTTAGCTTCTCTTTTTTGAGGAGGGTATTTATATTGAAGTATAGTTGATTTACTTCCCTGGTGGCTCAGCGGTAAAGAATCCGCCTGCAATGCAGGAGACACAGGAGACTTCGGTTCAATCCCTGGGTCGGGAAGATCCCCCGGAGGAGGGCAGAGCAACCTACTCCAGTATTCTTGCCTGGAGAATCCCATGGACAGAAGAGCCTGGTGTTTATAGTCCACAGGGTAGCAAAGAGTCAGACAGGACTGAAGAGACTGAGCACGCACGAGCACGTAGTTGATTTAGAATATTATATTTGTTTCAGTATTACAATATACTGAATCAGTGTTTTTATAGATTATACTCCATTTAAAGTTATTATGAAATAATGACTATATTCTCCGTGCTGTAGAATATATCCTTGGGGCTTATTTATTTTATACATAGTTGTTTTTTATTTTAATTTTTTAAATTATGAAAGTACAATAACACATTTACAGGAGACTGGGAAAATACAGAACAAGATTACATATAGCTACAATGTATATTACAATTATTTTTTAAGAAGATAAATTAAGATTTTTAGTTGGAGTTTTAGTATCAAACCCTCAAAAATTAAGAGAATGAATATATAGAGAAATGGATATACTAGACCTGAGAAACACTATGAATCAATTCAATGTAATTAAGATTTATACAATTTTTACAGAAAAGTAAGATACAAATTCTATTCAAGTTCCCATAGACTGTAAACTAGGAGACACTGGAACTTATCCAGGGACATAAAACAAGGTGCAAAAATTTCATGGTCTTAAAAGCATTGGAATCACACAGGGTCTGTTCTCTTATCACTGTGAAATTATGTTAGAAACCAATATGAAAAGATACTTGAAAATAACCCCCATCATTTCGAGTGCAATGTGACAATTACCAAGAGAGTTACTCAGTCTCTTTTTATTCCTTCAAATCAGCTTTTCCCCAGAAGAAACCAGGTGGTTTGTCTTCTTTCCTGCATCCAGGAGGTCCTGATTACATTGCCAGGGTGTAGTTTCTGCCCTTAATTTACATACATTCCATAGATCTAGGCTAGATCATATTCAACTTTGAATTTTTTGGTAAGTCTTTTTAAAAGATAGTATTGCATTCTTTAATAAGGTATGTAAAGTTTGTTTCACCCTCTGTGATTTAAGAAGCTGTTTATGATCATTACCATTTGTTTACTAAGGGCTTTTGAAAATGGTGATGTTTTAATCCTTTCATTCCTTCTTCATTTATTAGCTGGAATATTTCTACCAAAAAAAGTTCTCTGATCAACTTTTTGGTCTGATCCTTCCACTGAAGATTTCCCCACATCCCTAAATATTCTTAAAAGTATTTTTAATTTTTATTTACGTATTTATTTGGCTGTGCCAGATCTTAATTGTAGCACATGGGGTTGAACGTGCTCTCCTGCATTCGGATAGTGGAGTTTTAGCTGTGTATGTGGAGAAGGAAATGGCAACCCACTCCAGTGTTCTTGCCTGGAGAATTCCAGGGACGGAGGAGCCTAGTGGGCTGCCGTCTATGGGGTCGCACAGGGTCGGACATGACTGAAGCGACTTAGCAGCAGCAGCAGCTGTGTATGTGTGTGTTAGTTGCTCAGTTGTGTCTAACTCTGTGCAAGCTCATGGACCATAGCCCTCCAGGTTCCTCAGTCCATGGGATTCTCCCAGTAAGAATATCCCACAGAGCTCTTTATTCACTTTCTAGCTGTGGAAACTGCAAACTTTTCTAGTTTAGCAGAAGTAGTGAGAGGGTCAAAAGTGACATTCAGATGTGGAAAAATATTTACAGAGACTATGAAGATGTGTAGGATCTGTAAGGTAACACTTTAATCTCTATGATGATTCCATGACTTTTTAAAAAGTTTTTTTTAAAGAATGTACTTTCTTACTTAAGTGGTCTGTTTGCTTTCTAGCTTTATTATTAATTTACTTATTTGGCTGCATCAAGTCTTAGTTGTGTTGGTTTAGTCAATAACTTGTGTCCAACTCTTTGTAACCCCATGGACTGCCGTCCACCAGGTTCCTCTCTGTCCATGGGGTTTTCCCAGCAAGAATACTGGAGTGGGTTGACATTTCCTTCTTCAGGCATTTTAAGAGACAAAATTTTGATTAAGGTGAATCTTCTCCAGAACTTTGTAATGGGACTTACAGATGTGTTGTTACAGGGCATGCTAATGTCTCAAGTTTGGGGATGTGGTTAAGTAAGCATTTAAAAATCAATGCTTGGACAAATAATGCATGATTCCACATACATGAGGTCTCTAAAACAGTCCAACTTAGAAAAGCAGAAAACTGAATGGTGGTTGTCAGGGGATGGGGAGAGTAGGAAATGGGCAGTGATATCAGTGAGTATAAAGTTACAGTTATGCAAGATGAGTCTTACAGATCTGCTGTACAACATAATGCCTATAGTTAGCAATTTGCTGTTGTGCATTTAAAAAGTTGCTGAGAGGGTAGATCTCATGTTAAATGTCCTCATCATAATATTTTCTTAACTTGAAAAAAAAGTAAAGGGAAACAGGGAAACTTTTGAAAGTGATGAACATGTTTATAACGTTGATTGTTATGTTTATACCCTGGATACATGCATATATCCAAACACATTGTATTGCATACATTAAATACCTGTAGGTTTTTGTATGTGAATTATACCTTAAGAGAAAGTGAAAGTAAAAGTTACTCAGTCATGTCCGACTCTTTGCAACCCCATGGACTATACAGTCCATGAAATTCTCCAGGACGGAATACTGGACTAGATAGCCTATCCTTTCTCCTGTGGATCTTCCCAACCCAGGAATTGAACCAGGGTCTCCTGCATTGCAGGCAGATTCTTTACCAGCTGAGCTATCAGGGAAGCCCAATACCTTAACAAAACTAAAAAAAAAAAAAAAAAATTTATCACTTCTTGTAGTAAAAGCTGCTGAGGTCCAAATAAAAGCTGTACCTGAGTTGATAGTATTATACCAATTTCCTGGTTTCAACAATATACTATGTTAAAATAAAAAACAGAATAGTGCTTGACATTATGGTGTTAAATATTACTTTATTTAACTTTTTGATAGCCTTTTTGATCCTTTCAATCATCTCTTTATGCTATTTCCATATCACTCTTTCCCTCTGGTTCTCCCAGGTAATTAATAACATTCTGACTTGTTTTTCATATTTTTCTCCATGTTTATGTGGTCATACACAAATATAGACATATATTGATGTTTACATTTTTGGTTTATTTCATAACAATGTGATTAGATTATATACATTTTCTTACTTGAAAATACATTATGAAAAAAAGTCTCCAAATTAACTGGTATAGATGGAACTGAATCTTTTAAAAAATATTTATTTACTTATTTGCCTGTGCTGGTCTTAGTTACCATACAAGGGATCTTCAGTTGAGGCATGTGGGATCTAGTTCCTGACCAGGCATGGAACCCAGGCCCCCTGCATTGGGAGCTCAGAGTCTTAGCCACTGGACTACCAGAGAAATCCCCTGATGGAACTGAACCTTTTCAATGGTGCCAAAAAGATCAGTTATCACCGTTCATTCAATTACTCCCTTTTGATTGCATGTTCATTTTTTTCCTAGTGCTTTGTTACTCAAATTTTGTTGTAATAAATATCTCATAAGTATATACTTCAGACTGGTGCTTTTGTATCTATGGGATAAATCCTCAGGGGATATAATTACTAGGTTGAAAGAGTATGAATTTAAAACCTTTTAAAAAGATATTTCCAGACTCCTTCCCAAAATGGTTGCAGTATTATATATTTCCAACAAAGTATGAAAAACAAAGCAGGGCATGAGAATACACTTCTCCCTTCATTCCTACCAGCAGTTGGCATTATTTTATCTTATAATTTTGCAAATTTGATAAATGAGGTGTTATATTCCACTGTTATATTAATTTTACCTTTCCTTGACAATAAGATTGAACAGTCTTGCAAAGTTTATTGATCATTTGGATTTTTGGTGAGTGAATCGTTAATAGTTTTTGCCTTGTTTTCAATTGAATTCTTTTTGTCATTTTCTTGATAATTTGTCAGAGCTCCTTGTATATTGCAGACATTAATAATTTACCTTTCATATATATATATATATATATACATAGAAAATTTTCTCCTAAGCTGCTTTTTGCCTTTGGTTTGTATTTATGGCATCATTTGCCATACTACATTTACTATTTTCTAACATTGTGAAATAGATCTATATTTTTCTTCAGTGACTTCTGTCTCCTATCTTCTTAATGAAAACATCCCCAATCCCTAAATTATACTTGTACTGTATAAATTTTTTTTCTTATACTTTTGTTATTTTGTTTAATGATTTACAGTTTTCATGGGGTTGAAGTGCTTGATTACTAAGCTACTTTCCCTTGGCTTCAAACCTATCCCTCTCTACTCTGCTTTGTACCTCTAGATACTCAGTTCAGTTCAGTTCAGTTGCTCAGTCGTGTCCGACTCTTTGCAACCCCAGCATGCCAGCCCTCCCTCTCTATCATCAACTCCTGGAGTTTACTCAAACTCATATCCATTGAGTCGGTGATGCCATCCAACCATCTTATCCTCTATCGTCCCCTTCTCTCCCTGCCTTCAATCTTTCCCAGCATCAGGGTCTTTTCAAATGAGTCAGTTCCTTGCATCAGGTGGCCAAAGTGTTGAAATGTCAGCTTCAACATCAGTCCTTCCAATAAATATTCAGGACTGATTTCCTTTAGGATGGACTGGTTGGATCTCCTTGTCATCTAAGGGACTGTCAAGAGTCTTCTCCAACACCACAGTTCAAAAACATCAATTCTTCTGTGCTCAGCTTTCTTTATAGTCCAACTCTCACATGCATACATGACTACTAGAAAAACGATAGCCTTGACTAGACAGACTTTTGCTGGCAAAGTAATGTCTCTGTTTTTTAATATGCTGTCTAGGTTGGTCATAACTTTTCTTCCAAGGAGTAAGCGTCTTTTAATTTCATGGCTGCCGTCACCATCTGCAGTGGTTTTGAAACCCCCCAAAATAAGTCTGCCACTGTTTCCACTGTTTTCCATCTATTTGTCATGAGGTGATGGGACTGGATGCCATGATCTTTGTTTTCTGATTGTTGAGCTTTACGCCAACATTTTCACTCTCCTCTTGATGAAAGCCTCCTTTCATCAGGAGGCTTTTTAGTTCTTCTTCGCTTTCTGCCATAAGTGGGGTGTCATCTGCATATCTGATGTTATTGATATTTCTCCCAGCAATCTTGATTCCACCTTGTGCTTCATCCAGCCCAGCATTTCTCATGATGTACTCTGCATATAAGTTAAGTAAGCAGGGTGACAATATATAGCCTTGACATACTCCTTTTCCTATTTGTAACCAGCCTGTTGTTTCATGTCCAGTTCTAACTGTTGCTTCCTGACCTGCATACTGGTTTCTCAAGAGGCAGGTCAGGTGATCTGGTATTCCCGTCTCTTTCAGAATTTTCCATAGTTTATTTTGATCCACACAGTCAAAGGCTTTGGCACAGTCAATAAAGCAGAAATAGATGTTTTCCTGGAACTCTCTTGCTTTTTTGATGACCTCTAGATATAGGACTCTGCAAACCCCATTTCCACTTTGTCAAGTAGCTCCCTGCTGGGCTCTCAGTGACAAATGAAGAGTAAGACTGGAAAGATACAGAAGGAAGAGACTTGTTTATTCCTATTTGTCCTGCATTCCTGTCAACAGCACTGCAGTATTTGGTCTTCATCCAGTGGCAACTAGCTTCAGAATAGCATCCCAATTTGCAGTTTTCCAAATACTTGAAAAACATCCCTATCACACCACCAGAGAGATACCAGTTAGGTGGCACCACAGAGATACCAGTTAGGTGTCCTGACCCTCTCTGTGGGTCTGATCTCCAGTTCATTGGGCTCCATATCCATCCTTGTAAATTTCAATAATCCCCACTCTCTCCCTCTTTTCCCCATCCCTTGGTGTGGTAGCTGTTTCCTGCAGTTATTCTCCTAGGATATCTCAGATTCTCTTTCTGCCTTTTAATTTCTTTAGTACTTGGTTAACAGTTCTTTATATTAAATTCTCTCTTAAAATAACTAACATGATTTTTGTTTCCTGATTTGACCCTGAATGATGCTGTTGAATTTTTAAATCTTTTCCTTTGGATTTTTTGCATGTTATGGCATGCTTTTGTTGTTAGGAATTTTCCAGAGGTCAATCCCACTTCCCTCCACCCCTTAAAGAGCTCATCAGTTGTCCTAACAGCGATCATTCTGTAACCCATCTTTTTCTACTGTTTTTGTTTAAAATATTTTTGATATATAGACCTTAACAATTTTTATGTCCAACTCATCATTTTTTTTTTTGGTTACTTTTTTCCTTTGCTTTTATGCTTTGAGAAGTCCTTTCCACCTAGAGATCCAAAAAAATACCACGTGGTTTTTCTTTCTGCACTATTGTTGCCTCAGTTTTTGAGCTTTTAAAAAGTTGAGAACCACTATAAGAATGTATTTTGCTTTGTCAATGAATATACATATACAGGTTTATATAAAACTGAAACAAAAATTATATCACAAAACCATGTTTGAGGTGGAGGATTTTACTACTTACAAAATATCCTTCACATTTCTCAGCTCCTATACAGTTAGCAGCAGTCTGAATTCGAGCCAAAGGGATGTAATCAGAAATACCATATGCAACTTCCAAGAAGTGTCCTTAACTGGAGAGACCATATCCTTTTTGTTCCTTTACCTTAACTTGCTGAAATATGAGTGTGATGGCTGGAGCTAAAACAGCCATCTTGAATCATGAGGTGACCTTGAGTCTGATGAAACAATAGACAAGTGGCCTGAGTGTTTGAGGGATTGCTGGTACAGAGCCACTTGAAGACTGGACTGCTTACATCTTGACTTTAATGCCAGGAATTAGCAATTATACTTTAATGTGAAAAAGTAAATTGTCATCTTGTGTTTTACTGTTACTTCCATCAAACTTAATTCTCACAAATACATTTTCTGTAGAGTTTATGCCAATTTATGTTTCCACCAACAATATATGAGAGTGCTGCTTCTCCACAGTGTCAACTGTAGAGAATAGGTGTGGTGTCAAAATTTGGATTTTGGGACTTCCCTGGTAGCTCAATGGTAAAGAATCCGGCTGCCAGTGCAGAAGACATGTGTTCAGTCCTAGATCTGGGAAGATCCCACATGCCATGGAGCAACAAATTCTGTGCACCACAACTATTAGGCCTGTGCTCAGAGCCTGGGAACAGCAACTACTGAGCCCATGTGCTATAGCTACTGAGCCCATGTGCCCTAGAGCCTGTGTTCTGCAACAAGAGACTAAATTCTAAGTAAGCTCAGTTGCTTAGTCATGTCCCGACTCTGTGACCCCATGGACTGCAGCACGCCAGGCTTCCCTCTCCATCACCAACTCCCAGAGCTTGCTCAAACTCATGTCCATCGAGTCGGTGATGCCATCCAACCAGCTCATCCTCTGTCATCCCCTTCTCCTCCTGCCCTCAATCTTTCCCAGCATGAGTCTTTTCAAATGAATCAGTTCTTCGAATGCAGGTGGAGCTTCAGCTTTAGCATCAGTCCTTCCAATGAATATTCAGGACTGATTTCCTTTAAGATTGACTGGTTTGATCTCCTTGCAGTCCAAGGGACTCTCAAGAGTCTTCTCCAACACCACAGTTCAAAAGCATCAATTCTTCAGTGCTCAGCTTTCTTTATGGTCCAACTCACACATTCATACATGGCTACTGGAAAAAGCATAGCTTTGACTAGACAGATCTTTGTTGGCAAAGTAATGCCTCTGCTTTTTAATGCGCTGTCTAGGTTGGTCATAGCTTTTCTTTCAAGGAGTAAGAATCTTTTAATTTCATGGCTGCAGTCACCACCTGCAGTGATTTTGAAGCCCCCCCACCAAACAAAGTCTGCCACTGTTTCCACTGTTTCCCATCTATTTGACATGAAGTGATGGGACTGGATACCATGATCTTAGTTTTCTGAATATTGAGTTTTAAACCAGCAAGAGAAGCCACTGCAACGAGAAGCCCACACACTGCAACTAGTGAGTGACCTCTGCTTCCCACACCTAAAGCAAAGCCTCCACAGCAACGAAGACCCAGCACAGCCAGAAGGTAAAAAAACAAGTTAAAAGAAGTTTGGACGTTGATAAACTTATAAGTGAGGGGGAAAAAGTCTTATGTTTAATTTATACTTCTCTTTTTGTGAATTAGGCTGAATATCTTTTATGTAACGATGATATTTATTTCTTTTCCTGTAAACTGGCTGAAAATAAATATTTTTCTAATGAGAACTTGATTTTCCCCCCTCGTTTCTAGGAATTCTTTGTATATTAAGAAAATTAATCATTTACCTGCAATATGAGTTGCAATTTTTTTTTCAGTATTTGTCTTCTCTTGTGATTTCTTTCTCTCTCTCTCTCTCTCTTTTTTTTTTTTTTTTTTGGTCGTAAAGAAGATTTCTAAAGGTTTTGGGAAAAGCCCATAATCAAATTTTAAAAGCTTTCCCCTGGTATTTAAGTTTTAAGTTCTAGAAGAAATCCAAAGTTGTAAAATGATACACTCATTTTGTTTGCTGGTACTTTTATGGATTTGTTTTTTTAATTTACATCTTTGAAAGTAATACATGAAATATGAGCCCAACTTTATGTTTCATTAAGTGGCTGGCTCCCTATGTGCAAAGTGATTATGTTTATACCATTTATATGAGGTGTTATCTTTATAATGTACCTATAATTTTTTTTAATTTATAAATTCTCATGTTTATTTGGTTCTATTTCTAGATTTTATATTTTGGCCCACTGGTTTGTCTATTCATATGCCAAAACTATGTTTGAATCATTGAGGTTTTATATTTTCATATCCAATAAGGTTGGTCCTCCTCATTGCTTTCCTTTTAAAAAAATTTGTTGGCTATCCTTACTTGTTTAATTTTTCATATAAAAATTTTAATCAGTTTGTGTATGTCTATAAAAAAACCCTGGTGACATATTTATTGGGATCGCATTCAATTTACCAATTAATTTAGGGACAACAGGTATATTTAGGAAGTTAAATATTCTAATCAAATTTTTTATTCACTTCTAGGAATTTTATAGGTTTTGATTGCTATTGCAAAAGGTGCCTCCTTTTCTATCCTGTTATCTAACTGGTTATTGTTAGTGTATCTGAAGTCTATTGATTTCCAAGTGTTAGTTTTATACTGCCTCACAGAGAAGGAAATGGCAACCCACTCCATTGTTCTTGCCTGGAGAATCCCAGGGATGGGGAGCCTGGTGGGCTGCCGTCTATGGGGTCGCACAGAGTCGGACACGACTGAAGCAACTTAGCGGCAGCAGCAGCACCCTTTAAAAATTCTCTTATTGTTTTTAGTAGCCTTTCAGTTGATATTTTTTAGGCATACAATTATTTCTAGAAATGTAGATAATTTTACATCATTTTCAATTCTTGTGTCTTGGACAGATTTTGTGGTGTAACTGGTTGTACTCCTGGCTCCTGAGTATTTTCCCTCCTTTTCTTTTATCCAAGCCTGGATCGGCAGCCTTTCTCAACTTTCTGTGTTAGTCAACATTCTCTGAATAAATTCCTTTTAATTTAAAGTCAGAACTGGTTCCTTTATCTAAGAAACTTGACTAAAAGTTTTCATTTTGCACAAACACTGTCCAATGAACAGGAAAATCTGTTGCCATTTATTGAAGGCTTGCTGTGTGCCAGGCAGTGTATCAAGTCATTTGCATACAATGTATCGATTAATTCCTAGAGAATGCACTTTTCCAGTCCCTGATCATTGTAGCAAATTTGAAGTCATCCTTTTCACATTTATTCAGAGTCTCTGGTTCTGTGTTAGTAGTAGACCTGAAATGTAAGAGCCAAGTTAACATGTTTACGCTTTTATTGTCTTGACATTATAAAAGCTTCCCTGGTGGCTCAGATCATAAAGAATCTGCCTGCAATGCAAGAGACCCGGGTACAATCCCTGGATTGCAAAGATTTCCTGGAGAAGGGAACCGCTTACCCGTTCCAGTATTCTTGCCTGGAGAATTCTGTGGACAGAGGAGCCTGCCAGGCTACAGTCCATGTGATCACAATTAGCTGGACACAACTGAACAATTAACACATTATAAAATCAAATTTATTAGATTAATAGAGCTTCAATTTTTTTTAAGCAGTGGTACACTATTTCCAAAGCAAATGTTAACTGGTAGCCCAGTATACAGAAAAAAGAAGATGCAAAGTTTAAGTCGATGTTGTGGTAATAGGTTAGAATTTTGTGATGCTTCTGAGCATAGACAAAGAAAGCAAAGATGTTCAGAAATATAAGCCATTTCTGGACACAGATTTTGCTGACTGTTAATGGTTGAATTGTGTCCCTCTGAAAAGACATGTTGAAGTCCTAACTCCTGCTACCTCAGGTGACTTTATTTGGAAATGAGTCTTCACAGAGGTCATCAAGTTAAAATGAGGTCATTAGGGTACACCCTAAATGACGTGTGTCCTTATAAATAGGAAATTTGGGCACAGACACCCAGGAAAGGAGGACATTGTGATGACAGAGAGAATGCCATCTACAAGCGAAGAAACATGTAAAGCTTAAGTTTGGAGAGAGGCGTGGACCAGATTCTTCCACTGAGCTCCCAGACATCACTGCTCTTAATCCCTATCCAGCAAACTGAGGCTCACTCCTTATTCGCTTTACTAAGTCTTATAACCTGGTAAACTGTAGAAACAAATTTAAATCAAGTTCTAAAATCCATATCTGGGGCTCCATGCCTCCTGCAAATCTTTGGCAAGACTATCTTTCAAAGACGCATTGTCTTTGCTTTCCCACTTCCTTTCTAGGCATTCAAGTTTCTCTCTTAAATTCTCTGGGCCCACTTGATTTCAGTAGCAGGAACCCTACCTAGTGCTGAGAAACTAAATATTAGAGAAAATCCTCAACTAAGACTTTCGGACTCCAGGTGCTAGTTATATTTTTCCCTCTTGTCAACTAATTCTTAATTGCTCCATCCAGGTTAAAGTTCCCAGGAATTCTAGGGTTCTTGCAGTCCCAAACTTTTCCTCTTTCTCAATTCAGTTCAACTTATACTCTTATTTGAATGTGGCTCCAGGTCTGAGCAGGGAGAGAAGACGCCAGCCCTCAACTACCTGTGACCAGGGGGACACCCATCAGTAAATGCACGCCAGGGAAGTTCACGGAGGGCCAAGCTTTGTCCTTGGATCCTGCGCTCTACGATCTCGGATTCACTGAGCGCGGGGAGCTTCCGGCGCGGGCCCGCCCCCTCCTCCTGGGGGCGAGGCCTGCCGCTCCCGCTCCCGCCTCCCCGGTTGCGCGCGGCTGCGGGCCGTGATCACGTGAGCGCGGCGCGGCGGAGGAGGGGCCCTGATTTCCGGGCGGCGGAAGGAGACGCGGCCGCGTGAGGACGAGGCGATTTGAAAACACGCTTTGGGAGCGAGAGGCTGAGGCCGGTGGCGCACGCTGTTGCCCACTGAGCTGTTCCTCGTACGTTCTTCCCCTCCGCCTCCGCGCCCGGGTTCCGGCCGGGTCCGCAGGTGAGCGGTCGCCGCCGGTCGGGCCGGGCCCTCCCGGGGCGCGGGACGGCGCGCGGGGCCGTTGCCCCTCGGTCCGCGGCCCAGGCGGGTAGGGCGGGCTGGGGTCAGTCTGAGTCCGCCGGGGGCCGGGTCGTGGCGCTCCGGCAGAGCAGGGCCTGGTTGCGGAGAGGGGCAGCGCGGGGGCGGGGCGCCCCGCGGGCATTTGAAGCGTTTCAAGTGACTGGGCGGGTTCGCGCGGTTTTCGGGTCTAGGAGACTTTTAGGCCGCTGTGCGTTAATTGGGCCCTGCTTCCTGGACTGTGGTCCGGACCGCCGTCCCCTGTGGGAGAAGAAACGATAGTTTTCTTAAAACCACGGGGTCTTCGCTTATGGGATACGGGACCAAAGTCTGGGGTTAAGGATGCACAGTCGTCTCGTGCTCAATTCGGCCCTCGCAGTCCAGGTGTGGAGTAACCAACCGAGCAGGTTCGGACCATCGGACGTCTCGAGTGGTCCTGGTCTGGGATATTTGTTCTTTGGAAAGTCAGGTGTCTCCGATTGGTGCCTAGGTAGAGTTTGGAGGAACTCGTGAGCGTAAAGGGTTAGAGAGGAAATTACCAAAGGCCGAGTACAATGTGACTTATTGAGTTGTTTTTTTTTTTTTTTTTTGGCGGGTGGAAAGAAGTTGGAAATTAGGGGAGGGTAGTGAGGTGGCAGACAAACTAGCTGAAATTCGGTTCGGTTGAAATCCTGGTAGACTAGACTCTCCTTTTTATTGAAACTAGAAAACCTGTAGTTGGAGCATATGAAATTCATCTTGAAAACTTTTGAGGCTCACCTGCTTCAAGTGATGCGAGAGCTCAGTCCCTGAGGTTGGTGTTCCTACCATCTATTCGATACCAGCTTCTGTAAAAGTGGCTTGTGTTTAGTTTCTCAGTCGTATTCGACTCTTTGTGAACCCATGGACTCTAGCGTACGCTCTCCAAGGGATTTTCCAGGCAAGAATACTGGAGTGGGTTGCCATTGCCTTCTCCAGGAATCTTGCTGACCCAGGGATCGAACCGGGTCTCCTGCGTTGCAGGCAGATTTACTCTCTGAGCCACCAGGGAGGCCGTTTGGTTTGCTGTATTATGAAAATCTTGATTTTAAGCGAAAATAACAGTTGCTGTAGAACTTTGAGTTCCTAGTATAAAAATGTTCCCTGTGTACCATAATAATAATCTTATTAGCTTGAAAAGTCAAGGAGAGGCGGTCAGTCTTGTTAGCTTTCCTAACAGAGGGAGAACAGAGTAATTAATACTAAGTGGTGGGTAATGCTTGTACAAGCTTGACTATGTGTTGGACCCTGATCAGCTGTTAGTGGCTAAAGAGAGCACAGAGAATTAGGGGGTGGAGGGTTAATTGATTCGATTTTTCTGAATATCTTGTTTGACTTGTTTTCATCTCTGGTACTAGATAGTAATTGTAGCGAAAGCTCACAAACTGTGCTTGCTTATTTCAGAGAGGCTAAGTGAATATTAGGGCCCTCTTTGTAGTTTTTACTTACTCATATTTTGACCAGAATAACTAGAGGTGTGGGTGGGCTGAAACTTGGGCTGAAAATTTGGTATTGGGATAAATGAAATAAGGCAAGCCATTTTCCCACCTTTCCCCCAATTCTCACCAGGATTGCAGTATATATAGCATAAAGTTGCTTTTGAGGAGTTCACTCTTACTTATAAAACCCTCTTCCAAGTCCTTAGTAAAGGACTGACACATCTTTCAAATGGTTTTAGCATCACCCTCCTTGCATGGTCTTGTGAGAACTGAATGCTTTTGTATATCTGCTATTATGCTTGGTATGTACTGGTCATGAGACTAAGAAAATACATGTTTGTGCTTATAGCATATCTGTTGACCGTGCCAGGCACAGTTCTGAGTATTTTACACATGAGCTCATTTGCTCCTCATTCATCTTAGCTAGTAACAACTCTATGAGGTAAGCATTATTATTAGCCCTGTTTTGTAGATAAAAACTGAGACAGGTGATTTAACTCTGGCTATAAAGTCCAAGAGTCTGGATAAGAGCTAGTTGCTCTCTTGTATCTGCTCTTAACCTATGTAGCCAAACCCTAGGAGATAGGGCTCTAATGTGTTAAAACCTTGTAACCATGTGAATTTGAATGTAATGTCATAGGTGATTGGCTTCTAGATTCCTGAAACTTCAAGTTTCTGGTCTTGCACCAGCCATTTTATTAATCTTAAAATAATGCAGACCTTGATTTTGTTCAAATTTCTTGAACTCCCGCGTGTAGCATTGTGACTTAAAAAAAGTAGCTAGGCATAGGATAATTATGATAGGTCAGGGGAAGTTTTATTTATTCCAGAGACACCTACTCTGGTGGGTATACAGTGCAAGGTAGGGTTCATTATTTTTGTGTGGAAAAGGCTTCAAGAAGGGCTGAGCCAGTTCCAGGTATAGAAGGCTATTTTTTTTAGATAGAGGTTAGTTGATGGGAAGATAAAGCTGTAGAGGAAGTTAGGAAGGATCGCTGACCGTCAAACCCAGGTGTTTTTACTGTAAGCAAGTAAAAGGAGCAGCTGAAAGCTTGTGAGCCTTGATCAGATCTGTGTTTAGAAAGAGCCCTCTGGTGATTACCAAATGGACCATGAAGTGGACACTGGTGACAAAGCAGGAATGCTGGTGGGGAAACTTGAACAGTCTTGGGTTGAAATAAAGGATTTAAGCAGGGAGTGGGAATGGGGAGAAGGCACAGATCAAAGATTTTGTGTGTAAGTGGAATAATCTGTGTGTAAATTGAAAGAATATGATGGAGAAAGAGAAGTGCAGTTCAACAGGGTTATACCTGAGTTGTTATAATAGCGGCCTAGCTGGTCTTTGTTCCTTAGCCCTCTGTTACACTGTATTTCCTTTTAAATTGCTTTTTTCCTCCTTTTTTGTTTCCGGTTTATATCTAGTCTGAACTTTTCCTGGTGTTCAGAATGCTAGTACTTTCATTTTTGCCTATACCAAGCTTATCCCCTATTCTTCATCTCTATTGTTTTCCTTGCTCATGAGATGCCCAGTGCCTGTCCTTGCTGCATATCTGAATTGTCCCCACTTTCAGGCACTCAACTTAGGTTCATGAAACTTTTTCTACCTATTACAGGCTGCATTCAATAATAAAATTGGTTTAGACTTTGTTTTGCTAGTTTCTTGGGTGTTTCTGGGGGCCAGGAGCTTCCCAGTAGGTGCAAGGTATACCTGTAGCAACTCTTTGCTACCTCCCTCTTGTCCTCTGAAAACAAAAAATTTTCAGAAGTTTTTTTTTTTCCTTTTTTATTGAAGTATAAATATATTAATTGAAATATACACAAGTTTATACTTAGCACATTGCTCGACGCAAGATTCCTATTTAGAACATTGCTTGACAAAAGGTTCCATAGCGAAAAATATCTTAAGTAAACTGAGTTTGTTTTTTCTTTATAAAGGTATTTTCCATTTAATATTTTGATGCATTGGCATGGTTATTGTTGATCTTGACAATGTTAGAGTAATGTCAAGGTTAGAAAATACCTTCTCTATTCTTTTATAATTTATCTTTGGTCTGTATTCATTGTTTTTAAATTAATTCTTTCATCATAGTACTCGAGAATGACCAAAAAAAGAAAACGCCAAGATGATTTTCAGAAAGTAAAACTAAAAGTTGGTAAGAAGAAGCCCAGGTCAGAAAATTCTACTCTTACAAACTTTAAAACGAAGACTATACATCTGCCTGAGCAGCTCAAAGAGGATGTAACACTTCCAACAAACAATAGAAAACTTAACATAAAGGTAAATCATAAACGTTTTTTTTGATAAGATAGGACTTTCCTTAAAGTCATATAGAACGTATTTTTGATAAGATAGGATTTTCCTTAAAGTCATCTAGAATGGTGTACTTTTATGGAAAGTTGTTTTAACTCTTGAAAGTGAAAATGAAGTTGCTCAGTCGTGCCCAACTCTTTGGGACCCCATGGACAGTAGCCTGCACCAAGCTCCTCCGTCCATGGGATTTTCAGGGCAAGAGTACTGGAGTGGGTTGCCATTTCCTTCTGCAGGGCATCTTTGAACCCAGGGATCGAAGCCAGGTCTCTCACATTGTAGACAGACGCTTTACCACCTGAGCCACCAGGAAAGTGGCTGAAGATTGGAGTTTATCTGTTTTTCAGAGGTCATGCTCCCACTACAACTTTCCCACTTCCTCCAGAAACACTTGCTCAGCTAAAGTCAAAGTGATTTCTCCCTTGGATATTCATGTGATAATTTAATATGTCATCTGGAAGTAATTTTTATATCTTTTTGATGTGTCAAGTTTTTGATGTGACAGGTCTTCAGCTGTTTTAATAGCTCATTAGGATAGGACCCTGTCTTACCCATTTTTGAACCTTTACAATGCATAGCTATTCCAGATTCATGTAAATGTGTGAAATTAATTGAAATTTAAGCAGTATTTTTGTTTAAAAATATAGCAGCTTTATTGAAATGTAATTTGCACATAATATTTATTATTTAAAGTGGACAGTTCAGTGGTTTTTAATATATTTACATTGTTAGGCTGCTATCACAGTAATCTAGTTTTAAAACATTTTTGTCACTTTAGAAAGAAACCTTATACCTATTAGAAGTTGCTCCCCATTTCTTCCCCACACTAGACAGCCACTAAGCTATCAGTAAAGATTTGCTTATTCTGGACTCTTCATATAAATGGAATCATGAAATGTGGTCTGTTGTTACTGGTCTTTCACTTAGCATGTTTTTGATGTTCGTCCATGTTACAGCACATATCAAAACAATACTTCATACCTTTGTATTGTCAAATAGTATTCCAGTGCAGAGCTATGTTGTATTTTTTCACTCAGCAGTTGATGGGCATTTGCTTACTCCCACTTTTGGCCTCTTATGAATAATGCTATTAGAGACATTTGTGAACATGTCTTTGTGAATATACACGTGTTCTAGTTTTGCTTTCTAATCTCTGCAGGTTAAATAATATAAAAAAGATATTTGAAGTTGTGATTTCTTTACAGATTATATAAATTATTCTGAATAGAATTGCTGTATGTTACACTCTGAATAAAATACACAGACACCCTGAAAGACCACTTAAAATAGGCAGAAAATAGTGTAAATACGTATATGGTACATAGTAGGTCTTTAAGTGGTGGTGATGATTGCTGTCAGTTTAAACGACAGTGTGCTAATCCTGCGTAATTTCAAAACGAGAAAATACTGACTGAAAGTTAAACAATTCTTTTATGAAGCCAAAGCTATGTTAAAGCTAAAACTGTTTCTGATCTTAACAAAAACTACGTTTTTCTCAAAGTAACACTCGAAAAATGCCTCCTGAAGCAGCCCTGGACACCCACCGAAGTGTCACTTGATTAGCATAGTTTCAGTTAGCGCTGTCGATTTGAAAATGATGTGTATGTATATGTATATACCTAAAACCTGTATTTTTATTTATAGGATTTGCTGTCACAGATGCATCACTACAATGCTGGGGTTAAACAAAGTGCTCTTCTTGGACTTAAAGACCTTTTGTCTCAATACCCATATATAATTGATGCACACCTTTCAAACATATTAAGTGAAGTGACTGCTGTGTTTACAGATAAAGATGCTAATGTACGATTAGCAGCAGTTCAACTTCTTCAATTCCTGGCCCCCAAAATACGAGCTGAACAAATTTCTCCATTTTTTCCTTTGGTAAGTGCCCATCTCTCTAGTGCCATGACTCACATTACTGAAGGAATTCAGGAGGACTCTTTAAAAGTTTTGGACATTCTGCTGGAACAGTACCCAGCTCTGATTACTGACCGTAGCAGTATATTGCTTAAGAATTTTGTAGAACTTATTTCTCATCAGCAGCCGTCCAAAGGACTGGTAAATAGAGACAGATCCCAGTCCTGGATACTTTCTGTAAATCCTAATCGGAGACTCACTTCTCAGCAGTGGAGGCTGAAAGTCTTAGTGAGACTCAGTAAATTCCTTCAGGCCTTGACAGATGGATCCAGTAGGTTGAGAGAAAGTGAAGGACTTCAGGAACAAAAAGAAAATCCCCATGCCACTAGCAACTCCATTTTTATCAACTGGAAGGAACATGCCAACGACCAGCAACACATCCAGGTTTATGAAAATGGGGGTTCACAGCCAAATGTCAGTTCACAGTTCAGGCTACGGTAAGGATTTCAGTTACGTCCACACTCAGTTTTCCTGTATTGAATTATAACTGCTGACCATTGATGGCTAATGGCGGGAGACATGCAGGTGTCTTCCATAGTTTCAATAGTTACTCATAATTTAATTTTATTTACTGATGGGAGGAGTCATTTCAAAGTATACTAATTTACTCATTTCTAGCAAAGCCTAATGGAAAGTAAAAATTGATAGTCTTTTGGCTTTGTCTTCTTAGAATTCTGTTTTTCTTGCTAGTGTTGATCAATGTAATTATCAATTCATGGTGCTTCATTTTACTGGTACTTAATATATTTAAGATTTAAATTAAGGAGTAATATTTTTTAATTAAAAATTTTTCATTCTTACCTTTCCTTACTAGGTATCTGGTTGGAGGACTAGGCACTGTGGATGAAGGCCTGTCGTCTACTGAAAACTTGAAAGGATTTATTGAGATAATAATTCCATTGCTAATTGAGTGCTGGATTGAAGCTGTGCCTCCACAACTAATGGCTTCTGTTGGAAATGGTATAGAACGAGAACCTCTGCAGGTTATGCAGCAAGTTCTTAATATTATTTCCCTTTTGTGGAAACTCTCTAAACAACATGATGAAACTCATAAATTGGTGAGAACTACTGGGTTATTTTCTGAGTAATGCCTTTTATCATAACTGGACAGATTAGAAATAAGTGTATTACTACTATCTGGTTATGCATTTTCCAAAAAATCCCCAAGATTTAACTATAAACTTGTAACATTTGCTCAAAACTGCAAATTAAAATAATTCTGTGAGTTTGTTATCTGTTTTAATTTTTAAGTGAAATGTACAGCAAGGTGCTTGATTTCTTTTTTTATTAACTATATAATAATGTTACATTGTATTATTTATGGCAGATTGATTATATAGGAACATTCTAGTGTCTGGAGACCTCTTACTTGATTTAAAAAGTTGGTTATTAAGTAGTGTCTTCCAGTTTGGGCCACGTTACAGAGTTTATGCGAAGAAATGGATGAAACTGAAGATCTCATATCTAACCCTGAGTTGTTTTTAAACTATTACATTTCAGGGAAGAAGCTATATGTAAATTTGCTTGGTATAGGCTTTTTTGTTTTCTTCTTGATAAAGGATGTAAATTGGAAAGCATTTCTTAAAGTTACCTTTACTGTAGGTAAGCTGCAATTGCCAGTATGGTGCAAGTGTAGTTAACCTAAGTAATTCCAAGTAATAGAACAGTTTCCAGCTAGCAAACATGTTTCTAGATGAGTGAATTTACCTCCTGTTTGGGGAGATTTTGAGTATTGGTGGCCTTTTTAAAAGTGTTTTGTTGTGGGGAATATAATACATAATCCATGGCACAAGTAAGGCAGAACATGCTTAAGTGATGCTGGATTAATGTGGTTAATCTTAAAAAAGGCAGCTGCTGGAACAATACTTTAAAGCTTGGAGCATCGTTTTATAGAATTTCTGCAGTGACTTGACTAGGAAGTTGTGAATCTTTGAAGTTGCCTACATATGTACAGAATGGACAAGGCAGTTTTTTAGTTTTGTTTAGTTCTTTTTATCTCAGGCATTTGGGTGTTTAATTATTCATGGGCACCTTAATGCTTATTATTGCTTTAGTAATATTTGTAGTTAGATAGAATGGTAGGACTAAATGCAGATTCATTAATTGTGTAGTTTTGGATCATCTACTGTCATTCAGATAACACTACTGCTACTGCTGAGTCACTTCAGTCGTGTCCGACTGTGCGACTCCATAGACAGCAGCCCACCAGGCTCTGCCGTCCCTGGGACTCTCCAGGCAAGAACACTGAGATAACACTAACAGAATCTAAACACTGCCTTAGTTTTATGAATATTTAAAATAGTATGTTTTAGAAATATTCTGTGCTATTACAACTAAAATTATTTATTAGCAGTTCATTAACATAGGATACTAAATTCAGAAGACTGTTTTGCACAGACTGTTGAAGGTAATGTAGAATAGTAAATTGGGATACTGTATAAAATTGAAATAAACCGAGGGTGGAAGCGTCTATTGGTAGAATTCTCTAATTTACCATGGCAGATTTGAACTGTAATAACTGAATAAGGTAAATCTGTTACTTTGCAGACAGAGTATATATATGTTACACCAGATGACATTAAAATGCCTGTTAGTTTTTCATTACCATTCCTGCTGTTAGTTCCTTTTTCTCGTTCACCTTAGTTACAGCTTAGTACTTAAGGTATTGAGTGGTCAAAGTTCAAACTTTAGGAGGAATGAAATGGCATTCCTTGGTCTTCTAATTACGCACCACAGGCTGAATTTTTTCAGAAAATTCAGAAAATGTGTAGGTTTTCTGTTGATAAATTGGCATCTGTATTAGGGTGCAACCTAAGGGTAACTGACTGCTTATTTTTTAAGTTTTGCTAAACGCATATAGCGTGTTTGTATTTTGCTGCATAATTGAGAGGTTTCATTTTTGTCCAAGTATTTTTTAAAAAAAACCTTTTCAGGAATTTGAAATCTTTCATCTCTGGAAAGAAATTTAAAGTTAACACTAAATCTTATTTGCAGTGGTTGAGTACTCAGATCCTGACTGAGGTGGTTTATTTCTAATACACTCTTTGTATCCTTAGTATCCTTAAAGTATACTGTGTTTAATATTTTTAAGACACACAGTTGTTTTAAAATACAATGTAACATTAACTTTTTAGTTAACTTCAGTTTTTGGAGGCCTGTATTAATAGCTTTAGGTCAGTATTATAATTTTATACACTACAGAGATTTTGTTGTATCTTAGCTTTGTATTTTAATGCTTGCCACTTTCAGTCTAAATGTTTCTTTATTGTTTCATTTTTACCAGGAAGATCAGAATTTGTGAGAAAGAATTGGATGCAAAGGTTAATTGATCATCTGTAAATTTGGCTGTTTAATTAAAATTCAGTTCCTCAGTAAACAGTGGTCACATTTCAAATGCCCAGTAGCTTCAGGTGGCAGGTGTGTTGGACAGCACAGATATAAAATAGCTCTGTCACTGCAGAAAGGTCTTTTGAATAGCACTGCTTTGCAGTGAGTTAGGTTCTGTGCTAGACTGTGGGAATACAGAGATAAACATGACTGACAAGGCAAATACTTGGCTCCTGGTGGGGTTGAGAGATGATGTCCAACAAATAGATGATGTCCATCATGTCATCATTAGGAAGAAAGATGAAAGTGGGATAAGAGAGAACATGTAATGAAAACTGCAGGGAGGGGACTGTTAAATAGGTGGTCGGGAATGCCTTCTTAACATCTACATGTCACTGAATGAAGAGAAGGAGCAAGTCTTGTGAAGACCTGTGGGAAGAACCTTCTAGGCACAGGGAACCGCAAATGCAAAACCCTGAAGTGAGAACAAATTTGACATATTTGAGAAATGGCAGCAAGGCCTATGCAAGTGCGGTACTGGGACAATGGTGGATGATGAGGGGGAAGTGACAGCAGCCACATCGTGTGGTTCCTTGTGGTCTGTGGTCAAGAGTTACAATTTTAACCTCAGTGTGGTGAAAAGACATTGGAGGGTTCTGAGCAGAGGAGTGGTATGATCTAAATCATGTTTATTTAACTTTAATATGTCACAATTACAAATAAAACAGTAAGAAACTCCCATGTCCTCATTCTCCAGCTCTAGCAAAACTGGGGCCCAACTGAGATCATTGATCCCATGGATAACCTGTCCTTCCTTTATATACATTATCTCCTTTATCCTTTCCTGTAATATTTTGAAGTATGATTTATGATTTAAATGATCACCCTGGTTGCTGTGTAGAGAATTAAGTTTAGGGGGGCAAGAGGAAAAACATGAGGACCATTGGGAGACTGAAACAGTAATCTTAAGTGAGAGGTGATGGTGGCTTGGAGTCTAACGGTAGCTAGTGGTTGAAGTGATGAGAGGCAGCAGGATTCTGGTGAGAGCAGCAGGAATGCTGGTGTATATAGTAAAGAAAGAGGAGCGGGAGTGATGCCTGTAGGAATGGTCTAAATGGTGGTGTGACTACCTGTAGGAGAGCTCAGTTTATTCATGTTAAATTTAAGATGCCTATTAGAAGTCCAGGAGGAGTTGTCAAGTACATGTTTTTAGGTCAAGAAAAAGAGAAGAACCTAGTGAAGGTAACTAAGGAGATGTGCTGCAGTAGCTAGCTATTGATTTATGGTCTGAGTTTGGCCTCCAGTTTTGCTAGAGCTGGAGCTAGCTATTGTAGCATTTCATGTCCCATATCCCAAGCAACCCCTCAGTCACTGGCAGACTGCAATGATTGGTCCTCTGGATAGCAGGAAATCAGTGTTTCAGGTAGGAGAACATGATACATTGAAGAATACTGCTGAAGAATTTGAGACAAGTACAGTGACTTGTGAAGGTGTGAAATGCCTTTAATGAGCAGTAGCATTTCTAGAGAATAGTTACTCTTAAATGGAACACTAGGGAGAAGATTTTCTCGTATATTTTATAAATATTAGTAGTTCGAATTCAGAATTTTATTAAATATTACTTTCTCCCTTTTTTCTCCTTTTAAGTAGATGAAATGCATGTAAAAATAAAACCAGCAAAAAGAACTGTGGGTGAAAATTGGGTGGCCTAACAGTTTATTCAGATTTTAAGATATTTACATATTATATCATTAGCAGATGATGTATTATAAGGGTAAATTTGTAAATGAATATTGACAAGTTGTTGTTTCTGCTTAAAGTCTTATTTGCTATTTTAAGTTATTATTTCTTATAGATTTTCTAATCTGTGCTTATTTTACTAGGAGTCATGGCTTCGAAAGAATTACCTTATTGATTTCAAACACCATTTTATGAGTAATTTTCCATATGCCTTAAAAGAAATAACCAGGCAAAAAAGGAAAGAGCCAAATAAAAGGTATTGCCATTCTCTTCCACTGTTTAACCTGACATTTTCAGAAAACAGTCTTAAACTGAACTTTGTACACTGTGAGGTGTTTTTATATAGACTTTGTGAAGTAAAGATAAAAGCTGTAGTATCTGATCTTAAACAAGTCACTTTAAGCCCTGGACTTCCAATTTTACATAACTTTTATTTTTATTTTTAATCTGTAAAGTGAATGTTTTGTGCTAAATGAGTGTCAGCTATCAAATTGTATAGATAAGAATTTAATAAAAATTTGCTAAGAGTGGATAGTTTATTTGTGAGAGGCGCTGTGTAATTACTGAATCTTTGAGAGCATAACATCACTAGTTTCTGCTCTCATTTATATACACAAGGAAGCGTAATATAACTATTATCAGTATCCTGATGGAAGAGGGATAATTGGAGAAAAGTAGTTCTCTTTTTTAAGATAAGTGGAAAGAACAAATTATGGATGAAGTTTCACTGGAAAAGTGTAAGCCTGGAGGTTATTTCAAATGATTACCTGAAGTAAGAGCAGATAAATGTAAAAACAAATTACCCAATAAAATTTGACAAGCAGATACAAGTTAGAAAACTCAAGGTGTAATTCCCCAAATGAGCAAACATTTGAACAGATGTTAAAGTCTGTCAGAAGGTTCTTAAATTTATCAAAAGGAAGAATCAGTGACGAGAATCAGTGAGGCTCTTTGGGCAGAGTTCAGAGGATATGCTCAGAAGTGAAAAGTATGTTGTAGGCAGATAAACTTCATTCATTCACTAAAGTTTTTTGGTCTCTCACTGTAAGTAAAGTATTATAACAGATAATTAGATGTCCTAAGGTATACTCTTTGATCTCTTAAGTGATTTCATAAATTGCAAAAATCAATACAAAATCTTAAAATTGATAAAAATGTGTGTCAGACTCTAGTCATGAGATGGAAATCATACCAGTGATTTTCACAGAGAATTTAATACAAACAGTTTTTAACTATTAAACTAGGTATTTCCTAGTTTAATGGAAACTAGGTATTTCCACTTCATAGTGGAAAGGCGAAAGGGAACAGTAAGGTACTGCAAAGGTAGACCTGCAGGAAGTGGCCACTGCCTCTTGACTGGGAGAACAGAGAGAAGAGGGCAAGTAGCTTGAAGTAGCTGTCTGGAGCCCAAACTCAGCCCTCTAGGATGGAGTTTGCACTCAGCTGGGACTGGTGTCTTTGAGATCAGGAGAGGGGCCCAGTGGGATAGGGGTACAGGATCCAGCAAAGGGGGTGCTGGCTGGCTGGCGCTGGTGTTCTAGGGGCACGATGACGCTGGTTCTGTGTCAGGGGAATACAGACTGGAACCGACTCTGGCTGCTAGAATGAACTGCTGCTGGCCAGAAGTGTGGTTGGGTTGCACTGGTGGCAAAAGGGAGCAAAAGCTAGGAGTAGGAAGCAAACAGAAAGTGCTGCATTTTCCTCCTACAGCTTTCCAGTCCCAAGTACCCCTTTGCTTCCCAGCTGGCTCAGTGGTAGAAAATCCTGCCAATGCAGGGGACAGATTTCAATCCCTCGGTTGGTAAGATCCGCTGGAGAAGGAAATGGCTACCCACTCCAGTATTCTTGCTTGGGAAATCCCATGGACAGAGTAGCCTGGCAGGCTGCAGTCCATGGGGTTGCAAAAGAGTTTGACACAGCTTAGTGACTAAACAATAACAAGTACTTTATTGCCAGAGCCTAACAAGAAGCAAACTGTAAAGGAAAAAATGTGGCTCACTCCCAGGATCACACAGTAAGAGTGTGGAAGGGTGGTTTTAAGGCTGAGAAACAAAAGCTCAGTAACTTGCAGGAAGAAAAATGAATCTACATATTTAACACAAGGCATATTTAAGTGTCATTAGAACTTTATGATTAAGAAATGCCATAGGAATTCATAGGAGGAGACAGATCCTTGTTAGGATAAACAGACAAAGCAGTGTTGAAGAATAGTGTTTGAACATGAATGTGACTTTAGCAGGCAGAAGTGAAGTAGGAGATGATTGCAGTAATGGAAGGAGATATTATAGGGTATGAGAAAGCCATAGAATGGTGTAATGGAGAACATGGGACAGACCTGGATCACATCAGTTTCTGTTGATGAATAACCTTAATGTTGAAAGTCATTTTTTTGTCTCTGACCCTCATTTCTCTTTCATCCTTGATCCTTTTGGCATTGAAGACTATTGGTTGGATCAAAACCATGTTTTAGGACCATTAATTTAGAGTTTCTGGAGTTGGAGGTGACAGAACCAAATAGGGAGATACTTTCTTGAGCAAGTAAGTTGTTAGGGTTTGTTTCCTCCAGATACAGTTTTCTTACTGACACAGAAGTTTTTAATCAGGTGCATGGATAAGTTTCAGAATATCCTTCAACATGTGTATATAATTATATGTGTTTTTTATGTTGTCAAGAGGTTTCAGATATAATTTTCATCAAAATGAGATTAAATAAAAGGATGTTTGGAATTTGGTAGACCATTAAATGTAAATAAACTAAGATCATGGCATCTGGTCCCATCACTTCATGGGAAATAGATGGGGAAACAGTGGAAACAGTGTCAGACTTCATTTTTTTTAGGCTCCAAAATCACTGCAGATGGTGACTGCAGCCATGAAATTAAAAGATGCTTACTCCTTGGAAGGAAAGTTATGACCAACCTAGATAGAGTTTTAAAAAGCAGAGACATTATTTTGCCAATAAAGGTCCGTCTAGTCAAGGCTATGGTTTTTCCGGTGGTAATGTATGGATGTGAGAGTTGGACCGTGAAGAAAGCTGAGTGCCGAAGAATTGATGCTTTTGAACTGTGGTGTTGGAGAAGACTCTTGAGAGTCCCTTGGACTGCAAGGAGAGCCAACCAGTCTATCCTAAAGGAGATCAGTCCTGGGTGTTCATTGGAAGGACTGATGCCGAAGCTGAAACTCCAATACTTTTGCCACCTCGTGCAAAGAGTTGATTCATTGGAAAAGACCTTGATGCTGGGAGGGATTGGGGGCAGGAGGAGAAGGGGATGACAGAGGATGAGATGGCTGGGTGGCATCTCCGACTCGGTGGACATGAGTTTGGGTAAAATCCTGGAATTGGTGATGGACAGGGAGGCCTGGCGTGCTGCAATTCATGGAGTTGCAAAGAGTCGGACACGACTGAGCGACTGAACTGAACTGAAACTACTCAAGAGCGTATGGGTGTACTGTCAGTATTCACGTTATAGGACACTTAATATGTTGAAGGCACTTAGGAAAAAGAGTAGGGTAGTAAGAGTATATCAGTGTAGTAAGGAGCTGGTCTTGCTCTTTCATGGGGGGCATAGGTCCTAGGAGGGCTGCCTGCCTAGGGAGTAATTTGTGCCAAGATACAAAAGGTGAAAAAGAACTATGAAGAGACTGAGGTGGTGAAATTGTGGAATTTTTAACAAAAGTGGATTGACTCATAAATTTCCCTAGTGATTTGTTCTGAGGGTCCGCAGGCTGCTCTTATACTTCCATAAGGAAGTATGTTGACTGTTTCACAGGTAGCCTTTGGAGGCTACTACATCCACAGGTTAGAGTTAGAGGAGCCGATGTGGCCTAGGCCAGTGGCTTCCAATTTTGACCTGATGTCTAGATTTTTTTTAATCTTGGGTTGAACTGTGGAGTTACAAAAGATACTATTTTCATTGTGGTAAAATGTTGATAGCATAAAATTTAACATTTTAACCGTTTTTAAAGTGTACTGATTGGTGGCATTAAGTACATTCACAGTTTCCATGTTACCAAACTGAAACTCAGTACACATTAAATAATAACTTCCTATCCTCTTCTTCCCACAGGTACTGGGAACTGCTATTGCACTTTTCTTCCTTTATTAATTTCCCTGTTTTAGGTACCACATAGCAGTAGAAACTTAAAATATTGTTTTGTGTCTGGTTTAACTTCACTTAGCATGATACCTTTAACGTTTATTCATGTTGAAGTGCTACCAGCATTTCATTCTTTTTTTTTTAAATGGAGTATAGTTTTTAGAGCAATTTTAGATTCATAGTAAAATTGAACAGAGAGTATGGAGTCCTTGTATACTGTACTCGTGCCTCTGTGGCTGCATAGCCTCCCTCACTGTCAGCATCCCACACCAGAGCTGGGTATTTGTTGTAAAATACGAACTTGACACATCATTTATACTCAGAGTCTTTGGTTTATGTTAGGGTTCACTCTTGGTGTCGTACAGTCTGAGTTTTGTGTAAGGCACGGTGTCATACATGGTATTTTCACTGTCCTAGAAGCAAGTTCGGAGAAGGCAATGGCAGCCCACTCCAGTACTCTTGCCTAGAAAATCCCATGGACGGAGGAGCCTGGTAGGCTGCAGTCTATGGGGTCGCTAAGAGTCGGGCACGACTGAGCAACTTCCCTTTCACTTTTCACTTGCATGCATTGGAGAAGGAAATGGTAACCCACTCCAGTGTTCTTGCCTGGAGAATCCCAGGGACGGGGATGCCTGGTGGGCTGCTGTCTGTGGGGTCGCACAGAGTTGGGCACGACTGAAGCGACTTGGCAGCAGCAGCAAGTTGCCCTCCAAATATGCGAGTTCTGCATCTATGGATTCAGAAAACCACAATTCATAAACATGATACACCATCTGCGATCGGTTGAATACGTGGATGCAGAACGGTCTGGAGGGCTAACAGTATTCTTCACCACCATGCGTTCACAGTTTAAAAGAACATGCCAGTTTCACTTAAAATTGTTCTTAAGTGGTAAAAATTACTAATCTTATTAAGTCACAATCCTTGAAAACACATATTTTTAGTATTCTGTGTGGTGAAATGGGAAGTGTGCCTGAAGTATTTTGGCTGCATACCAAAGAATGATGGTTGTCTCAAGGAAATGCACTTGTCATTCTGTTTGTATTTTCTGTGATGGCCATGATTTTGATTTGAATGACTAACTGTGGTTATTCACACTTGGGTATTTGCAGATGTTTTCTCAGAAATGAATAAACTAAGCCTATCAGTTCCAGGAAAATAGTGTCTATGCTAGAGATAAAATTTGAACCTTCAAGCAAAAATGAATATTTTGGGAGAACTTGTATACACCATCTGAGTTTTATCTGTATATCCTACTTTTTTGCTCTTCATTTTTTTCATCTCTCTTCATTAGGCTTTTTTAGAAGCTGCTAGATGGTTTACACACACACACAAATACATATATGTATAATGAAGGAGAATATATGTATTCTCCTTTATTTCCAAGGACTATTTTAACAGAGCACAGTACTTGGGTTTGGCAGTTTTCTTGTTTGAGCATACTGACAGTAACACTTTGCTCTCTCTTGGTTTCCACTGCTGTTAGGAAGTCAGCTATGAGTCTGAACTATTGCTACTTTATAAAAGTTACTCCCCCCTCCCCCCCCATAAGACTTTTCTCCTTGTCTTTTATTTTCTGCAATTTGACAATGATGTATCCAGGTGTGGTTTTCTTTTTTATTGATTTTCCTTGGAATTCAGTGAGCTTCTTAAATCTGAGATCTTGAGTGAAGTGTGTAAACACATCTGAAAAAAATCTCATCTTCAAAAAAATATTAGTGCCATTTTCTCCTTCCCTTTAAAGATTAATTGAATGTATATAAGACCCACTTACTGATTTTTCAGTTCTAGAGCTTCTGTCCAATTATCCCAGCACCATTTGTGGAAAAGACTGTTGTTTCTGTTTTGCATTGCTTCTGCTCCTTTGCCTAAAATCATCAGTTGGCTGTACTTGCAGGCCTCTCTTGGGGTACTTGGATTAACCTATGTTTGTCTGTTCGTTCACCAGTACCACACTGTCTTGATTACTGTAAGTCTTGAAATTAAGTGGTCCTCCAACATTGTTCTACTTCAGTCTTATATTGGGTAGTCTAGTGTTTGCTTTTGTGTATAAACTTCAGAAATCATTTTGTTGATAACTATAAAGTAACTGGCTGGGGTTTTGATTGGAATTGTGTTGAATCTATAGATCTAGTTGGGAAAATTGTTGTGTTAACTACTGAGATGATGCATAACTGGGTCTGTTTTATGTAAGAGCTCTCTTTACTTCCAGTTCACCCATACTCTGGAAGGGAAAGCCCTTAAGGGTCCAGCTTGAAGTAGGGATAATATACCAGAGTCCCTGTGTTTGTCTGGCTCTGGGGTTTGACTTTTCCCTGTGAGGCCTCTGAAAGGTTACTTCAGTTTTTTAGCCTTTCCGTTGGAATTGGCAGCAGCCCTTGGAAGTTGAGTGCTGTGGTCTTGCTTTATTTGGGGGACCCAGCAATTGATCATCATCTTGTTCCTCTTGAATGCTTTTGAGTTGTTAAAAACTATTTCATCCAGCTTTTAAAGTTATTTTCAGGAAGGGAATCAGTTCTAATTTCCTCCTCTATCACTGCTGAAAATGAGTTTCCCCAGTTTCCTGCCTCCCTCATAGAATTGGTGGCCAGTGTATTTAGACTTTAAAATTTTGTGTAAATTCTTGGAGGAGCAGGATGAATTCTCCCAACTTTTCGATGTCTGTTGACACCTTCCAGACAGTAATAGGTTATACTGCTTAAGGTAAACTTAAGTAGATCTTCAAAAGCTTTACCTGTGGTGAAGAAATGTTGCAGTCGAGCTTTTGTGTGGTCTGGTTAGTATAAAATGTGCCTTGGTTTTGGACACTGAACAGTTGGGCAAAGAACCTACCAGTAGTTTTGGGTTTGTAGTGTATAGATTGCTAGTCATCTGTCCCAGTTTTCATTCATTCTTTCTCTTTGTTACAGAATTCCCAGGTTTTGCTGGGCATTTGCTGTGCTGTGCTTTGCTTATTCTCAGTCATGTCCTGACTCTTTGTGACCCCATGGACTGTAGTTTGCCAGGCTCCTCTGTCCATGAGGATTCTCCAGGCAAGAATACTGGAGTGAGTTGCCATGCCCTTCTCCAGGGGATCTTCCCAACCCAGGGATGGAACCCAGGTCTCCCACATTGCAGGCGTATTGTTTACCAGCTGAGGTACCAGGGAAACCCAAGAATACTGGACTGGGTGGCCTATCCCGTCTCCAGGGGATCTTCCCAACCCAGGAATCAAACTGGGATCTCCTGCATTGCAGGCAGATTCTTTACCAGCTGAGCTAAAAGCTCACATACATGTATGCGTTTAAGCAGACTTCAGATCCAGCTAACTTTTATTCTTCCATACATCCCCCTTTCTCCTAGTCTGTACCAGCATTGTTTCTTGCGCTTGTCACGTCTTGCCTGTATTGCTCAAATAGACATACAACTACTTTGTTTAGAGTCTTGTAACTGATTTTTTCTTTTTCATCAGCAGAAATGAAAAAATTTTCAACTATGTTACTCCTGTGCTTGCAGAATTGATTTCAGTGTCCTTAGCTTTCAACTGTTTGTGATCTGGTCCCATTTGTCATTCTTAACCCTACATTTGATACCCTAATAACATCAAATGTTAAAAATTTCCTTTCCCTTGTATTTGTGGTTCATTACTACTGTGTCCTTTCTCATGCTTAATCCAGGGTTAACTTTTTAAGATAAGTTAGTTTCAGGTATTTTTTTAGTTTAATCAACTTTCGTGTTTCTGAACATGCAAATAAATAGGCTCTGCCCTGCTGTTGAATGCAGTGTAGCCTGAAATCTACAGTGTTTATATAGTGTTTATGTACCTAGTGGTTTATATCCTAAGTTGCAAACTTTGTTTTTGTTAAGATAATCTGTTAGAACCTTTTTTTGAAATTTCTTTCAAGCTTTGAAAGAAATGTGTTTTATATGGCTAGGAAAAAGTGATTTCAATATGTGAGTGATAAAATTAAGTTGTTTCAGAATCGGGCTTATTTAAACCAGTCTTCACACATAAGGAAATTGTGGTCAGGAGAAATCAGTGATTCTGTTAAGTCAAAATTAGTTAGAAGCAGAATCAAGGTCTATTGTGAGTTTCATCCTAATATAAATATCTGCTTAAAATCTTCAAGTGTGTTGAAGTTTTCAAGTGTTCTTATCCCCACATTACATATAGAATTACCAAGCAGTGTTTCAAGGGCCTGTATTTTTTGTGTGAATAGCAACTTGGGTAATGAACTGAGCAGTATGCATTCTTAATTTATGCCTTAACAACCCTGATTCTGTAATGAATAGTTTACTTACAGTCACTTTTATATACCTGCCTTCTTGGCAATTCATTCTGGGAGGAATGAAGTGAAAGTGAAGTCACTTAGTGGTGTCCGACTCTTTGTGACCCCATGGACTGTATGTAACCTGCCAGGCTCCTCCATCCATGGGATTTTCCAGATAGGAATACTGGAGTGGGTTGCCATTTTCTTCTCCAGGGGATCTTCCTAACCCAGGGATCAAACCTGGGTCTCCCGCATTGCAGGCAGACTCTTTACCCTTTGAGCTACCAAGGAATCTGGGAGGAATAGTTAAGTATTTAAATGAAGCAGGCATGGTAGATACAACATGTAACAGTTATGTGTGTCTTTGTTTTTAGCATCAAGCATTGCACGATTCTCTCGAATAATGTAGATCATCTTTTACTGAATTTAACACTGTCTGATATCATGGTCTCCCTGGCAAATGCCTCAACTTTGCAGAAGGATTCCAGTTGGATAGAAAGGATAAGGAAATTTGTAACAGAAACCCTTGAAGATGGCTCTAGGCTAAATAGTAAGCAGCTGAACAGATTGCTTGGAGTCTCCTGGAGGTTAATGCAGATACAGCCAAACAGAGGTAGGTGTTAATGCTTTGTCCTTATTTAAGAGAGGAGCTCTTATGCATGCTATTAATATTTAGAGTCTAACTTTGAGTTCATAACTGTTAAACATTTCACATAGTCATTTACATTCAAGCCATAAAAGGTAGCTAGCATAATCATGAAGGAATATCTCCTTGAACCCTGATTGTTGGGAACACCCCTTTTTCAGTGGGTAGGTCCACTCTGAAGCTGATGGGAAGGTTTTCTACTAGATTATATAGTTGGAGTGAAAGGAGGTAAGTTTTATTAAGAGGAAGTGACATTGAGCCTAAGGATGAAGAAGTACTCTTTTCTGATCTAATTTGACTAGAAATTGATCCTTATCTCTTTACCTTTCTTGCAACTTGAAGTTATGTTGCATTAAGTCAATTTTTACTATGACTTACTAATTCTTTTCATTCAAAACAGAGCTTTCCTTGTTGGTTCCTGGCTTATCCACCTTTCTAGTATTCTGTTTTTTTGTTGTCCTTTCCTAAGTTTGTTGTCTCTTAGGAATATTTATACTGTAATCTCTGGTTGGTTTGACTTTTGTATTAGCCCGTTGATGTAGGATTTTGATGGTAGTCGTCAGTTTGTGGCTAAAATCTGCTTTGTCATAGGAACAAGGTGCTTCTGTGCTTTTTAGAAGAATTACGGTGCTGGTGAAGAAACATTTTGACTCACATGCAGTTGTTTTCTCTTGTTTTTAGAGGCCACAGAGTCTCTCATAAAGGCAGTTTATACATTGTATCAGCAAAGAGGCCTGCTCATTCCAGTTCGGACTTTGTTACTGAAGTTTTTCAGTAAAATCTATCAAAAAGAAGAACTGAGATCTTACAGAATCCGGTACAGTTCCCTATGTTATTTTGCTTTTCTTTTTCTTACCAGGTTACTTTGTAATCTGTATAAATAAGATGATAGAGTGATTAAATCTTTGGAGAAATTCTCTCTTTTTATCCTTTTTGGTTTCATTAAAACAAATTTTTTTTATAAAGAGGTGTACATAATAGTTCCAGTAACTGTTATACACATAACTGAGAAGGTAAAAGTCTCTTTGAGCATGTATTTCCACTTGTCTGCTTAACAGCTAAAGGACAATTGGAACCACCTGTAGCAGCCTCAGCTTTTTCTTTTGCTTCCCATAAAAATTATGGAGGTTTAACCTCTGGCCCTTAGTGACATATTAGGACATATGGTATAAGAATGAGGGCAGTGGAAGAGGAGAGGTGTACAATAGGTGAAGGAGATTAAAAGGTACAAAGTTACTTATAAAGTAAATAAGCCATGGGGTGTAATATACAGCATAAAGAATATGACCAGTAACACTACAGTGACTTTTATTAGGACAGGGGGTTACTAGACTTGTGACCATCTGCAGTGTGTACAGTTGTCAGATTATTATGTGGTATATACCTGAAACTAAGATAATACTGTGTGTCAAAAATGCTTCAATGAATTTTTAAAAATGGGAGTATTTTAAAGTGAGAAAGTTCCTGGCTTAGTTTGGAGCTGTCTGGTGACGCAGACAACACGAAGAGTAGAAGTAAGGAATCAGGTTTTAGATGCGGTGAGTTTGAGGTTTATTTGGGATCGTCTGGAAGAGATGTTTGGGTTAAGATAAGAGATTTGGGACACCTCAGCATACATAGGTAGTTATTAGAACATATTCGAGTCTTTACTGTGAGTCAGGGCTTTTCTAATTTTTCAGTAATTCTCATACTTTGATGTAGGTACTGTTGGTTTCTGCCTTATAGAAGGAAGCTTAGGTTAAATAAGTTGGTGAGTGTCATGCTGCTAAAGGGCAGCCAGACTGAGATTTAAGTTCAGGTCTGTTAGACTCCAAAGGTCATGTGTAAATCACTAAGCTCTTGGGGGACAGCAAAATGATTGCTGTGTCTGAGATGAGCCATTAGAGAGTTAGCAAGTATAGGAAAGAACTGAAACAGCGCAAGTTTGAAGCCACTTAATATGGGGCACCCTATACTAAGTGCATCAATGACTTAATATAGTAAAATAAGTATTACAAATTAGTGTAAATAGTTCACAAGAAGTAAGAGTTTGTGTCCTTTAAGATAAAACTACAATTTACATAGTGCCCCAATACAGTGCGTAAAACCTTAGAGAATGCTATAGCTGAATAAATGATGCCAGCCATCTTATAGGCTCTCAAATGTGTAAATAAACGTGGTATATTTCCCTTGTCTTTGATGGCCTTAGATACCGTAGTAAAGTGTTATCACGTTGGTTGGCTGGTTTACCACTGCAGCTTGCTCATCTCGGCTCCCGAAACCCTGAACTTTCAACACAGCTTATTGACATTATCCATACTGCTGCAGCCCGAGCAAATAAAGAGCTGCTCAAAAGTTTACAAGTTACTGCTCTCCGAATCTATGGTAAGAGTTTTGTGTACCTATGTAAGTAGTAATCTGTCTACCCCAACTTAGGAACAATGTTTCAAAGGGGAGATCTTTAGGTTTTACTTTTCCTTCAAATTAGGTATTAATTATACCATGGTAAAATGAACAAAATATCAACCAGAAAATTCATTTTCAATAGTATTACTTAATACAGTAGTTTTAGAAAATTAAAGGTTGTAGATGTTTCTTCAAATCTTAAATTGTCTTTTAAGACACGAAACTCACAAATTCAAAACTGATCTGGTATTTTTACAAAATTCTTTTAAAACTTTGATGGCACATTTTACTTATTTAATCATTATATCTTGTATGGCTTTCATATATTAATTTTTTATTCACCCCTAAAAAGTTTTCATTCTTTAAGCAAAAATATCAATAAAAACATACTGACATATATACATATGTATAATTAGTATTTATTATTGGGACACAATTCATATACCATAAAATTGGCCATTTTACACTGTGCAATTCATTAATTTTTAGCATATTCCCAAGATTGTGCAATAGTCACTATTATCTTATTCCAGAATATTTTTATCACCTCAGAAAGAAACTCTACCATTAGTAGTCCATCCCTATTTCCTCATTTCTTCTTTCCTCAGCTCCTGGCAACCACTGCTCACCATTTCTGTCTCTTTGTATTTGCCTATTTTGGTAGTTTCTTAGATGAAATTGTATAATGTGCATCTTTTCAGTCTGGCTTCTTTCACTTAGCATACTGTTTTTAGGATTCATTCATGTAGCATATATGAGTACTGTGTTTCTTTTTAATGCTGAGTAACATTCCATTGTTGAAGATACACCACTTTATATTTATCCATTTATTAGGTGACGAACATTGCTTTGTGTCTACCTTTTGTGTGTGGTATTATAAAATCTGTATTTTTTAGTATTCCTTATATGTAGGGGTGTGTGTGTATACTCAAATAAGTCTTTGGTGTTAGGTTGATATTATAATTGTCCCTGTTTGGCAAAAGTGCTTGGTTTTTTTTTTTTTTTTTTTTTTTTACTGTTTTGCTTTGTCTCTCATTCCTTTAACTCCATCAGTTTTTATTTCAAATAACACATTTGAATGTTATGAAATTGAGTGTTAAATGTTATCTCTAAATAATGATTGTATTTAGTCTTTTACTCTAGGCAGTACCTTAAGCCATACATATATGCTTTTTGATAAAACTTTTTTCCATGTAATTGATATGTTAGAATTCAACATGCTAAGTCACATCAGTCGTGTCCAACTCTGTGCGACCCAATAGACGGCGGCCCACCAGGCTCCCGTCCTTGGGATTCTCCAGGCAAGAATAGTGGAGTGGGTTGCCATTTCCTTCTCCAGTGCATGCAAGTGGAAAGTGAAAGTGAAGTCGCTCAGTCATATTCGACTCTTCTCGACCCCATGGACTGTAGCTTACCAGGCTCTTCCGTCCATGGGATTTCCCAGGCAAGAGTACGGGAGTGGGTTGCCATCGCCTTCTCCGAGAATTCAACATAGCACAGTGAAAATGATGTCTGCTTTATTAATTCTTGTTTGTATATCTTTTAAAATTTAACTTGTCTTCCTACCTCACTAGATCCACAAGAAGGCACGGTGGTGGTTCTCCCAGCAGAGTCTCAGCAGCTTTTGGTCCAGCTTGTGTATTTTCTACCCAGTCTGCCTGCTGACTTGCTTTCTCGGTTAAGTCGCTGCTGTATTATGGGAAGACTCAGTGCAAATTTGGCTGCCATGCTTATCGGGATACTACACATGAGGTAGCATGCTGAAGTGAGCTGTATTTCAAGTGTATAATCTTCTCCCTCACCCTTCCCCTGTCTCTGGTAGTTTATGAACTGACTTTTGAAAATACTGCCCCTCCTTCATTTGCTCTTAAAACAGCAGTTAAAATTGTTGATGTTATTACTAGATGGAGGAAGTTCACTGGAGGAAGTTCACTAGAGGAAGACTGCTCCAGGTGGTGTGTTCAGTGGTTTGCGTTGTCATGGTTTCAGTCACTAAGTTCATGGGCTGTAGCCCCCCAGGTGCCTCTGTCCATGGGATTTTCCAGGCAAGAATACCGGAGTGGGTTGCCATTTCTTTTTCCAGGGGATCTTCCTGACCCAGGGATTGAACCCTTGTTCTCCTACACCGCAGGTGGATTCTTTACTGCTGAGCCATAGGTAGAAACATACAGTGATTTGTGTAGGTTGATTGAAATGGGTTAAAATGATCAGAAGTAAGCCATAGTAAGGATTCAGTGGCAGATGAGAGTGCTGTGCTTTAAAACTTTTGGTGTTATGAAATTGTAATACAGGTCTTCCTTTTTGGAAGGGAGCTCAGTTTACTGTAGGTGGTGAAATAAAAGCTTGCAGACTCCGACAAGGAATCATTGAAATATCTTTGGGTGGGTTGGGTGTGTATGTGGCAACATATACATCATATAAAACTTACCGTTTTAACCAGTTTTAGGTATACAGTTAGAACTGTTTTGGGGCATTAAGTACATTCACACTGTTGTGCAACTGCTGCCACTGTTCACCTCCAGTACTTGTCATCATTCCAGACTGAAACTGTACTGATTATTTCCCCTTCTCCCAGCCCTTGTTTAGCACTGTTTTGTCTTCATGATTTTGATATATTCATCTGTTAATGGATACTTGGTTGTGCTGCCTTTTGGCTATTATGAATAATGCAGCTATAAACATTGGTGTGCAGATACCTGTTTGAATCCTTTTAATTCTTTTGGCTGTATACCCAGAAGTAGAATTGCTGGATCATATGTTAATTTTCTGTTGAATTTTTCAAGTAACTACTTTCCAGAGTGTGACTGTACCCTTTTACCCTCAAAGGTCTTAAAATTAATAGTGTTTCATGTTGCGAGTGTTCAAAGTATCCTTTAAAATTTAATGTTTGTGTCAGGCATAGTACTTTCATATTCAGCCATTTGTTACTGGTTGTGGCTCAAGGCCAGGGTCTGATAGTTTTAGGCAGGAATTGAATCTAGGCTGTAGCTGGCTTCTTGAGCAGATCCTCTGTCCCAGTTAAACAGGAGTAGCTCACTTTACTAGTAGATTTTCTTTAGCTTTGTTTGCCAGTCTCTTCATACCAGGATAGGATGTATCTTTGAATGCTGTCACCCAAAGTGTGCTTCATAACTGATAACAACTTTTTCCTTTTAGCAAAAGAGAGCTGTTTGCAATTTGTTGCCTATATGTGAAACCCCTCTTTGTCTAGTTCAGTACTTAATGCCAGATCTTTAAGAAATGCAGTTAACTTAAGTGGTTTCATGTCTGTTAACTTCCAGTAGAGGGCGCTCTTTTCCCGTGATAGAACTAGTGGACGATCTGTTTTAACACTCAGTTAAAAGCAACTTGTGAACACCTCTTAAAATTAATTCTCTTTAGAACTTGTATTTAGTATCTTTATTGGCATCAGCTATGATTGACTTATGCTCAATAACTTTTGTCAAGGATTTTTTCACACGTTGTCTTTTACCTTTTTTTGTGGGTTTGTGGTGAGTACTGAGAAAATATAAACTTCAAGTAATGGCAATAGAAGTTTATAATCATCAAAAGCAAACTGTCTTGTAGTTAAAAGTCTACTAAGTTAAATTTTGCCTTTTAGCATTTGCACAGACTCTTAGTAGACTTCTCTTTCTGTAGATGTTTTGTCCCTATTCAAACTAATCTCTTTAAAAATTAAAACAAAATGGGGGCTTTTCAACTTTCCCAGGCCAGTGGTATTATTATTGCATCACTTTTTCTAGATTTAGAATTGAAGAATAATGTTTGGTTCCTTAGAAGTCACCTGGGTTATTTCATATCTCTAGATTTTTCTTCAAAATACCCCTTCTGTCCTTGATCATGACTGTAAACTAGGCAGCTTTTTCATTATCTCCCACCTGTACCGTTATAGTAAGTAGTCTTGCTTCTCAGCTCCATATATTTCATGCACTGTTGCCAGGTTAATTTTCCTGAAATGTTCCTTTAATAATTTCTGATTTTCATCTGTTATAGTAATTGGGCTCTACGATCTAGTTCACTTTGGGTATTGTAGTTCTGACACTGTTGTCTCTAGCAGAGGGAGTTTATCTAAGAACAGATCATCTTAGTTTGTTCAATGTGTGAAAAACCCATCAACTTAAAACTGTTGGTGTTTATCTTTTAAAAACTGTACTTAGAATTGCTGTTCCTACCTTTTTCACCATCCACTTAGAGCTTTTTTGAGTCTGAGTTTTTCTCCTGCTACATCTACCTGTGTTGTTCTGCTGACCTTTACTCTTCCTTATCCTCTCTGCCCCTAGTTTATTTACAGCTGGTTTGGGGAACATAAGACATAGATGTGGAAATGTAATCTACACTGTTAGATAAAAATATCAGAGAAGGGAGCAGCTACTGAGAAATTCAGCCTGGTTTTGAAGCAGGGTGAATATGTGAGCTAGGCTGCCAGGAGCAGGTCTGGTTTGCTGCTGTTGTCCAAGCATCATTGATAATAGCATCCCTTCTATTCTCAGAAGTGTTCTGGTGTGTCCAGTATATATGGTCATGGTAGTTTTAAGGACAATGTGATACATTGCTTGTATTTTTTCCAAACTAGATTTTTAAATGGATTTGCTACCCCTTTTAGCCACTGGGTGGCGCAGTTTTCTCTGGGTTCAAGAGGATGTTGGTTTGTTTTCTAATCACCATTTTGTACTCATTTCCATTGAGCATCTCTGACTTTTTATAACCTCTTAGCTTGTGACATTCCCTCCATAGCCCTTTAAGCAAAGAGAAGTCCTTTAAGTGGGAATGATTCAGAAGAATGTTTCTACTATTTTTAACTCCCCAACTTTTAAAAATATTAATAAATACAGTTATTTCAGTGGTAAAAAAAAATTTAAGTGCTTCTTGTTGAATTAGAAACTCCTGATTTTGTCTTGACATTTATTCACATTTCTGTGATAAAAAATTGTAGTCTTAGCTTTTTGGATCTGATTATTCTCAGCATTTTCTTCTTCTTTTTTTTGGGGGGGGGGTGAATCCATGGTTGACATTTGCCTGTATTCCTTCTTAGTCTTACCTTGAAGAAAGTTTTTAAAGATATCACTGGAAACTGATCTGATAGCAGGAACCAGATAATCTTCATTTAATGAGAAGCTGCTTTATGTTTAGCTATTCCCTTAAGTCCCCTACCAATTCTTTAGCTGCAATATTGTGAAGTAGACTAGTTATAAAGCTTTGTAAAGGATAGGAATGCATAGTTATTGCTGAATGGCTTTAAACTGAAGTATTCTTTACCTAGTTAAGATGCTTTTCCTTAGGTAGGAAGCAGGAGCTTGTTTAAACTTAGCTCATTTATATAAGCAAGGGAAGACTTTTTTTAATAAAGATGAGGTAGTAAATACATGGCAGCTGAACCTACTACTGAAAAGCAGAACTTCATCTTGGCTCCCTGAATCTGAGTTTTGAGTGGTGTGGAAAATCTTTTAAGTTGTACCATATATGTGGACCAGTTATGCTTTTCAAGGAAACTACATAAATATATGTTAGAAATGTTTTCCATATTATGGTACTTGAACCCTTATATGTAAAGATGATATGTACTATATGGATTTTTGTCTGAGCTCTTAAATTAGACTCGTTTTCAATAAAGAAAAATAGTCGTATATTCTGTCTTTATCCCTGAGTCTTCAAGTTGGTCACTTCTAGTACTAGGTCTCCATTTATTATAGATCATCATTTTCTGGATGGAAGTCTTCAGTGAAAGAACAGAACGGAAGTGTTCAGTTAAACATCAGTAATGCGGACTATTTCAGCTTCTTATTTTCAACACTTACAGGTAACTACACTGATCTGCCAAGTTAAGGAAAGGAAAAGAACCTAGTATGAAAATTCCCCTGAGATTTACTGTCTTACGTGTTTGGGTCTAAGTTTTGAACCTCACTACATAGTTTAATAAGACGGTGAACAGAATATTCATTTTAAACATGTTTAAAATGTTCAGTGTGTTAGGAAAAACATCAGATTTTAATTAGCCATACTTTGCTTTCCATTTTGATTTCAAAGAAAAATGAGTAAAATGAGTCTTGATGTGTTGGATTGGTAAGTATTTTTACTGTTGTTTTAGATGATTGTACTGTCTTCAGTAGTTTTGTTTTGTAATTGGATGATAAAGATGACAGTGTTTGAAATTTTCTGAAGACTTAAAATTAAGAGACTTATTAAATATGTTAAGTCAGAATCCAAAAATAGCTTGAAAGGTTCTGATAAGGAGCTGAATGTAGCAGGATAAATATTATATAAAAGAAACAAGTAGACTTGTACATGTTTGTTTGATAGTTCTGGATGTATGCGTTTGAGATGGATGTGAGGGCTTTATGTTTTAATTAGTAGTACCTATCAAAGGGTTTAGTGGTTTTAGGAAACTCTTTAGGAATCAATCAGGAGTGTGATACGGCTTCCAAACCAGATGATGACTCTTTAGGGCATGTTTGTGGAAGTGCAGTGATCTGAAAACATCAAAGCAGGTAGCTAGCGTCAGACCACTTTGTGCTGGTATTCTGATCATTCTAAGAGCTGTCTTTCAGGAGGGACTTTGGCAAGTTGTTTGTATAGGTCAGACTAGGTATAATAGAGGTGGTAAGAGAATCAGAAATCTTACAAATAGGATAGGTAGAAGAAAGTACACAGTAATTGTTGAAGAGATAGACACAGGAGGGATGGAATAGTTTTAAAACATTTGAAAGGCTATTGTGTAAGAATACAGAGTTTGGTGTGTGTATGAAGGAGCATGTTGTTTCTCTTGTTCATTTGCTTTTTTAAACCTGACATTAATTAGAATGATTATGTCTTTCACATTTATTTAAGTATAAAGGTGGTAAAGTCCTCAGTATAAGGGGTATAATATTATTTCTTGATGTATTACACATTGATTCAGGTCACATCTTTGTTTACATAATTATATGAATTTTATTACATTGCTGGCATTTCATTTTTTAAAATAATACATGAAGAAATTCAGAGAAAACAGCTTGAAGAATTTAACTTGAAGATACATGTCTATTTTAAAAAAATTATTGAAGAATGTTACATGCCTTGTGATTTATTTTAAATTGGCTTTCTTACTCAAATTAGGATTTTCAAAAGAGGAACTGACTTGGCTTCAGAGCCTTCGAGGAGTGCCTCATGTCATCCAGACGCAGCTTTCCCCTGTGCTACTTTACCTCACTGACTTGGATCAGTTTTTACACCATTGGGACGTAACAGAGGTAATGGTCCATTTGAAAAAGCATGCAAGATTGTTAGAATTCAGTTCATCAGCCACCAGTAGTTACTATGTGTTAGTATTGCCTCGTGTAAGATATTTTTAGAGATTCAGAGTAGTATAAACTGAAGCGACTTTAGCAGCAGCAGAGTAGTATAAAACACAGTCCCTGTTCTGAAAGTGCATGTGATCCTTGGATAGGTGATGTAGATTCCTAAAAGAAGAGTGTTCATAAAAGTTATGCCACTAGAATAGAATAAACCAGCTGCTTGAATGATAGAGACAAATTTATTTTCTTTTTACCAGTATAGAGTAAATGGATAAATCCATTTATAGAAAAGAGGAAAGGCTTTATGGAAAAGGAAGAATTTTACGTAGATATTGAAGGATGAATAAGAGTTAAGTAGGATTTTGTTTCCTTGAAAGTTGGGTTTTTCTAAACAGAAAAAATTATTTGGAAGTTCCTTTGGTTTTAAAGAATTAGTATGTAGTTTACCAAAGTTACATTTTAAACCCCAAATTTCCCTTGAATTTTAAAGTTCAGCCTAACAAGTCTTTTTAGATAAACATAGTAAGTTTAGGCAATCATTTTAAAAGGAGGCTTTAATTATATATTATCCCTGTTACAAACATATTTAAAACTTTAAAAAATAGTTTAAATAATATATTCACTATTTGGTAAATAGTTCAGTTTTCAGACAAACCTTCACAAATGTTATGGTAAATCTTAAAACATTTAATAAACCTACAAGCATGGTACATCTTAATATCTTAAGTTTCAGACTGTTTATAGTGAAATTCAAATTAAAACTACAAGTCTAGGTTAACTGTTAATAGTGTTTTAAATTGGAATTATAGGGCTGATCTTTTATGCTAATGGTCAGAATTGTTTTATGTTACAAATATATAAATATGTAAAAGCATCATAAATACTAGTCCTAAGGATTTGAGTCTGTAAGATATTTATATGTTAGTTAATTTCTTTTATTTATTTCTTCAGTTTCTTTCCTTGAATTGAACGGTACTTGCCCAGTAGGATTGCAGTTGTGTCATCCCAAATAATGTTGGTTGGAACTTTTCTTGCAAATTCTGAGGTTGTGTTCTGTGCTAGCTAACTTTTTTTTTTTTTTTTTTTTAATGATACATAGGGTTTTTGGTTAGGGCGTTGACTGTATATTCTTTTCTTGTAACTCGTAATTGCCAGGCCATAGCCTTTTCAAACAAAAAACAACGTTTGTCGTTGTTCTCAACAGGGTAGTCTCTAGAACCTAAATCTGTTTTATTGCTATACCAATTGATTTTATTCAGCTGATCTATTTACTACTTCTTGCATTCTATTCCAGAGTAATCTTTACGTTCTTCCTGTATCTTACGGCTACACCTTTTGTAGACATTTAACACATTTCTCTCATGGTTTTGTTTGACTCTGATCACAATACTTAGGTCATGCCAGGGACACTTTCTTCTCTTTATTACCTGGTGCCTAACTATGTTCATATATCGGCTTTCAAAAAATAGTGGATTTTAAACAGTGAAAACTAATGAGTTAGGTACCCAACCTGCATATTTAATATCTGGCATTTTATCTTAACCCATAGTACATGAAGAGATTGGGTTTAGTATTAGTAGTTGTTTTGTAAGATTGTTTCTAATGTTTTTAAACTACATCGTTATAGATTGGGGAAAGCATGGTATGGGGATTGATTAGTGGGCCCCGGATTCCAGACTTAGACTTGTTAAGTGTCTAGTTTGATAACTTGGACAACTCCAATAATCTTTCTCTGACAATTGTAATTTTTCTGGATCACATCTGTGTAAAAGACACATGTCATGAAAATGTGATTGGTTATATTTTTGAGAGTACATTGGCAAGGACATGTATTAAAGTTCAAGGATGCTGTCTTTGAAATGTTAAGACATAAATTAGGAAAAATCTGAAAGTTTCATTGTTAGTTTTTGAAGTTAAGATTCCAGTTCTATTTTGGATAAAATTTGCCTTTAAGTTGGCCTTTTCATATGAAATTATTTGAAATATATGTAGTTTTTGACAGCCTTAGTGTAAAAATTGATTTTTTTAAAATTATTATTTCATTTGAAAAAGTTAGTAGTCCATGGAATGGGTTTGCTTAGTTGTTTTATCTGCTTAGTCTGAAGTGGTTTTTTATTTAAATCGGACCTTTTTTTCTGAGTAGATTTTCTAAACGAAGTATAATTTATTCATCTACTTACTACATTCAAGCATGTATTTATTTATATATGGCAGTACGAGGTCTTTGTTGCCGTGTACAGGCTTTCTGCAGTTGCAGCAAGTGGGGATCACCCTCTGGGGCTACTCTCTAGTTGTGGAGTGCAGGCTGCTCACTGTGGTGGCTTCTCTTGTTGCAGGGCATGGGCTGCAGGGCTTCATTAGTTCTGACCCACAGGCTTAGCTGCCCTGTGGAATCTTCCCAGACCAGGAATTGAACCTGCGTCCTCTACACTGATGGCAGACTCTTAACCACTGGACCACAAGGAAGGTCCCACAGAGCACAGTTTAGAAGAATAGAAGGGTCGTAGCAGAGGTGTCCTTCCATTCCCTCTGTCCCAGCCACCCACTTCCCTTCCTTAGTTTCTGAATGTATTCTTCTGGATGACTTCGGTGTCTTCACAAATGATTATATGTATTCTTTTGGCTTCTCCTTTTACACAAATAACATACTCTGATTTGGACCTTGCAGTTTTCACTTAGTATCTTTGTGATCGTTTCTTCCAAACACTGAAGGAAGAATTGTATGATCTTGCCATTAATGATGAAAATAGTAGTTGAAAGGGAAAGATCATAAAGGGAAAAGGAATCTTTGGACAGAGATATCATTCCCAAATGGAAGTGTCTTTTCCAGAGCCAGTGGAAGGTTTTAAGGTTAATTTTTGTTGTCATTTATAAAATTTTGAATGGTTTGAAAAGACTACCTTTTAACTGAATTCTGAAGAATAATAATAAAACATTACTCTAGTTTAAGAAATAGAACATTTTTCTTTGTTTTTGAAACCTCTGATTTTATTAACAGTTTTATGTGTATGATATTTCTGTATAAAATTAGGTAGAAAATTTTTTGAAAACTCTTAGTTTCCACAATAGCGAATTGCCATGCCTGTTCTGGAATTGTGCACTGTGAGGTCAGGAATCTGAGGTATGCAAGTTTCGGTTAACACTGTAGTTGCAAAAGTGAAGATTGCCTATGTATATCTATGTTTGTGTGTCTCTGTGTTTGTGTTTGTGTTTACTTTTATTTTGAAACTATTTTAGACTTAGAGAAAAATTACAACTGCAGTACAAAGAACTTGTTTTCTTAAACTATTTGACAAAATGCCCACAGTCCATACTTTAGCATACAAGTAGACTGTGTTTTATTTTACTTGCAGATTGAGTTTTTACAAACTGAAGTTTTGTGGCAATGCTGAATTGAGGATGTCTGTCATCTTTCCTATAGCATGGGTACACTTCATGTCTCTGTGTCACAGTTTGGAAGTTCTTGCAGTATTTCACACTTTTTCATTGTTAATTCTTACAGTGAGCTGTGATTGGCGATCTTTGATAATACTGTTGTAATTGTTTCAGGCTTTGTAGTTAATTGTCATGAACCATGCCCACATGGGATAGTGCAGTGAACTTAGTAAAAGATGTGTGTTCTGACTGCCCTACCAGCCAGCTATTCCCTGTCTCTCTCCTTCTCCTCAGGTCTCCCTATTCCCTGAGACTCAACAATATTGAAATTAGGGCAGTTAATAAATAACCCTACAGTGGCCTCTGTGAGTGTGTGTGTGTTAGTCGCTCAGTTGTATCCAACTCTTTGTGATCCTATGGACTGTAGCTTGCCAGGCTCCTCTATCCATGGAATTCTCCAGGTAAGAATACTGGAGTGGGTTGCCATTTCCCTCTCTGGGGGATCCTCCTGACCAGGGATCAAACCCCTGCCTACTGCATTGCAGGCAGATTCTTTACCGTCTGAGCCACCAGGTGTTCAGGTGAAAGGAACAGTTGTGTATCTCTTACTTTAAATCAAAAGCTAGAAATGATTATTAGCTTAGTGAGGAAAGCATGTTGATAGCAAAGATAGGCTGAAAACTAGACCTCTGTGCTGGTTAGCCAAGTTGTGAATGCAAAAGAAAAGTTCTTGAAACTAAAAGTGCTATTCCATGAACCCAGGAATAATAAGAAAGTGAAACAACCTTATTGATGACATGGAAGAAGTTTGAATGATCTGGATAGAAGATCAAACTGCCACAACATTCCCTAAAGCCAAAGCCAAATCTCGAGCAAAACCCTGATGATGATTTAGTCGCTAAGTCGTGTCTGACTCTCTGCGATCCATTGGACTGTGGCCCTCCGGGCTCCTCTGTCTGTGGGATTCTCTAGGCAAGAATACTGGCAGTGGTTGCCATTTCCTTCTCCCGGGGATCTTCCTGACCCAGGGATCGAACCCAGGTCTCCCACATTGTGGGCAGATTGACCAACTGAGCTACAAGGGAAGCCCTAAAACTCTAATAAGTCTCTTCAATTTTCTGAAGGCTAAGAGAGGTGAGGAAGCTGCAGAAGAGTTTGAAGGTAGCAGAGACTGTTTCATGAGGCTTAAGGGAAGGAGAAGCTGTCTCCATGACATGAAGGTGAAAGGTGAAATAGCTGATGGGAAAGTTTCAGCAAATTATCCAGAAGATCCAGCTAAGATGATGATTGAAATGGTGGCTACACTAAATAACAGACCTTGAATATAGACAAAACAGCTTTATACTGGAAGACGATGCCGTTTAGGACTTGTCCTAGCTAGAGAGAAATGAGTTCCTGGTTTCAAAGCTTCAGAGGACAGGTTGCCTCTTGTTAGGAGCTGATGCAGTTGGTGACTTTAAGTTGAAGCCAGTGCTCATTTACCATTCTGAAAATTCAGGACCCTTCAGAATTATGCTAAGTCTACTCTGCCTGTGTCCTATAAAGGAAAAAGCCTGGATGACAGTGCACCATGGTTTACTGATTATTTTAAGCCCACTGTTGATATCTTCTGCAAAGAAGAAAAGCTTCCTTTCAAAGTATTACTACTCATTGACAAAACACTGGTCATTGTGGAACCCTCATGGAGAGACATAATGAGATTAATGTTTTTTTCATGCTTGCTAGCACAGCATCCATTCTGCCGTCCATGGATCAAGGAGTCATTTAGACCTTCAAGTTTTGTTATTTAAGAAATACATTTTCTAAAGCTATAAGCTGCCATAATTAGAGATTCTTCTGATGGATCTGAGCAAAGTAAATTGGAAACTTTCTGGAAAAGAGTTCACCTTGTAGATGCCATTAAGATCATTTGTGATTCATAGGGAGAGGTCAAAATATCGATATTAACATGAGTTTGGAAGAAGTTGATTACAACCTTCATGAGGAGTTCAAGACTTCAGTGGAGGAAGTAACTGCAGATGTGGAAATAGCAAGAGAACTAGAATTAGAAATGGAGCTTGAAAAAAAAAAAAAGAAATGGAGCTTGAAGATGTGACTGAATTGCAGATATCTCATGATAAAACTTTGAACAGATGAAGAGTTGCTTCTAATGAATGAGCAAAGAATGAGGAAATGCATCTACTCCTGGTAAAGATGTTGTAAAGATTGTTGAAATAACAACAAAGGATTTAGAATAGTACATAGACTTTGCTGATAAAGGAGTGTCATTCATTGACCCTGACATTTTTGAAGAATCAGTTCAGTTCAGTCACTCAGTCGTGTCCAACTCTTTGTGAACCCATGGACTGCAGCACGCCAGGCCTCCATGTCCATCACCAACTCCCGGAGTTGAACTCAAGTCCATTGAGCCAGTGATGCCATCCAACCATCTCATCCTCTGTCGTCCCCTTGTCCCTGTGCCTTCAATCTTTCCCAGCACCAGGGAAATGAGTCAGTTCTTCACATCAGGTGGCCAGAGTATTGGAGTTTCAGCTTCAACATCAGTCCTTGCAGTGAACATTCAGGACTGATGATCTTTAGGATGGACTGGTTGGATCTCCTTGCAGTCCAAGGGACTCTCCAGAGTCTTCTCCAACACCACAGCTCAAAAGCATCAATTCTTCCGTGCTCAGCTTTCTTATAGTCCAGCTCTCACATCCATACATGACCACTGGAAAAACCATAGCCTTGACTGACGTTTGTTGGCAAAGTAATGTCTCTGCTTTTTAATATGCTGTCTAGGTTGTCATAACTTTTCTGCTAAGGAGTAAGCATCATTTTTGTAGGACAGTTATTTGTAAAATTTCTCTCAATTCAGGTTTATTTCCGCATGGTTAAATCAGGTTATACAGATGTGGCAGGAATATGTCACAAGGGATGCTGTGGGTTTCTGATGGCAGTTTGTCAGATGCTGCAGGGTTTTGATTTGTCCCATTAGATGTTCACTTTGCCCACTTGAGTAAGTGGTATCTGGTCACTTTCTCCACTCTATTTTTTCCCCTTTAGTAATATTTTATGATGTTTTGAAGCAGTGTAAATATCATTTCTTTTTGGTCTTTACTAGCACGTGAGATGAGTGCAATTGTGCGGTAGTTTGAGCATTCTTTGGCGTTTTCCTTCTTTGGGATTGGAATGAAAACTGACCTTTTCCAGTCCTGTGGCCACTGCTGAGCTTTCCAAATTTGCTGGCATATTGAGTGCAGCACTTTCACAGCATCATCTTTCAGGATTTGAAATAGCTCAACTGGAATTCCATCACCTCCATTAGCTTTGTTTGTAGTGATGCTTTCTAAGGCCCACTTGACTTCACATTCCAGGATGTCTGGCTCTAGATTAGTGATCACACCATTGTGATTATCTTGGTCGTGAAGATCTTTTCTGTACAGTTCTTCTATGTATTCTTGTGTATTCCCTATTGTAGCAGTTATTTAATGGGAATGTAGCCTCTACCTTGGTTGATTGTAAGCTACCCGAGGGCTGTGAGACAGAAGTTTCTCATTCTTTCACTCCTATGCGTAGCGCCTGATAAGACTAGCTCAGTTTGTGTGGTAGTCACTCAGTTGTGTCCAACTCTTTGTGACCCCATATTTGGTAGCTTGTCAGACTCTTCTGTCCATGGAATTCCCCAGGCGAGAATACCAGAGTGAGTTGCCATTTCCTTCTCCACAGTGCTCAGTAAGTATTTAATAAATGAATTATTTGGAGAATTAGCCCATATATATGAGGATGGATTGACTGATGTTTGCATCTTTAGAGTCACTTCTTGTTGAGTTTCTTTTTGATATGTAGAGCAAGTAGGTTTAAAAAAAAACGATTGGACTTGTTTCTGACCTACAGTGTTCTGATCTGGTACTGGTTTTCTCCTTTCTGACAGACAGTTTGTCACAATTTATTGGTTGTCCCTGTCCGAAGCCAAAGTTTTGACGTCCTGCAGACTGCCATCAGTAAGCATTTGGTAAATATACTTAACATTTTTTTCTGTTACTCAAAAAGCATAGAGATTCACTTGTTAAGATTTGGTTTGCCATAATCAGGGAGAGAGTGAGTGTCCAGAATCTAAGCTTAATAATTTCATGGCCTCTGATCTGTGGTGAGAACTGAGAAATCTTGGTTTGTTTGCTGGCTGTTGCTAATTAATTCTGTAACGTTAGGGAGATCCCTCGCTTTTCCCAGGACCTTACTCTCTACATATGAGCAATGAAAGACCTTAAAATGATACCTTGGGTCTTTCTGACTTGAATGCTTTCGTGAACATGTTCTTAGTGTCATACCTAGAAGGGGTGAGGTGTGGAGTAGGGCTGTCACCTCACAGGCTCAAGGCCTGGTCACTGGGAACAGTGAGCTTAGCCATGAAACTTACTTGTCTTTTGACCTGTGGGTGTCTCTTGTTCCCATTGGTATTGAATTCTCATTAGGTATGCCTGGGTTTTGCTTTTAACTTCCTCCAACCTTTACACTTTGATCTTTGACTTTTTAGTATAATGATATATTACAGTGCAAGGGAGAGCCCCCAAGGTTTTCTTCAAGGAACTGTCACTTGTTTGGATAATTTTATAGGCACATGCGTACCCCCTTTTCTTTACTTCCCTCAAGTTGGAAGACTACCACTTTGAATTCTCAGTACCCTTTTCTTCCTGCTATTAAACTTCCAATCCATATACATTGTATCTCCAAAGATCCCCATCTTTTTTTTTTTTAAACTCAGTGTTCCAAGATCAGCATTCCAGTCAGTCTTGGTCACTTTCTTCAGACAGCCTGATAGAAAGGTTAAGACCTCAGAGCCTGCAGACTATGATTACTCAGCAGTTGCTGGCAGGAGATTTTAACTATGTATACTTAACGTTACAAGTTAGAGTCCACCTTAATGCCTGTTGATACAGTAGAGTCCCGGTGAGCCAGTGTAGCAGGATGTCCCCTGTCTGGGGCAGTGAGGCAGTCAAGAGTTAAGTATAGTAGTACCTTACTCCAGTGCAGATGATCTTCTTTGGTTATGTCTGAATGACCGGTCAAATCAAAGGGCAGGGGAAGGATAATTGTCAAATGCACTCTGGTTTGTGCATTTAATTTCCTGGGATGAGGGTGGTGCCAGATTAGTGTTCTCCAGTCTGAATAGTCAGGATCATGTAAATGTGATTGTTGGTATCAAGATTTTCTTTGGATGCATGAAATAAGACTTTTAAATAATATTTCTGGCCAACAGTAGAAATTGTAACATCTAGAAAATTTAAGAGACTTTGTCTTGAAGGGGATGTGGGGGATTGGATTGATAGTATTTCTTGAGTTTAAATATTTTCAGAGTCATTTCAGGTAGCAGTTAAGTTGCCAAAGAGAAACAGGACCTTCAGATGCGGTGGGCGGCATGGCATGTGATGTGGTTATACTCATTTCCACCGGTGGTAGTGTAGTCATTACACTCCAACTGTGTGACCCCATGGGCTATAGTCTGCCAGGCTCCTGTGTCCGTGGGATTCTCCAGCAAGGATATTGGAGTAGGTTGTCATTCCCTTCTCCAGGGGATCTTCCCAAACAGGGATTAAACCTGGATCTTCCACATTGCAGGCAGATTCTTTACCATCTGAGCCACCAGTAGTGATGGGAGGTTAACTGTCCAGGTGATGGTATTTGTTTTTATTCTGGGGAGAAGGGCTGTTATGAACAGGTCATTAACCTCATATTTCTCTGCCTAGGTTGGATTGACTGTAATTCCTGACAGCACGGCTGGCTGTGTTTTGGGTGTTATCTGTAAGCTCCTGGATCATACGTGTGTACTTAGTGAAACTCTACTGCCGTTTCTGGCTTCTTGTTGCTACAGTCTGCTTTATTTTCTGCTTACTTTAGAGAAAGGAGAAGCAGAACATCTAAGAAAAAGGTAACAGTTTTGTACTCTTAACTTTTAATTTTTTTCCTACTTGTTCAACTCCCTTCAGTCAGTCAATCCATAAAAGATATTTCTAAAATCTAATTCTTTTTTAGAGTTTGTATATCCCTAGCTGCCTGCTTCTTTGTTCTTTTGTGAATCCACTTTGTGATGTGGTATAGCAGTCTTAGTTTTTGTTTTTTCTTGTAAGTTACAAATTTGAAAAGTTAGATGGTATTACAGAGTTTCTTGGCAGCTTTCCCTAACTTTGCTATAGATCTAGCAAGAAAAAATTTAGAAGAATGGACTCATTAATATGAGCCTTTGTGTTTTGTTTGGGCTTCATTAGAACTAAGTAGAGTCAAATTTTAAATTCATGGGTTTAAGCAAATTGTTCTAAGATGCTGGTGTTTTTTAATTATTACTTTTGCTCCTATATAATTTTTAGACTAAAGCTTCTAGGATAGTATGGAAGATTTCACTTTCATTTTCAAAAAGTGTTCTCATGCTTATGTTCTTTTCAGTATGCTGTTTACAGTTCATTGCAAGGAGGTTATTAAACAGTCTTAAGAGATGAGCACATATAAGAAAATAAAAATGACTCTGTCACATTTTGACATTTGCCTTTCAAGTCTTTTTTGAGCTTTTAAGTGTCATAGAAATATGTCATACATACGATTGTATAAAACATTTAAGTAGTTTAAAGTGTATAAACTGAACATCCATTTACCTAAATTCCAGGTTTAGGAATAGAACACTGTCAGCATGTACTCTATCCGTGTCCTTTCCATAGTTAAATTTCTCTTTTACACCTCCAGAGATCACTTCTGTGTTAGACACTTTAGTGCCTTTTTATTTAAAAGTTTTATGTGCATTTATAAACAGTGAATTTTTGTTTTGCATGTTTTAAGAGTTTGATATAAAAGGAATCATAGTGTATTTTTTGTGACTTGATTTTCATCATCATTGTGAGAGTTACTCCTGCTGATTTAAGGATGTAATTCATTTTGTTTCTCTCTACCAGCAGTCAGCAAACTTCTTTCTTTATAAAGAGTCAGATGGTGAATATTTTAGGTTTTTGTCAGAACTTGTCAGAACTACTTACCACTCCCTGATCCTATGAAAGCAGCATCAGATGATACATAAATGAATAGGTGTGGCTGTGTTCCAATAAAATTTTATTTACAAATACAGTCTGCAAGCAGGATTGGCTGTGGTCTGGTATCCTTGCTCTGTAGTATTCCTTTTTATGAATGTACTATAACTTACTGATTGGGATTTTCCCCACAGTGTTGTGTGTATTTAAAACTTGGTAGATTTCACTGTTAATATCCTGTAAAATTTACACATAAATAGATCTGACGGTACTTTTCTTACACATCATCAAACTTTAAGTCTCATAGCTCAAGAAAAACCTTTGTAAATAGCAAGGAACTTCTCAAGGTTATAAAAATTTTATAATGAGCATCCCCGTTTATGAAATAGGTATTTTGCTATTTGTCATTTCCTGTCACTTGAAATATAGGCTCTTTGTGGTACACTTATGTTTCAGAGGTCTTCTTAGTTTCTTATAGAACATTCTGCTTTGATTGTATGTGGTTGGACTGACAAAATTAAGTGTATTTAATACATTTTGCCTGTTTAAAAATTTTGTTGTAAAAGTGTTTTGTGCTGGGTATTGGAAAGTTTGATACTACGAGGACCATATGTATTTCTGGATGACGATACTTAGGCACAAGAAAGGGTTGGCAGCCAGAGCCTTAGGTACTTAAGTTTCCCTTTTGGGCTGCTCCTACCCTCCTACACAAGGTAATTGTGAGATTACAGATAATGAGAGTGCCAGTCAAACTACTGGGAACTTCACAAGTGCAAACCAAAAAATCAGGCTCGACCAATTGAGGTATTGAAAACTGTGGCCACAGTACTCTGAAGAAACTGTTGTATTGTTTCCTGGACTCTGTTAATAAATGAAAGATCTGCTGTTCAACTGAGCCCTCTTGGCTCGTAGATAGTCTGTTCTTTTCCATGGTTTTTGACTCTTTTCTCTTTGTTGCTTTGAAAGTCAGGTTATATCCTAGTGTAGGTTTGTTATTATTTACCCTGCCTGAGACTTAATTTCTTTAATCTGAAGACAAGTTTTTTTTTTTTTTCAGGTATGGGAAGTACTGTTTTTATTTCTATTATCTCACCCAGTGTTTCTGTTCTTTCCTAAAAACTCCTTTTAAACATAGGGAGCATCTGATTCTGTCCTCTCTTAACATCTTCCATTTTGCTAATTCTTTAACCCTTCTGTTGAGTTTTTATTTTGTCAGTTGTTGTTTTCCCTTTGATTCGTTTTGAGTTTTTACTTGGCTCTTTGTCATTCTTGCTTATTCTTCATTCATTGGTGTTAAATTTCTTGTCAGTTTGTTTTGTTCACTGTTTCTCTGGTGTGGGAATTCTCCCTTGTTTCGGGGAGCAGGTCAGGCTCTAGAAATTGTCACTCATGGGGATGAAGAAACCATCTCATGTTTGGGGCTGTATAACTTTCTCTGAATTCATCTGTTGTGAGAGTCTGTGGAGACCTCCCTGTGGGCAGTTTCACATTTGCGTTTTCCTGGCTTCCAGCTGTCTGCAGGGAGCCCAGTTCTTAGCTCCCCACCTTCTGTACCTGGGGCTGAAGCCTTATCTTCCGAAGCTGTTAGCTGTTGAAAACGCGTCCTAAAATCCCACATCCAGTTTGTGCCCCTGTGTTTCTATAGGAGTTCTGTCAGTTGCTGGCACCTAGAGAGTTCACCATTCTAGCTTTTGAGCTTTGCTGTATTAAGTATATTATCCATATTTCTGTGTTTAGGGGGTGGAGGATTGGTTGGTATTATCTGACAAGAATATATCCGAAGGTTGCAGTTAGTTAGTGGAACTCCTGAAAATTATATATGAAATGCTTTCATCAGTTCCTTTAGAGTATTTAGAACCATTGTTCTCTGTTGAGCTAAAGTCTCAACTTCATTGCTTCTGGTTCTGTCCTTTAAATAATTTATAGTTAAGTACAGTTATTTTTGTACATGACAACTCTTAGAAAAACCCAAGAATGACTCTTCAAATGGTATTGCTTCCATCATTTGTGGTTCCCCAGGCCATCTTCTTTTTGACCTGACAGTTTAATTGTGGTGTGTGAAGGTGAAATTCTAAACCACTCATCCCCTCAGTATACTTAATTTGGTATGACGTAGAATCTATGAGTCCTTTTAGAAGTTTTGATCCAGTTATGTGAAATTCACTCAAGTTCAAGTAGAAAATGAATATTGGGTCATTACAGTAGTGACTTGGTTTTTTAAAAAAACAAAACCCCAAAGGGTAGGAATTGTGCAGGTAGGAATTTGAAACCCAGGAAGAACCAAAGTGGCTTTCTCGAGTCTTTTCTAGATTGTGTAGTTATCATCTCTGTGCCTTTGCCTCATCATTAACTGTGTCTTTCAGTCTGACTTTCTCTTCTTGCACACCACTGTCCTGACCTGGCTGTGCATGAGTCTGCAGAAGGTCTCCAGTAAGAGGATTTGGTTGCCCTAGGATGGATTCAGTATCCACCTTTGATGCAGTTGCTGTATGTGGACTTGGGAGGGAGGTCAGATGGTGAAAGGTTTGCTGCTTCTGTGTCTAGAGGTAGTCAGGTTTTCTTAGAAAGTCTTGGGACTGGGTCGGTTATGCCTTCTTGAAACCATAGCAGACTAAGATCAGAACCTTTAGCAGCCATTGGACTTTTCCTCCATTTAATTGACGCTTTTCTAGACTGTGGTTAGACCATTTACCACTCTCATAAAACATTTCTGTTCCTGTTCTATAAAGTTACCAAAAGAATGATGCTCACTGAAATTTGGATTTACTATCTCTGGTCCATGACAGTTCCCTGACTGGCTACTTTCCTAGATGCCTTTTGGTTCCTTGTGAGCACATATTTCTCTGCAAATTTGCCCTGTTCTAACACATTGAAGAAGCTCAGAATCCAGGTCAGAGGCTTAGAGTTTCATGAGGTTCTTTTCTTATTCTCTTACCAGTGGGATATTCTTTCCCCTTTGACCTTTGGTATCGTACAACAGTTGAATGATGTTCACTGGTAGAGAATGATATGCATGTACAGGTCTTTCTGTTCTCCGGTGTATTTGTGTTAAATGTGATCACTAGGGCTTCAAGAATGTCTTGCCCAGGAAAATGCGCTTGCTAGGCTTTCTGAAACCCCTAAAATAGGGGAACGCAGCTAATTCTTCACTGCATTTGCTTACCTAGCTCTCAGTGACACTCAGTTCTTACTAGTTTTGGTTTGTGGGGTTTTATCAGAAAACACTTTGTTTCTCATTAAAAGGACATTTTTCAGTCTTGGGAAGTATGGAAAGGCCCCCTCTCCTCTATGTGTCCATTCACTGACATGTTTCTTTGTTTTGCAGGGACAAGCTCTGGGGGGTCTGTGTTTCCGTCCTGGCCCTCTTGCCTCGAGTCCTCAGGTTGATGCTGCAGAGCCTGCGGGTGAACAGAGCTGGGCCTGAGGAGCTGCCTGTAGTGGGCCAGCTGCTCCGCCTATTGCTGCAGCATGCACCCCTCAGGACCCACATGTTGACCAATGCCATCTTGGTGCAACAGATCATCAAGAATATCACAGTAAGAAGCACGAACAGGCCCACCCTACTGCTTGTACTAGATTCATGGGCATGGAGGTGGTTGTGGGAGGCCAGGGTTCCTGCACCTTGACAGACTCCTGGGATTAAGCCCAGTGTGGTGGTTTCTTAAGACTTCCCCTGGTGTCTGGTAACTGTCACTGATTGCAGAATCAGTACTAAAAGCCTTAAAATACTCAAACTAAATTAAGGTGGCAGGCAGCTTAGTTGGAAAAGGTACAGGCATCAGAGCAACTTTGTTGGGTTTTGTTGACCAAAATGAAATCATCCAAGTAAAGTTTATACTGTAACTGCCATTTATTAAATTCCCAACAAATGTTAGCTGTCATTAAGGAAATTTAGCAGGAATAAACTGCAGACCTATTTCTGGTCACTTAGGTCACTGGAGATGGGGAAGAAGCTGGAAGTTGTAGGCTTCAGCTTTGTCTAACGGTTGGTTCTGTGTTCACCTGGGGCAGGCAGCTCTGTTTAAGGATTCATTTGGGTGTTTTGGTTTGGAGAGTTGAAATGAGGTTTTTTTGATTGGAGTAAGTTATTAATTGGTATATATAATAATACTTCAGAGTCAGAGCTTATACATGCATAAACATAGGATGCATTCTGAATCTCTTCAGTAATAGAAGACGAAGCAGAATTCAGAAGTAGAAGGAAGTCAAGAATTTGGAGAATCGGCCCATCTGTATAAGAATGACAAATTGAGTCATGTAGAATTATTATTCTCAGTTGATGTTAATGCAGAGATCATGAGATTCTAGAATGCAAAAGGGCAGAAATACAGAGTAAGGGGTGGTTAATGGTGCAATTTCATTAGTGCCTAGCAGAGGTGGGAGGGAAGAGACCCAACAAGAAACTGGTAGCACTTGTGCTTGAGGATGAAACTAGTAGTTTTAACTCCCTGTGGTAATTCCCCAGTAGTAGGTTCCCTTTTCACTAAGATTTACTGGGGTAATTTATAGATGATGATATTACTGCAAGGGACTCTTGAGGTCTTGTTTGGGTGTGATAAAAACCATCAGGAAGCAGTTTTGTTACCACTCTCACATTATTCTCGTTTTCTTTGCAGACACTGAAGAGCGGAGGTGTGCAGGAGCAGTGGCTTACAGACTTACATTATTGCTTCAGCGTGTACATCACTGGGCATCCCCAGGGCCCCAACGCATTGAATACAGTGTATTGAAAAGGCACTGCAGCACCTCTGTTGGAAACTGTTTATTCACATCTAATTTTGAAGAGAGACTGATGTCATAAATGTTTGTCATTAAAGCTGAACTTTTAAAGAAGCTGTTTATGAACCTTCCTTTGCACTGAAACAGGAGACTAATGCTTGGGAGTTGCCACTGATGCATAGGCTGGCTTCTTGGATTAGCGTGTGATGTGTGGTTAAGTATATACATCCTCAGAGCTAAGTATATATAAAATACAGAGCAATAATATGGTACTTTCTGTTATATTCTAAGAAACCAGCTGAATCTTTTTGGCCCCATCTAGGCAAACCTCATTCTGTGTGTTCTCAGTCCCAGTTCATTCAGACAGCAACAGACTAGATCTTGGTTTGGCTTGGGAGTGGTTGCTTCTCGCCTTGGAGTTGTGTTGTTTACAGAGGATTTCTAGCAGGATTTCAAGACAGTACTCCCATTGTTGTGAATTTTCCTATATCTAAGTGGTGTTTGGTCTAAGCTGCAAAACTCTTAAAAAATGATTTTTCTACTAGTGATTATAATTTTTGTTATAATCATTCTCACAATAATGATGTAATTAGCCAACTGTTAAAAAAAAATCCAAGTGTTTAACACTTTGTTTCCCGTCTCTTACTGTCAAGACAGCAGTGGCAGTAATCTTAAAACAGCAGTCCTAGAAATACCTGTGAGCCTAATATGTCATTGTTTCTGCCTGTCTACATTCCTAGTAGCTTTGCCCTTAGAAGATATGAAGAAGCCCATAATCACTGATTTTATTTAAACCAGATGTTCTTTAGGAGCTGGAATGCATAGTTCGCACAGTGCCAGAGGAAAGGCAGTTTGACAAGATGGCTCACCTCTGCAGGTCAGGCAGAAAATAGAAGTAGGACGTTAAGGCCCAAGCTGGCACCCTGTGCGTGAATGATCTGGTCTGTAGGCCTGCCGACTGAGGCCTTGGGGTTAGGTGCAGCCGCCGGTGCTCAGCAGAAGGAACGCTGCTCACCGAGAGGACATGGCAGCCACCTGTGGCCTCCAGAGGCTGATGTGGAAACTAAAATGTAAGCCATCAACGGTATACCTGGTACGGTCTTACAATCTCTAAAAGCAAACACTGGGTCATGACTCTGGTCTAAAAATTATAACAGGATGTGGTGTCTGTAATGAAGTCCATTGCATTTGATTCCAGAAAAGTTGTGAGCTGAAGGCAGTTGCTGTGGGCCAGGCTCCTCCCCATCTCACTTAGGTTCTTCAGACTGGAGTCAACAAAGCCAGGCTTGCACCAGCTGGCAGGGAGAAATCCCAACCCAGCAGCATCTTCAGTGCTCACTTTTCTTAGTTCTACATAGACTCATTGTTACTATAGTCTTTTCCAGTCCTACTGAAGTGGAGGCAGATGGGCAGTTCTGCACAGGTATGGACTACCCTGGTCCTTTCAGTGCAGGTGAAGAATTTACAAAACAGTGCTATGTGAGAGCAGAAGGAAAACACATTTCTTTTCAGTTGTTACCACATTTTCAGGCTAATAAGGTTTGGGATATTAAAGTTGCCTAAAGTGTAAACGCTAATCAGAGAACTTGAAGTCTGCACTAGCTATCCGAGCCCCCCGGGCCCAGTCTTCCTTCCTTAGGCAGTCGAAGCTTTAGTTTGTTTCTTGATAGGTTAGCTGATTGCAGGTTGTAAGAAAAATTCTGTGATCTTCCACTGTTCTCAAGGAGGTGAATACACTGCAAGTTGCTCACTGTTAAATAACAGATAGATACTCAAATTATTAATGCTGAAGGGCAGGGTGAGGAGGAAAAGGGGTTTAGGTTTGGACTATCCATGGGACCCCAAAAGGTAATGGTTTATGGTAGAGACAGGATGACACAAGCCCCTCCTTTTCCATCCTCTCAAAGATACTTGACATCTTTTTAAGGAAGAAACTTGACTGTGATGGGGCAGGTGCCTGAGGAGCTAGGACTGGAACATAGGTCTTCAGTTTGTTTGAAATAACCACTATGATGCTGCTTTCTCTGCATCTCGTCTTAACACGACAGTTAAGACAGGATGCTACAGTTGGAAAACTGGTGCACTCAACCCTCTCACTTAACAAATGAGGATGCTAAGGCCCCGAGGGGTTAAGAGACGCTGTGGAGGCTGTATTGCTGAATGTTGCTCCTAACTTGCTGTGAAGCAAAGAAGCAAGCATGAAAGGTGAGTAGTTCTTTAAAAAAGTTACAAAGATAATCATTCTCTTCTGTTTTTATTACTGTTATTCAATAAAGCTGAAGTGAACTGTTTTTGAACTCTGATGTTTTCTGGCTGCTTTGCTGTATATCAAGTTATCTTGTTATCTGCATACCCCTCTGTAGGTGGGCAGGGATATTCTGCATTCATACAGGTGGTACCACTTTTACTAAGCCATGGTTATTCCATTCAATGGAATGGGATTGTTTTTTAGAGGAAGTTTTTAATGAGATGGGCCTCCAAATTTGGGACATCTCTCTCTCTTTCTCTCTCTCTCTCTCTGTTCTCTGATCCATTATGATGGTGCTTTTCTTTCTGGGTGTGGGTGGTTTGCAGGTGGGTGGGAAGACTGGGGAGAATGCAATTATTTGTTTCCTGGATGCATGTAAAGAAATAGTCCAAGGGGTTTGTTTCTTTGGTTTATCCAGCTAACTTTCTATTCCTTTTAAGAGATAAAAGCACTAACATCTCTCCTTGAGTTGAAGGTTAGGAGCCACAATCTGTACTCAGATCTGAGCACCTACAATATGCCCAACAATGCACTAAAGCCAAGTAAACAGTGAACAAAAGTCAGACATCCTTATGGAATTCTCAAAGCAAAAAAAAACTTTTCACAAACTTTTTGGCTGTGCCTCAAGCAATGTGGAATCTTAGATCCCTGACCTGGAATGGAACCCATGCCCCCTGCAATGGAAGTGCAGACTGCCAGGGAAGTCCCTCAAAGCAAAAAGTTATACTCAAAGACTAAAACACATGGCTTGTCTTCCTTGGTTCAGTTGGCCATCTGTGATGCCATGTTGCAGAAACAAATATGTCTGTCCAAGTCATGCCCATTTCATGGAAATTATAGACTTGTATTCTGAATAAAACATGGGCTGCAGCTAACTAGCTTGCTGCTCTGCCCATCAGCTTTATTCACAGGTTAATGATTAATGTGGGTAGGTAGGTGGACCTCATAAAAAACCTTTGTCCTCAAGCTTGGGTTCAGGAAAAGATTCTCTTCCGTCCTCATCCATTTTCAAGCCAGTGTAGAATAAACTAATTCATATATAGTTCTAAGAAACTATTGACTATTTTGTTTCTTCTGTCTTTAACTGTGAGTCCTTTAACTTAAAACCTCTTATACTGTTATACACCTTCATTTTTTAAAGATTTGATAGTCTTGGACTTTCTTGAGACTGAGTAAAATACCAAAAATGCTACGTCTTAAAGTAATTTTATCTAACAGTTGTTTTTGAAACTATTCTTCAATTCACTCAAGATAACTAGAGGTGTGTGTGTGTTTTTTTTCTTTTAAACCTAGAACTACGGGCCTGATTCCTGTGAGTTTCTAATTGCCCTGATCAGCCTGCCTCTGTCACATGAATTGCCCAACTCTTATTAAAGCTTTGGTAGTAATTACTGTCCCATCTCCAGATTTTCCCCCATCAAAAACTAAATGAATATTAAAGTTCATGCTGACAGTCATTGTTCACCTCCCCAGCTGCACCCTGTTCCCGCCGGATGACTGGATCAGGGACTGGGGGGAGCATGTTGCTATAGCCACCTATGAGAAACACTAGACCTGGCATTAACTGCTGACAGCACTGAACTTATCACCCACATTTAATGCTGGCATGAATGGAGGGGCCCTGAGTAAGACACTCTTGTCTTGGGCTAAAAAGAAAGTTCCCTGAACTGCCTGTGTGAGTGAAAGTGTGGACAGCTGAACCTGAGCTGGACCTGCTATTAAAATGTCCTCCTGAGGTGGCCCTAAAAGGCAAAAGCCAGAATTTGTAGTAAAAGGACTTCTTCCCATCTTTGAGGAGGAGATGGTGGATCTTAATGGGAAACCAAAACAGAACAAGAACTCCCAGGATATTACTCTGAAGAATAACAGTATTTGTGCTTACCCTTCCTGTATGTGAACAAGTATGGTAAAGTGATCAGTAATAAGTGCTATTTATTATTTCTGCTGGAGGTAATGTTATGGTTTTGGGTTATAAAAACAATTTGTCTCTTCTGAAGAAGAGATGTTTATTGTGGTGATGATTCCATGAAAGGGGGATGAAAACCATGCAGTCCTGAAATCAACTGGCCATTGGAACCCCCTGGCAGTCTGCTCTAATGTCTCCACCTTTAGGGATGAAACAGAAAAGGGAAGTGCTTCTCACATGGTCCCCCCTGTCTGCTTTGCCCATGTAGGGACTGCCTTACCTGAGTTGAGACCCAGCACAGAGTGGGCTTTTGAAGATCTTGTGGGCTGACGTACTTTCCCTTCTTGAGAACCTGAAATCAACCAACAATTACCTGTTTTTAAACCAGTGACAGCTGTAGCCTGACCAAGTGCTGAATTTCTTATTGAGGTGAAGCCTTGAGCTTGCAGGTGTCCACCAAGATAAATTAGGTATGTGGAGAACCACATAGGTCCGGGGTTAAGTCTGGAGATTTTGCTGCTAGGGCCACAGATCTGTTTGTGAAGGTGCCTTAACTTTTGTTCCCTCCATCGAGGAGCAAGTCAGGCACTTTCTAGAGCTGAAAGGGTTTCAGTATGCAGCAGTTTATTTGCCAAACAAACAAGCATGTACTTTAGTGCTTGGATCTGGGGTGTTCCCATAGACAGGCAGCTCTGTGCTATCTAAGCACAGGGAAGGTCAGCATGAGGCAGGCAGGGTCAGCCTGGACCTGGGATCCTCTAATGAGAATTTAAGGGGAAACCCAGCAGCAGTCTAGAGAGCTTGTGTGGTGAGGCTTCCATGAGGAAGCCCAGCAGACGATCTCTTGGCAGTAAGGCTCTCTTGGTTGAGATCAGAATGCTTCATGAAACCAATTCCAACCCAGAGTTGCTGCAAGGGAGGCATAAATATGATGAGAATTCTCTTTGGCTGTTTAATACAGTTCCTACCTAAATGGACGTTTGCCCAGTGTAATTAAATCCTGTTTCAAAATCTGAGGTGACACACTTTGGGGGTGCTACCGTAAAGTACACAGAAGGACAGTTACCGTAGATCTGTTTGAGCACTGAGTGCCTGGTGGGCTTGGTGCCTGAGCTGCCCTTGGGGGGACTCTTGGTGGTCTTGCTTACTGCCATGGTCTTTGGGGGTTTCAGTTCCAGTTCCTTCCTCCAAACCTGGAGGATCAAAGCCAGGCACTCTTGGTTCCATCTGTCCATATCTCTGGCTCCAAGCTGCTTCAAGTGCAGGAGGTGCGACAGGTGCTTCCTGAGCTGGTAGCTGGCGAGTCAGAGGAGGGCAGAGAATTTAAGGTCATAGTACTGAGAAAACCAATGTCCCTTGAAGTTCCTAGAAGCTATAAGATAGTAGTTGCTAAACTCTTGTGAGATTCATTCAAACTCCCATTCCTAATTTCAGTGGCAATATGTTGTATATTGAGTTCTGCCCCTATCCATCAGTATTTCCTGAACTAGGAATCACTTAGATGGGTCCTTGCCAAAGTGGGACAGGACGTGTAAACAAATGAAGTATGAGAAGTACTATGTGAGAGCTAGGAGCTAGATGGCTGGTGTTTGTGCTGGGTTTTAAGGGGTAAGTGAAAGCTTGCTAGGCAGGGAAGGGCATTCTGGGAAGCAGAATTGACATGATTAGAGATGTGGGCATTTGTGCATGAATCTTTACTAGCGGAGTGAGACGTGTGCAAAGGATTACGTATTTGGTAAGGCAAGGAGAATTGGATATTGGGCCCTACTGTGGAAGGAACCAGCATTTGGTCAGGGCCTCCTGAATACCAGGCACCTCCCCTGTGGTTAAGTCTGAAAGTAAACCTGTGAGGTAGATGTTATGAGGCTGAGTAGAGGGGAACATCACCAAGATGATGACATAAGTCCATTTTGACTGCTCCCCATCACAAGAACAGCAGCTAATATTCACGGATAAAGACAGCAGTGAGAAAATCCTGGAACATGGGGATGAGGCTAAAGGAACCCCTGCTCCAGAGACTCAGACAGATTTAGAAGGGTTATCGTGTGAGCAGCTCCATGCTGACAGCATTGCCTTCCCCCAGGCTGGCACAGCATCACATGGAGAGGTCTGCCCTGAGCCTGCTAGGCTTCCAGTGGGAAAAGAGCCCAGGATGGACATCCAGCTCCCCCAGCATCATGGGCTGCTTCTTGGGAGCAACTCCTGTCTTACTCCATGGGGACTGCAAGGGACTCTGGGACTTCACCCCTGGGAATCCAGTGATGACAGAGAAGGAATGAGGGGCTTGTAACAACCAGCAGAGGGATCTTGGCAGAGACTACCTGTAGAGTCCAAGTAGTAGTTCAAACCAGTAGCTCTGACTGGACTCTGTAGAAACAAGATGGCAGTACAGGCTGACCAGGGAGCCCCTGGAGTTCAAGTTTCCCTGATCCAGTTTCTTATACAAAAAACCTTGCTGGCCTTGGAGCCTAGTCTGACCCTGCCCCGGCAGGAGAGCGGAGTCATAGCCCAGCCCATGGCTGAGTGTAGTTTCTGGTCGCTTCCTGACCAGAAAGGCTGGCCAGACCACCTGGAAGCTGTGTAGCCCAGGAATGCTCAAGAATAGTGCAAAGCAGGCAGAGCTGATCATCCTCAAAGCCAACAGCATTGTTCAGCCAGGGACCTTGGGGAGCAGGGCAGCTTGAATCAAGATCACGAAGAAGCCACCTTTGAAACCAGTTCCGCCACTCTGTCCGAGTAGGGAAAGTAATTCCAAGCCCCACCATGGCTGAATACAGCCTTCAGCCCGTCCAACCAGGGGACCTCACCAGAGTACACTCAAGCCTTGAAACCCATCCCATAGTCCTTAGAGTAGCACTTGAAGAGAGGACTGCCCGTGGCTTTCCCCTCTACAGAATAAAACTAGTGGCTGTGTCTGGCCAGGGAATTCAGTGCCCATGCTGGGGAGTCCTATCCAACCAGAGCAGGAAGGTAAATCCTAGCTCTGCCTACTGCCAGTCTCGACTAAGTATGTCTGACCAGAGAATCCGGGCAACTTGCAGAGCCCAACCTACAGCCTCACTTGAGCAGGGAACCAAAGCAGCAGCCCTGTCCACCCCCCGCCACACAATCTTAGAGCTTAGGCAGTGGCCTTGCCCAGAAAGAGAAAGTACATTATCAGCAGACACATCCAGAAACCCAAACTGAGCTCAGTGTTGAAGAACCATCTCTGCCAAAACAAACTTGTGAGAGGAGACTGCTTATTCAAATGCACAGATGCCAACATAAGGGACCAAGGATACAATTCCCCCCACCGCCAAAAAAAAAAAAAAAAAGAAAAACCACAGGTAAATATGATGCCAAAGGGAATGATGATATTTTAAGATACTGTATATAAGCTTCATGGTAATCACAGGGGTAAAACCTGTACTAATTACACCAAGGAACATGATAAGTCAATGCAGATTGATACCAGAAAGCATCAAAACACACAAAAAAGATAGTAGGATACGATGGAACAATGGATCAAAAAAACAAGAGCAAAATGGCAACAGTATATCCTTACCTACTAATAATTGGGCTGAGGTGGCGCTAGCGGGAAAGAACCTGCCTGCCCATGCAGGAGATGTGAGAGACGTGGGTTCGATCCCTGGGTTGGGGAGAGCGCCTGGAGGAGGGCATGGCAACCCACTCCAGTATTCTTGCCTGCAGTATCCCATGGACAGAGGAGCCTGGAGGGCTACAGTCCATAGGGTCACACGGACTCGGGCATGACTGAAGCAACTTAGCACACATGTACCAATAATTACTTTAAATGTAGAAAATTTAAAACAGAACTACCATATGATCCAGCATTCCCACTTCTGAGTATATAACTGAAGGAGATAAAAGCTGTACATTGAAGAGATCCCTATATCCATAGCAGCAGCATTTTACAATAGCTAGGACATGGAAACAACATAAGTGTCCATTGATGGATGAATGAATAAAGAAGTTGTTTTATATATATATACACACACAATAGAACACTGTACATTATATATGTATTATCAGTTCAGTCAGTCATGTCCGACTCTGCGACCCCATGGACTGCAGCACGCCATGCTTCCCTCCCAGTCCATCACCAACTCCCGGAGCCTACTCAAACTCATGTCCATCGCATCAGTGATGCCATCCAACCATCTCGTCCTCTGTTGTCCCCTTCTCCCACCTTCAGTCTTTCCCAGCATCAGGGTCTTTTCCAGTGAGTCGGTTCTTCGCATCAGGTGGCCAAAGTATTGGAGTTTCAGCTTCAGCATCAGTCCTTCCAATGAATATTCAGGACTGATTTTCTTTAGGATTAACTGGTTGGATCTCCTTGCAGTCCAAGGGACTCTCAAGAGTCTTTTCAAAACCACATTTCAAAAGCATCAATTCTTCAGGACTCAGCTTTCTTTACAGTCCAACTCTCACATCCATACGTGACTACTGGAAAAACCATAGCTTTGACTAAACGGACCTTTGTTGGTAATGTCTCTGCTTTTTAATATGCTGCCTAGGTTGGTCATAGTGTTTCTTCCTATATATATGTATTATATATATACACAATAGAATATTATTCAGTCATAAAAAGAAATGCTGCCATTTGCAGCCACACAGATGAACCCTAAAGACCTTATTTCAGATAAATACTGTATTATTTCACTTACATGTGCAATCTTCAAAAACAAATCCATAGAGAAATCAGATTTGTGGTCATCAGAGATTGGAGGAGAGGAATTGGATGGACATGATCAAAAGGTACAAACTTCCAGTTATAAGACAAGTAAGTACTGGGGATACAATGTACAATGTGATGACTACAGTTAACACTTCTTTATGATATATGTGAAAGTTTTTAAAGAGTAAATCCTAAGAGTTCTCACCACAAGGGAAAAAACCTTTTACCTATGTGAGATGATGGTGTTCACTAACCTTATGTGGTAATGGTTTTATCACATATGTAAGCCAAGTCATTATGCTGTACACGTTAAACTTACGCAGGGCCACATCTCAATTATATCACAATAAAAATTGGAGGGAAAAAGCTCACAGAGCCAGGAGAAGCCAACATTCAGATCAGTGCTTGTCTAGTCCAGCAGCCAAACACTGCTAATGACTTGGTCTCTACTCTGTTCTTGGTGGGGATGCTCAGAGATTTCTAAGAACAGTGGCAAAGGTTAAGAGCTGAGTCTTACTAAAACCATTCTGCTGGAGGGTGGAGCCTGGGTGGGGGAGGGGAGGGGCACCAGGATGATGGCTATATTTACCTCTGGTGTTTTCCTTCCAGTGTTTATCCCATGTGCACTCCTGAAGCTCTTATTGAGCCCTTGGCTGTTGTGCAGCCTCCCAGGGAAGCTGCACCAGGGCCCACAGGGAGCTGCATGCCCGGTCTTAAAATACACCAGACGGGACAGAACCTTCTTCCCAAGTGCTCGAAGCTCTGTGCAGTGCTTGGTGCAACCCTTCCCTCCTGTCCTAAAGGCTATCTCGGTAGAACTACAGCAATTTTTCCTTTCTTTCCCCAGAGCATGACAAACCATGGCACCCCTTTACTAGAATGTACCATGTTTTCAAAAAGCCAATTATAGAGAGAAGTAAGCGTTATGGGACAACATGGCTCCCCAGTTCAATTCTCCCATATCCCCTGCTCTGCGAGCAGAGGCTGGGAACCGAGGGGTTGGCTGAAGCTGTAGCAAACTGCCACCTCATGGACTCTGGTGTGAAGACTGAGTCTGCCTGCTGGTCTCCTGTTCTCAAGGAGAATGTGCACTCCGGTTTGCTGAGAATCCAAATACACTCAATGGTCCCTTTCGGCCTGGGTGCAGGGCTCTTGCTGTGATCCAGCTGCTCCTTGCTTATTTACTTCAAAACATGCTGGAGAGGAGCTGATGAGAAGTGCCTTTCACAGCAACTCCTCTTCATCACAGCAACTTCCCAGCGTAGCCTAGCTTGTCCAGTATCCAGTTTCAACCTTTAAATTAGTCAAGCCTTGACTGGTAATAAAACTCACATTCTAGGACGAAGTTTCATTTTCTATGGCTCCCAGGTTCAATCTGCTCACCCTGTCCCGTGTGTTTTCAGCTGGCCTGCCTGCTTCCCTGGGCATTATGTCCTAGGACTGTGACCTGAGTTTATGGGAGCTCATGTGCTAAGCCCTGCTCCCTACCCCTGCCCTCAGGGCCCCTGAGGACACCTCGGACACCCTGCATCATCCTGGATGGCACTGAGGGCTCCTGGGCTTCAAACAGAAGACAGACATGGCTGTAGCAGAATCAATGAAGGGGTTTTAACTGTCGCTTGGCACAGGACTTGCCACAGTCTGCAGCTTCCCAGAAGCCCTTTGGGAGCTGATTTCCCAGGACTCAGAAATGCACAGGGTGCAACCAGAGGGGCCTGTGTTAACTACCTCCCCAGGTGGGCACACAGACTGTGAGTCCACTGTTCTTGAGAAGAATGACTGAAGGCTCATTTGCTGCTGCGGACACTGGCTGACAGGACCTGTCAGCTGCTGACTCTTCAAAGGAGCCAGAGGCCAGCCTGACAGGGAGGCCCTGCAGCTGGGGAGCAGCTGTGGGGTTCGACGTGGCAAGCCTCACAGGCTTGTTTGGATCCCAGGTTTCAGCTGAGATACTTAACAAGAAGTTCCTCTGGGATGGTAGCCAGTGTATGTCCTGGCAGAACACCCAAGAGGGGGAGCAAGGACCCTTCCTATCTGTGGCTTCAGAGGTCACCGGTCTGAGTGGGAGGCCAGTACTGGCACATACCAGCTCTGTAAGTAGGGCTGGCTGATGAACCTCTCTGTGCTTGTCTCCTCCACTGTGGAACGGGGGGAAGAACAGTGTCCCCGGTATCCTTCACAGGCTTACTGTGAGGATTACCCAAGTTAATACATGCACAACTACTTAGAGCAGTGTCTGGCGGGAGTGCCAGATGAATGCAACTACTGGTATTAGTAACAGTGATAACAGCAAACCCCATAACATTATAAAAACATGTTGATGCAGTGAGACCATCCAGACAGCCTATTCTCCAGCCTGTTCTGAGGTGAACAGCATGAGGTTGGCCTGTGCCTCCATCATTTTGACCACGGCACACACTACCTTCGCAGAGAACCTAAGGGAAAGATACATGGACTTAAGTCAGACGGAACTTCGAGTGCTGGATCTCACCATTAGCACCAGCCTCGTCTCCTGAGAACATCTGCTTGTCTGAAAAACAGGGATACGAATCCCTGTCGTGTCAGCTCGTGGCATGGCTGGGAGAGCTGAGGAGATCAGGCATGAGGCGACTGTAAGCAGCCACGAGCCTAAGCAGACATGAAGATGCGCTACAGTGATGACCGTGCAGGCCCCAGGCAGGTCACTGGGCTCCGGGTTAGACTTCAGCACGAAGATCCCTGAGGCGTCTCCCTGGACCTCCCAAGACACTCAGCTCTCCCTCTGCCAGCGTTAGGGTCTCTGGCACTTTTATCTCCCAACAGAGGCATTGGTACATGGCACACCTGTGCTCGCGCTGATCTGCTTGCTTTGTTCCCCCATCAAGCTTCCTCTCTACCAAGACAGAGACCACATGGCTCCCACCTGCCCATGACGGGTCCGGCCCTGCCCCTGGGTGTGGTCATCACTGGAAGACCTAATCTGGATTCGGGCCCTAGGAGGGCCTGCAGTATGAAAGGGATTATGAGAGATGAGAAAACCTGAAACAAAGGACTTCTGCAGTCTTCCCAGACTTACAGATGGGTGTATTCATCTCAGTACTTCAGGAAGCCCCCCAACCCCCACCACTCCCAGCACTCACTCCACTTTCTGAGCTCACACAGGTTTCTATAACTTTCAGCCACTCGATGCACTGTATCTAATTCCTGAGTAGTAAAGAGGGAAAATTATCTCACATGTGCAGTGCTTTAGAACTTACAAAGCACACGTTATCTCATCCCAGCAAACTGTCACAAAAGCAGGACAGGTTGCAGCAATTGTTAAACACTGTTTTACAGGGGAGGAAACCGAGGGTCAGGGAGGCCATTGCTCAAGGTCAGATAACATGTTAGAGCTTCACCTGAAACTCAGGCTCCCCGGTTTTTCATTTACACCCCACTATCTTGGGTGCTTTCCTATCTTTCTGGGCAAAAACACCTTCCAAATAGCTTAATATAAATTATTAAGATCTAAACATGTATGAATCTCATAGGTAGGCTCAGTAAAATTGGCCTTGTCAGGCCAGCACATGCAATTCACTAGAAAGTTTCCTGGTGGCTCCATGGTAAAAAAAAATCCACCTGCCAATGCAGGAGACACAGGTTCAATCCCTGGTCTGGGAAGATCCCACATGCCTCAGAGCAACTAAGCCTGTGTGCTACCACTACCGAGTCTGCTCTAGAGCACATCCTCTGCAACAAGAGAAGCCACTGCAATGAGAAGCCTGCCCATCACAACTAAAGAGTAGCCTCCGCTCACCTCAACCAGAAAAAAGCCCATGCAGCTATGCAGACCCAAAGAAGCCATAAATAAATAAAACTGCATATGTCAAGAAAGTGTCCCAGAGAGAGGGGGTGTCACGCCAGGTGGAAGACAGCCACAGAGCCAGAGCTGTGATGGCACCCTGCCTTCATACCTCCTCCAGGCCCGCTGGATGACCGCCGCGGCCTTGTGCTTTCTGCGGAACAGCTCCTTCCTGCTTCTTTCTCTCTGGATGATCTGCAGCCGCAGCTCTACGGGGAGAAGGTCAATGTTCACAGTCTGCCCAGGGAGGGGACCAGGAGCTGGATAAGTCTCCTTGGGTAGTCGAGTGTCCTCAGACCGGGCCGATGTCCCCAGCTTCCTGACTCCTGATCTCAACACCTCTGTGCTTGGTGGCAAATCTGAGGAGGTCCCTCCTGTGAGCTTGTCCTGGGTCACTGTGTTCCTTGGCGTCCGGTTGTAGAGAGGACTCTGCCCAGTGTGGACCACTTCCCCCTTGGCACTGCCAGGCCGGCTGGACCCAGCCGGGGAGCGCCTACCTCCTCTGAGCTCCTGGCTGCGCCTCTTCGGGGAGGCACGCACGGCCTTGGGTGCTGTGTTCTGCCGCCGGCTGGCCTTCCAGTGGCTGTCCTGCTGTGGAAGGCTTGCAGCTGCCCAGCTGGCCTCCTTGCCTTCCACATCGGGCCCAGCCCCCTTGACATGGGAGGGCTGCTTGGAGGAGCCTTTCTCCTTGTCACAGTGCTGCTCACAAGCTGTCTCACCTCTGGGCTTCTCAGCAGGGGAGACTCCCAGACACCTGTTCCCATCACTGCCTTCGCTGGGGCTGAAGTGGACACAGGCAGATCGGCCTTTAGAATGTTCTCTGGCTGTTTCTTGGGGAGACAAGGAAGAAGGGGAGGAACCATTATTGTCCAAAACTTGCAGGGTAGGGCAGTTCTGCCCACTTGTTCACCAAAAAAACATTCAGACTTTTCCTTTCGTGTCACCATGATAGTGATAGTATGATTAGGAAAAACTGTTTAACTTCTTTTTCTAGTAATGGTAGGTTAGATAACCTGAAAGCCTTCCCCTATAGAAACCTAGAAATTCTGACTAAAATATAATAAACGTTATTTTAAAAGTACCGTAGTGCCTTCAAGAAAAATAAAAGAAATCCCTGGGGGCCAGAAACAAAGAGAAAATTGAGAACTCTAGTAATAAGCTTGTGAGCTGATCCAGCGACTGTCAGGCAGGTGGTAGTGGTGAAGTGGGCAATGGCTGGTCTTATTAAATAACAGATTGTTTCAACATCCAGATAAGAACAGAAGACAAGCCTTGCAAGCAGAAAGTTAACTGGAAACAGGACACTGCATGAAGTCAGGACTCTTGAGGCAGTAAACTCTTGGGAAATGATAATCCAGATAAAAATATCTTCCCAGCACTGCTGCTGCTGCTGCTACTAAGTCGCTTCAGTCGTGTCCGACTCTGTGTGACCCCATAGACGGCAGCCCACCAGGCTCCCCTGTCCCTGGGATTTTCCAGGCAGAGTACTGGAGTGGGGTGCCATCGCCTTCTCCGCTTCCCAGCACTAGAAGATGATAAAGAAATTTGTCTCAGCCTCAGTTCCAGATAGGGTAAAGGGTCATCCATGAGAGTTTGAAACCAAAGTGCTATGCCTCACATAAGTTTGGTATTCATTTATTCTCAACCCAGAGGAAAAATTAATATAAAAATTAGTCTCAGAATGGTGGTAATGCAGGGGGCCTCATAGAAGCAAACACAGGCCGCACAGAGGGGACCTCCTAAAAATAACTTTGCAATCCATAATTACAAAATACACAAGGAAACAGCCTACTATGAGGGATAGTTAACAGAGAAAAATAACAAGATTAGATCAACAAAAATGTCAACTAACAGAACAATGTGTATGTGCACATATGTGTGCACAAAGCGTACTCATTAAACACACAAAAGAAGTTCAAAGTTAGAGAAAAAAAATTTAAATAACTAAATATAATTATCTAAAATGAAAATATGTTAGTCTTGAGGTAATAAACAGTGAAGGAACTTCTGCTTCTATAATGGCAGAATTAACGCATACTCACCAATAAGGACAATCAAAAAGCTAAAATATTACAATCACCTGTTTGCCAGGTGGCGCTAGTGGTAAAGAAACTGCCTGCCAATGCAAGAGACATCAGTTCGATCCCTGGGTTGGGAAGATCTGGAAAAGGAAATGGCAACCCACTCCAGTATTCTTGCCTGGAGAATCCCAAGGATAGAGGAGCCTGGTGGGCTACAGTCCATGTGGTTGCAAACAGTCAGATACAACTGAAGTGACTTAGCATGCATGCACCTGTCTGAGGCACTGAAGAGCTAACAAGGCAGGGAAAAAAAACAAGGCCAAGATCCAAGAAAATCAGGTGACCAGGAGATGAACAACGCATTTGGAGCTATATATCCCTAAGGAAATAAGCTCCTTGAGGTTTGGCGGACAAAACTTGGAGCCCAGATTCAGCCAAAGAGCATTGTTTTGGATTGGGCCCCTCGATGGCTATTCCAGGGAGAAAAGGTGAACTGGCAGTGGACTGACCCTTGCCGGCACTGAAAGCCCCACTCTGTATCATCTCAGTTCTGGGACCACATTACGGTGACCCTGGATTGCTCTTTCTCCTGAATGCCTGGCAGAAATCAATGTAAATCTGCCCTGGAGGAATTATTAATCATACCATGCTAGGCTTTAAGTTATTTCTCTAATTTGTTATACTCAATGGTCCAGTACTTAGTGAGAAATATACAGGGAGATGATACAAGGGAAAATTGAGAGGAGAGAGGGAGAGAGAATAGACAATAAAACAGACACGCAGGTCATCCAGACGTGTTTTCAGAAACAGACTTTAAAATAACTATTCTTGTGGAAGAATATGTATATTCTTCATGTATGAAGGAAGGGTATGTAAGAAAATAGACTTGCGTCTGCTCATTTGTACAAAACAAATATAGAAGGATAATCCGGAAACTGAAGAGACTAGATCCCTACAAGGATGGAGTGGGTAAGTGATAGAGAGATGCTTTCCTGAGTGAAACTTCCTGTACCGCTCTCTCAGATGCATTATAATGTTTCACAGGTACCAAAACAAAATTAAAAAAAAAAAAACCCACAGTGAATCAAAATAACAATGAGATACCACTACACATGGTAAAAATCAAAAATACTGACGTCAAATGCTGATGAGGGTGAGAAGCAACAGGAACTCTCCTTCATTGCTGGTGGGATGCAAAATGGTACAGCTGCTTTGGAAGACTGTTTGGCAGTTTCTTATGAAACAGAATATATTCTTATACAATCCAGCAATCCTGCTCTTTGGTATCTTCCCAGATGAATTAAAACCTTATGTCTACCCAACGTCCTGCACATGGGTGTTTATAGTAGCTTTATTCGTAACTGCCCAAACTTGAAGCAGCCAAGATGTCCTTCAGTAGGTGAACATATAAATAAACTGTGCTATATCCAGACAATGGAATATTATTCAGCAATAAAAAGGAGTCAACTAAAAGGAAATGAGTTTTTAAAAAATGAACATGTACCAAAAAGAAATGAGCTACCCAGCCACACAGAATATTATGAAGTGAAATATTACTATCCTTGCATGAATAGTACTGCTAAGTCGCTTCAGTCGTGTCCGACTCTGTGTGACCCCAGAGACAGCAGCCCACCAGCCTCCCCCGTCCCTGGGATTCTCCTGGCAAGAACACTGGAGTGGGTTGCCATTTCCTTCTCCAGCATGAACAGTACTAATACATATTAATAAGTGAAGGAGGTCAGCATGAAAATGCCATATACTATATGATTTCAACTATATGGCATTCTGGAAAAAGGGAAAATTATGGAGACACTAAATGGCTCAGTGGTTACCAGGGGTTCAGGAAAGAAAGTGTGGATTTTTAGGGCAGTATGACAGTTAATGTAATGTCAACTTGACTGGTATAAGAGATGCCCAGAGTGTTGGTAAAACACTATTTCTGGGTGTGTCTGTGAGGGTGTCTCTGGAAGAGATCAGGTTTTCAGTTGGTAATCTGAGTAAAGAAGACCACTGTCACCAAGGCAGGTCGGCATAGTCCAATCTATTTAGGGACGAAACAGAAAAAAATGGTGGAGGAAGGGTGATTTTCCTTTTTTGCTAGAGCTGGGACATCCATTTTCTCCTGCCCTTGGGCACAGGTGTTCCTGTTTATCAGGCTTTTGGACTTGGACCACGGTTCCTGGGTGGCTCAGTGGTAAAGAATCCACTTATCAATGCAGGAGAGACAGGAGAGACGCAGGTTCCATTCCCGGGTCAGGAAGGTCCTCTAGAGTAGGAAATGGCAACCCACTCCAGTATTCTTGCCTGGAAAATTCCATGTAGGGAGGAGCCTGGCAGGTGACAGTCCATGGGGTCGGGGTCAAAAAGAGTCAGACACAACTGAGCACGATGACTTAAACCATCAGCCCCTCGATTTCCAAAACTTTGGACTCAGAGCATCTGTTCCCTTGTTTTTAAGTTTCAGACTCACTGAGTCACATTGCCAGCTTTCCTGGGTCTCCAGTTTCCAGATGCCAGACTGTGGGTCTCCTCGGCCTCCACAATCAAACAAGCAATCTATACCAAATCTCTTTTAACATCTGTCTGTCTATCTATTTGTCTATCTTATTGGTTCTGTTTCTCTGGAGGCCCCTGATAAAAGCAGTAGAACTATTCGGTATGATACAAGTTATTATACAGAATGTGTAACACCAGGCGTGAATGCTGTTGTAAACTGGACTTGTGTGATAACGGTGTGTCAGTTCAGTTCAGTTGCTCAGTCGTGTCTGACTTTTTGCAACCCCATGGACTGCAGCACTCCAGGGTTCCCTATCCTTCACCCACTCCCAGAGCCTGCTCAAACTCATGTCCATCAAGTCAGTGATGCCATCCAACCATCTCATCCTCTGTTGTCCCCTTCTCCTCCCACCTTCAATCTTTCCCAGCATCGGGGTCTTTTCCAATGAGTCAGCTCTTCATATCAGGTGGCCAAAGTACTGGAGCCTCAACTTCAGCATCAGTCCTTCCGATGAATATCCAGGACTGATTTCCTTTAGGACTGACTGGTTTGATCTCCTTGCTGTCCAAGGGACTCTCAAGAGTCTTTTCCAACAACACAGTTCAAAAGCATCAATTCTCTAGTGCCAAACTTTCTTTATGGTCCAACTCTCTCATCCATACATGACTACTGGAAAAACCATTGTTTTGACTAGATGGACCTTTGTCAGCAAAGTGACATCTCTGCTTTTTAATATGCTGTTTAGGTTTTTCAGAGCTTTTCTTCCAAAGAGCAAGTGTCTTTTAATTTCATCGCTGCAGTCACCATCTGCAGTGATTTGAGAGCCCAAGAAAATAGTCTGTCACTGTTTCCATTGTTTCCCCATCTATTTGCCATGAAGTCATGGGACCAGATGCCATGATCTTCATTTTCTGAATGTTGAGTTTTAAGCCAACTTTTTCACTCTCCTCTTTCACTTTCATCAAGAGGCTCCTTAGTTACTCTTTGATTTCTGCCATAAGGGTGGTGTCATCTGCATATCTGAGGTTATTGATATTTCTCCCAGCAATATTGATTCCAGCTCATGCTTCATCCAGCCCAGAATTTTGCATGATGTACTCTGCATATAAGTTAAATAAGCACAGTGTCAATATACAGCCTTGACGTACTCCTTTTCCTATTTGGAACCAGTCTGTTGTTCCATGTCTGGTTCTAACTGTTGCTTCTTGACCTGCATACAGGTTTCTCAGGAGGCAGGTAAGGTGATCTGGTATTCCCATCTCTTTAAGAATGTTCCACAGATTGTTGTGATCCACACAGTCAAAGGCTTTAGTGTAGTCAATGAAGCAGAAGTAGATGTGTCAGTGTAGGTTCACCAACTGTTAACAAATGTGCTATTCTGGTGTAGGGTGTTGATGATGGAGGAATATATGCATTTGTGAATAGGAGTATATGGCAGCTCTCTGTACTTCCTGCTCTACTTTGCTGTGAACTCAAAACTTCTCTAAAAAGCAAACTCTAGGGCTTCCCTGGTGGTTCAGAATTTGCCTGCCAATACAAGAGAAATAGAATTCAATCCCTGATCCAGGAAGATCCCATATGCTGCGGGGCAACTAAGCCCTTGTGCTACAGCTATTGAGCCAGTGCTCTAAAGCCTGGAAGCCACAACTACTGAGCTCGAGGGCTGCATCTACTGAAGCCTGCACTCCCCAGAGCTGTGCTCCACAACAGAAGCCAATGCAGTGGCCGACTGCAGTGCATCTCTCATTGCAATGAGAAGGCTGCACACCACACCTAGAGAGTCGCCCCACTTGCTGCAACTAAGAAAAGCCCGCATAGCAATGGAGACCCAGCACAGCCCAAAATAGGTAAGCAGAAATCTTTTTTAAAAAGCAATGCTGATGCTGATGCTGAGTCACTTCACTTGTGTCCGACTCTGTGCGACCCCACAGACGGCAGCCTACTATGCTCCTCTGTCCCTGGGATTCTCCAGGCAAGAATACCGGAGTGGGTTGCCATTTCCTTCTCCAATGCATGAAAGTGAAAAGCGAAAGTGAAGTCGCTCAGTCGTGCCCGACTCTTAGTGACCCCATGGACTGCAGCCTACAAGGCTCCTCAGTCCATGGGATTTTCCAGGCAAGAGTACTGGAGTGGGGTGCCATTAAACTCTATCATTAAGAGACAGATAATGAAGAGACTATGATTAATAGATATTATTACACACTAATTAATAATGATAAAAATAATGTGATTTGGGTATTAGTAGAGACGGATCAGTGAGAAAGAACGGAAAGCTAAAAATATTCCCATTTACGAAAATAAAGATGGCATTTTGAATTAGATGAGGTGCTCACAGACCCTGGGCATGACCCCAGACAGCAACGCTATGCTCTCCAGAAGCCATTGTTCACAAGCCTGCTGCCAGCAGAGTAGCTCCAGATGGCTCAGTGTTTATGGCTGGCATGACCACTTATTCTCTAAAAAGAAACTATTCGGTTACAAACTCACTATACAACAAATTGAATGTGATATTAAAAATTAGAAAATATATGTATTTATTTTAAAGTGAGAAAAATGTTTTCTTGGCATAAAACCACAAAGAGAAAATCTCAGAAGAAAAAAATGAAACAGAATTATAGCATATGCAAAAAAGTTTATTATATATGAGAGAGAAAGGTTACTAATATAAAAATTGACAGAGGATGTTAGTGAATAATCCAGAAAATAAATACACAAAGCCAACAAAAATATGACAAAATTTCATCTTTCTAACTAGGATTTAGTAAAACCATTATTTGCCTAAGTGTTTAGAGAGAGTTTTTTGGTTTTAGCTTTTGAAAGGGTAGAACAAACTTCTTCAACCTTCTTGGTAAGAAGTTTGGCAGCAAGTTTAAAGAGCTATAAATATTAGAGATAAACACAAAACCTTATATGAAAAGCTGTTTGGTTTACATATTCTCCAACACAGGCACGATTAAACAAAGCATGCTGTATTCATAATCTGATATAATAATAAGCAGCTATTAACACTTTTATTGAAAACAAAGAAATTATATAAGAATACCTCAAAAGAGGATGTCCACAATTTTCTGATTTTAAAAAAATTATAAGGGTTTGTATAATTGTTTACCTTTAAGATTTTTAAAAAACATTTTTGTTTATTTTTAGAATTTTTATTTGTTCTTCTTTGTTCTTTTCTCTGATTTAAAATTTTTTGGTAACATACATTAACTAATTTTATAATTATGAGAAAATGTCATTTTCTGTTTAAATAAAAAGTACCCCACTACCAAAAAGAACCCCAAAAAACAGCAATTAGAATCAGCTAGGATGTGGGAAAGAACCCAAGATGGAATAAAAATAATAACAAATAAAACTAACACTATTACAAATAGACGAGGTAACCACACTAAAATGTGGAGAAGGGAACTTACCAAAGTAACTTGTAAAATCATATTTTGGCTGAGTACTCTAAGACTACGGAATGTATGAAAATACTGAGCTCTAGTTAGTAAATTTATTTCTCAAAGGGGTATGGGATGGCAATTCTAAAACTACTTTAGGTGTATAATGGGATTGAACAAATAAGCATATATATCACAGATAACTGAAGCCAGATCTGTCAGTTGGGAGAAAAAAATTTCAAATAAAAAAGATAAAAGCTAGAATAAAATCTGTGGTGTCAAATGCAATTGGAGGTACTGATATGAAAACAGTGTGTGTGTGATATACACAAATAGATGCCAAATAGATATAAATATTTCTCAGTTCTCTCTGTTGAAGGGCTTAGGAGCAATGACAGTCCAACAGTGGTATACACACCTAGCACTCAGATCTTGGTTTCTATTACCATCTCCAACAAAAGGAACCTGGTTCCATGGGGAAGTGTTGATTACAAGGCTTTGATGCGATTTCACGTTTGAAGGCACTGATATGCTCACATATTGAGAAGAAAATGGATTAGAGGAATCAGAGTAGATAAGTAAGGCCAGCTGGGAAGTTACTGCAATAGTCCAAGACAGAGACGAAGGTAAGCAAGCGTTAGCTAGTCCATGTGGCAGTAGTAGATGAGATATGGAGAACGGATCTGGAAGGTATTTAGGGAGTAAAGGTGACAAGAGCTGTGACAGACTGGATTTTGAGTGGTAAAGGAAAAGAAGAAAATGATTAGATTTTACTCCTGGGATGGACATACAGATGGATGAATATGTCATTCAATTCTATCTTGGACAGGTTGAGTTTGAGATACCTTGCTGTTACTGCTAAGTCACTTCAGTCGTGTCCGACTCTGTGTGACCCCATAGACAGCAGCCCACCAGGCTCCGCCGTCCCTGGGATTCTCCAGGCAAGATTCTAAATGATGACATAGTAAATAACTGAATATACATAACTGGGGTAAGGAAAGAGGTAAGCAAACAGAGTTTGCTGCCTTAGCCACTGTGCATGTTCCAAATGTAAGGGCCACTGACACTCCCACCAGTCATACCCAGTGAATCTCAAGCACTTAGCCAGTACTGTACAGATATATATTCAACAAATGCTTATTATGTCTTTTATGTGCCCAATACCCTGCTGGGATATAGAAGTGAGAGACATATTGGTCCTTCTGATAGACTGTTTAATGGCCAAGGATTCTTCCCATCTGAGGATCCACTCACCTTTCAAATGTGATTTTGTAATATGTCTATGTCTCCACTCTCTTGAACTAGGCTGGCCTTGTGAATTGCTCTGATTCACAGAATGTGGTAGAAGGGATGTGATAGTTCTGGAGCCCAGGCCTCAAAGGGTCCCGTGGCTTCTGCTTTCCTTTTTCAGGACACCACTCTGAGAACAGTATGAAAGTAAGATGACCTAACTTACTGGAGGATGAAAGGGCATGTAGAAGAGAACTGAGACACCAATCGCCAATCAGTTCAGTTCAGTCGCTCAGTCGTGTCCGACTCTTTGTGACCCCATGAATCGCAGCACGCCAGGCCTCCCTGTCCATCACCAACTCCCGGAGTTCACTCAGACTCACGTCCATCGAGTCAGTGATGCCATCCAGCCATCTCATCCTCTGTCGTCCCCTTCTCCTCCTGCCCCCAATCCCTCCCAGCATCAGAGTCTTTTCCAATGAGTCAATTCTTTGCATGAGGTGGCCAAAGTACTGGAGTTTCAGCTTTAGCATCATTCCTTCCAAAGAAATCCCAGGGCTGATCTCCTTCAGAATGGACTGGTTGGATCTCCCTGCAGTCCAAGGGACTCTCAAGAGTCTTCTCCAACACCACAGTTCAAAAGCATCAATTATTTGGTGCTCTGCCTTCTTCACAGTCCAACTCTCACATCCATACATGACCACTGGAAAAACCATAGCCCTGACTAGACGGACCTTAGTTGGCAAAGTAATGTCTCTGCTTTTGAATATGCTATCTAGGTTGGTCATAACTTTTCTTCCAAGGAGTAAGCCTCTTTTAATTTCATGGCTGCAATCACCATCTGCAATGATTTTGGAGCCCCCCAAAATAAAGTCTGACACTGTTTTCACTGTTTCCCCATCTATTTCCCATGAAGTGATGGGACTGGATGCCATGATCTTTGTTTTCTGAATGTTGAGCGTTAGGCCAACTTTTTCACTCTCCCCTTTCACTTTCATCAAGAGGCTTTTTAGTTCCTCTTCACTTTCTGCTATGAGGGTGGTGTCTCCAATTGTCAGAAATGTGAAGGAAGAAATTGGGACTTTCTAGCCTGACCACCCTTCTAGCAGCTACAAAAGCAAGCCCAGCTGATCCAGTAGAGGAACTGCCTAACCAACCCACAGAACTATGAGAAATAATAAAGCATTGTTTTAAGCCATTTAGTTTGGAGGGTGGGGTGTTAATGCACTAGAGATAATCAACACAGAGACTGATACCTAAAAAAGAGGCTTGCTGGCCTAGCAAAAACCCAAAGCACTGACTTTGGGACTGGCTGGTGAGCAGAGGTTAGAGAGACAATGAAGAAACTATTAATTAGTGAAGACTGGAGAAGGCAATGGCACCCCACTCCAGTACTCTTGCCTGGAAAATCCCATGGATGGAGGAGCCTGGTAGGCTGCAGCCCATGGGGTCGCTAAGAGTCGGACACGACTGAGCGACTTCACTTTCACTTTTCACTTTCATGCATTGGAGAGGGAAATGACAACCCACTCCAGTGTTCTTGCCTGGAGAATCCCAGGGACAGCGGAGCCTGGTGGGCTGCTGTCTATGCGGTCACACAGAGTCGGTTACACACACAACTGAAGCGACTTAGCAGCAGCAGCAGCAGAGAAGTGCTATAGGAAGTTGCTATAGGAGTTGCTGCAGGAGTCTGGAAAAAAGTGAACCATGTAGTTCAGTAGTACGACAACTGGCAACCTGCAGTAACTTGGAAGACAGAAAATATACCTAATGAACTTATAGATATGGCTTAGGAGTTTTCCAGGAGGAATGTTGAAGAAAATATCAAATGGATTTTTTTAGCTGCATATGATAAGGTGTGGAGAGAAAGAGGGCTTCCCAGGTGGTGCTATGGTAAAGAACCTACCTGCCAGTGCAGGAGACATAAGAGACTCAGGTTCGATCCCTGGAGGAGGATATGGCAACCCACTCTAGTATTCTCGCCTGGAGAACACTCATGGACAGACAAGTCTGGCAGGCTACAGTTTATAGGGTCGCATAGAGTTGCATATGACTGAAGCAACTTAGCAGCAGCAGCAGCAGCAGCAGTGACTGCTATGTACCAATTTCTCCTCTTTTGGAACAGGAGTATCTATTGTGGTTTGTGTGCATCCACAGTTGTTCATTCGTGTCTGACTCTTTGTGACCCCATGGACTGTAGCCTGCCAGGCTCCTCAGTCCATGAAATTTTCCAGGCAAGAATACTGGAGTGGGTTGCCATTTCCTTTTCTAGGGGATCTTCCCAACCCAAGGATCAAGTCCAAATCTCCTGCACTAGTAGGTGGATTCTTTACCTCTGAGCCACCTGGGATTGGTCTTATCTCACCATTGCTTATTGGATGCATGTGTGGGCCAACGTGTGTTCTTTTTGACTGTTCTCTGAATCAGAAAGATCTCACACAGGTCTCAAGATCCCAGACTTCAAACTTGATGTGTTAACTGGGATGAGATTTTTGGGTCCTAAGATAAGGGATGAAACATTTTACATGTGGGAGAAATGTGAATAATCTGTGACCAAAAAGTAACTGTGACAGATTGTTTAATAGCCAAAACTTACTCCCATCTTAGTATGCAAAGATGGATTCTATTTCTTTATATTATTTAGTCTGGGATGGTCATACAACTTGCTTTGATCAACAAAATTCTTGAACCTATTCCTCAAGAAGTCTTATAGCTTTTTCCTGTGCTTTGTTAGAATGATGTCCAAGACCCCTGTGTAAGGAAGCCAGTCTAGCCTATGCGAGGATGAAAGGCCATGTAAAAGAGTCAAGGAATCCCAGCTGACAGCCACCACCAACTGCCAGATATTCAAGTCAGTCCATCTTAGACCAACCAATTCAACTGACCTCGACCTGAATGTAGCCACATGAGTGAGTGTAGATGATACCTGAAGAGGAACTGCGAGACCAACCCACAGAATCACGAGAAATAGTAAACTGTTACTGTAAATCACTTAGTTTTAGGGTAGTCTGTTACACAGCATTAGATAACTGAAGCAATCCTGATTTTACAGGTTGTGTAGTCTAGTGGAAAAAACAGACAAGTAAGCCAGTAATCCAATGACAGTGCAAGCTGATGATCTTTACAATAGGGATGCACAGGAAAGCTGTGGGAGCATACAGAAGGGAAAAAGCTTCATTGGTGGGAATGCATGAGTGTCAGAGGAAGGAGCATTCACTCTGAGGGCTAAAAAATAAGAGGCATTTTTAATTAACATGGGTAAGGGGACTGCTATATAACAATCCCAAGCTAAGAAAGAATTTGAGGAAATACAACAGGAAGGGAAGAAAAGAGAAACAGAAGAAATAAACAGAAAATAAATGATACAGTGGCAGACTTAAGTGCTGACATAATTACCTCAAATGTAAATGGTCTAAATAATATGAAACAAAAGAACCCACAGTCCATGGGTTAGCACTGAATCGCAAGGCAATACACTTACCATTTGGTTTTCTGGGTTCTGTTCTCTGCAAGTCTGAGGAGAGCTGCTGCTCCTTCTGGGGGGCTCTGCTTGGAGACACTCTACCTGGAGACCGTCTGCAGGCTTTCCGCTCAGGGCCTTGGGCCTTGTCGCTGCAGGGGGGCTGTTTGCTGGGGGCCCGGCTCTGTCTGTGGGGCTCAGCTTGAGTGCTGGGCAGAGAGAGAGCAGCATGGGGTCTGCAGGAATCTGGGCTTAGCCTTCCTTTCTGCTGTTCTGCCTCTCTCCGCTTGTTTTCTTCTTCTCGTTTCCTGGGAACAAAACCAAGGGCAAAGAGGAAAAAATTCAGAGCGTTACCTATTCAAGTACTCTTGAGTGAGATTTGATTTTTAAAAGGAGCTACAGCTTACTCCTTGGAAGGAAAGTTATGACCAACCTAGATAGCATATTCAAAAGCAGAGACATTACTTTGCCAACAAAGGTCCGTCTAGTCAAGGCTATGGTTTTTCCTGTGGTTATGTATGGATGTGAGAGTTGGACTATGAAGAAGGCTGAGCACCAAAGAATTGATGCTTTTGAACTGTGGTGTTGGAGAAGACCCTTGAGAGTCCCTTGGACTGCAAGGAGATCCAACCAGTCCATTCTGAAGGAGATCAGCCCTGGGATTTCTTTGGAGGGAATGATGCTGAAGCTGAAACTCCAGTACTTTGGCCACCTCATGTGAAGAGTTGACTCATTGGAAAAGACTCTGATGCTGGGAGGGATTGGGGGCAGGAGAAGGGGTCGACAGAGGATGAGATGGCTGGATGGCATCACTGACTCAAAGACGTGAGTCTGAGTGAACACCGGGAGATGGTGATGGACAGGGAGGCTTGGCGTGCTGCGATTCATGGGGTCGCAAAGAGTAGGACACAACACAGGGGGCATTTGGTAATTCACAATGTCACAGATTCCTGACTTTTGTATCTGAAAGGATGATGGAGCTGGAAAGAACCTTACCAGTCAACCTGTGCCCGGCTGGGACACACATGACATGAAACTGTTTGGTGAGATACAACAGGATCCCATGGTGTGTCCCCAAGCTTGTGATCCCCAGAGCTGTAACTACCCTCTGTTCTCCTGTTCCAGAAAGTACATCAGAATGCAACTGAGAATGATAAGCATAGGGATAACCTTTAATCTTCTCTATTCACTAAAAAGATCACTGGCAAACCTTAACGATTACATGAAAAAATTACGCAAAAAGACCCTGAATAAGTCACTTTCCTGTCGAAGACTCGGTTTCTCCAAGTCTAAGGCTTGTCTGATAGCTCTGTGTGTGTGCATGTGTGTGCTCAGTTTTGCAACCCCATGGACTGTAGCCCGCCAGACTCCTCTGTCATGGAATTTTCCAGGCAAGAAAACTGGAGTGGGTTGTCACTTCCTGCCCCAGGGGATCTTCCTGAGCTAGGGATTGAGCCTAAGTCTCTTGTGTCTCCTGCACAGGCAGGTGGATTCTTTACCATTAGTGCCACTGAGAAGCGCTTATATGATAGCTAATAATCCTGAACTGATTTAAGAGTCTGTTTGGATGTCTTGTGAAAGCCCCAGTGGCTCAAATGGTAAAGAATCTGCCTGCAAAGCAGGAGAGGCAAGAGACTTAGGCTCTTGATCCCTGGGTCGAAAAGATCCCTTGGAGAAGGAAATGGTTGCCCACTCCAGTATTCTTTCCTGGAGAACGCCATGGACAGAGGAGGCTGGCAGGCTGCAGTCCACGGAGTCACGAAGAGCCAGATACGACTGAGTGACCAACAGTTCTTCACTTTTCACTTTTGGAATGTCTTGATAAAATCAGGGCTGTGTTTTATACTGAGATGGAGAGATTTCTTTTATCAGAGTATCTGGTATCAGGGTCCCTCTTAGCTGGGGGCCTTGTTTAGACAAATACTTTAATAAGCTTGAGGACAGGATTGAGAGCTGGTAGAAGGTGAGACCCTCAGGGCCTAGGTGATGACTGACTCTGAGGCTCCAGAGAAGAGGCCTGATCTGTCAGGATACAAAGAATTTATTTGTAGTTCCTGACAGGGAGGGAAGAGATGAAAGAACAAGAGAGAGAATGGAGGGGGAAGAAAGAGAAAAGACTGGGTACTGCGTGGAGCAAGGGTGGGACAGAGAATCTGCCCAGGGTGAGGGGACAGGCAAGGACTTTAGATCCATGGTTCACATACTTTAAGGAATGGAATCTCCTGGGATCTTGGTAAAACCTAGATGCTGACTTGCCAGGCCTGGGGTCAGGCTCAAGATATTGTATTTCTATCAAGCACCCAGGTCATACAGGTACTATCGGGCCTCTGACCACACCCTGAGAAGCAAAGCTTAAGAGAACAGGCAAGTCTCATGAGGACTGTTAACTGAAATGGGGTCTTCTTGATGACACCAGCTTTCTGGAAGGTCCCATGCTCATACATGCCTTTTCATAAGCAATCTGAAAGCTGCAGGGCTAAGGTCCCAGACACAGAAGCAAGAGCTGAGACAGAGACCCCAAGCCCCCAGGAAGTCACAGAATTCAGATTTCCATAGACTGTGCAATTTGAAACAAAGTTTATTTATATCTCAAGGGACAGGGAAGACCAGACTACAGATATCTGAGTCCCACTTAAATAGAAAGCCTGGTCAACTCAACTCGTCTCTTGGCCTGTGTTGTGAAGCCCTCCTGATAGGTTCCCACTGGGTGCCGCCCCAGAGACAGTGTTCCGGGGGGTCGCTCTGACTGCAGCGCCGCTGGAACGTTCTCATTCAGCTGGAGTCTTGTTACAGGCCTCTCCAAGCACTGACACCGGCAGATGCTGCACTGCAATCGACAGGCGAGCCGGAGAGCCTGTCCTCCTCAGTGCCTGCAATTCACATGGACGGTGCCGTTTCAGTGTGATTTGTCTGGGAGAAGCCTGCTTTCAGAAGAAGGTGGAAGTATCTGGGTGCCAGAGGTGCTGCTAATTGATCTAACAGCCTTGCTCCTGGCAGGGAGGTGGGGAGCTGCTCTCTTTACGAGGCTGGATGAATAGAACTGCTTTAAGAGAATGTTGGTCCTGCAGACAGACAGGCGTGTGGGGTTGCCCAGCTTGGCACCTGCATGGATATATCACTGCCATCAACGGGGCCTTTGAGGTGATAACCTAGACTTTGTTATTTGAGCAGTCATTTATTTCGCTTTGTTTTAGACCAAATAGCTCTCTTTTTCAATTCCAAGAAGCTGCTGTACAATTAGCCCTGGGGGGCAAACTTTGTCACTGCAGACCTTTCTGGGCCTCCCACGAGGACACCCACGGGACAAACAGGTGACCCAGCCTTTCAGAGTGATCAAGCTGGCCAGCATGTGGGGAACTCTGCCTTTTTAAGACTCCTCCGGAGGGGGAGGTTTGCAGAGGGGTTGGTTTTTCATTGTGGTAGAACTCAGTAAGCCGGGAAAAAGAATGGAACCAGGAGAATATATAATTACACCCTCAGCTGATGAACAGAATTAATGTTTTTCAAAAACTGATGCATTTTGCACTTAAAAATATCTTTCAATGCACACATTCCACAAATGGGCATTTCACGAGAGCTGTGGTTATGGATGTAAAAGTTGTGATCACTGAGGAGAAGGAGAGGGGATTAGAGCTGGGAATTATGCCTGACCTGCATCCTATTTTATCTATACTGCCACCTTGAAACAAAAAGCAACAACCGCCACCACAGAGACACACACACAGGAAATAGCTCCTGAGAACAGAACGTGATCTCGTGTGTGTGTGTGTGTTACTGTGTGTGTTACCGTGTGTGTGTGTGTGTTACCCTGGGAAAAAATGGTCCAGAACCACGGCTCAGAGTCTAAGATGCTGAAAGAATCTCAGTTTACTGAGGCCAGGCTCTTATTTGGCAGATAAGGAAACTGAGGCAGAGAGCTTAGTGACTTGCTGGACTTGGCAGCTTTACTTCTTCCTGTAAAATTCACCTCAAAAAATCATTTGTAAAAATTTCAATCTTCTTCTATCATGTAAAAAATGAATTGGGTCATAAGAAGAAAGTGGCAACATCACATCAAAGTAACCATTAACAGCATTTCAAGCTAGCTTCTAGCTTAGCTTTTAGTCTTAAACTCTTAGACTTAATAATTATCCTAAAATTTCAGTGTGTTTTCTCTGACTAATTTATTTCAGACAGTCAAAGATCTTTAATGTTCAGGGTGGGCCATGCTATACACTTGACCTATTTTTGTAAAGTTCAAGAAACAAATAAAAGAGGACAAACTAAAGTTATTCTACTTTTACATGAAAATTTAAAGAGGAAAAAAAAAAAAAATCCTGGCCATGACACAGCAAGCAACATTTTAGCTGGACATTTATTAAGATGGCAGAATCTTAACCAGTCCCACATTTTCCTCCCCTTTTTCTCTGAGAGAAATCAGCCAGACAACAGCTTCTGATGGGCCGCCAATTAGTCTGGCTTGTACTGTCTTTCTAGAGCAATTTGAACCACTCCCTAGAGGCTCACAGTATAAAAATGTGAGAAAGCCAACCAGGGATCAGATCTCTGACATCTGCTTCAGGTGCTGTCCACCACAGGGTGAAGAGGGTCTCCAAAGGATGGGCTAGAGGAACCAAGGGTTGTTTCACCCAGGGGAAAAAAGACCAGAAGCACACTTTGCTGGTGCAAATCTCCAAAGGGCTGTGGTGGCGCAGAGATATACCCTAGAACTCTCCCAAGACAGATTTAAGACCCAAGGAGAGGACCTGACAAATGAGCAGCCTAGATGACAACAGCAAAAAAAAAAAAAAAGCCAATAAGAAACCAAGTGAGCTCTGCACTGTGGCAGTTATCATCATAGCCAATGAGGTTTATCCGAGCTGCAGTTATTGCTAACTGAAAACTTTTCCAAGGAATGAATGTGGGTCAGTTGTAGTGAGTGGATGGAGCTAGAGCCTGTTATACAGAGTGAAGTCAGAAGGAGAAAAACGAATACTGTATATGAATGCATATATATGAAATCTAGAAAAACAGTACTGATGAACCTATTTATAAGGAAGCAATGGAGAGGCAGATACAGAGAACAGCCTTGTGGGTATAGTGGGGAAAAGAGAGGTAGGGTAGAACTGAGAGAGCACCAGTGACATATAGGCGATCACGTGTAAACCAGAGTCACTGGGAAGCTGCAATAGAACGCAAGGAGCACAGCCCGGCTTTCTGTGATGACCTAGAGGGGTGGGTGGGAGAGGAGAGGGAGGCTCAAGAGGGAGAGGAGACATGTGTAGTTGTGACTAATTCCCCTTATTGTGTGGCGGAGGCCAACACAACATTGTAAAGCAATTATCCTCAATAAAAAAAAGAAGAAGGAAAAAAGAAACCAAATTATCAAAAGATTGCTTGTTGTACAGAGAACTAGGTCAAGGGCAGTAACTTGAACGACTTGAACGTTCCACGGCTTCAGCATCTCAGCATTGGATGCATCTGTTTGCACAAGACGGCACATTCTTGCCTCTGGGTCTGGAAAGTTTAAGTCCTAGAAGTTGATGGAGTTTTTTTTTCCCTACCCCACGGTGTGGCTTCCACAGAGAGCTGTATTAATAGTTGTCCAGTTTCATCAAAAATAAAGTAATTCTGCCAGACACCACAGAAATAAAGCAGGCTCATTCTCATTCATGAGTACTCAAGTTGCCAGTGCCATGAATATAGGACTAAGAGAGGTTTGAGAGATGTGATTAAAATGGTTTCCACAGAAAAAAAAGGTTAAGTTAGTGTGTCCTGCTGTTGCACTGATTACACCTGGATTTGCCTGGTGACTTTCTTGGTCATAGTCCTGGTTGGGGCCAACTAATTTTCTTAACTTTCCCAAGGATTTAGAAGGATACTGGTATGCTCTGCTAGGTTAGCTCTGAGTCATAAGATTTTTCCTGAACAATGTTGCAGAATTGATGGTGGCAGCTTGGTGCCACTCTCTTAACAGCCATCGGAAACAACATGCACAGCTGAGTAAGCGCTGGGTTAAGACAAAAGCTGATGGGGGGCCTGGTGACCTTTGGCACCAACAGTTATATATTGCATGTAAGTCAGAGAAAAGAAGGAGAGCCCTTCCATGCCAGCCAATCAGATCTGGAGAGCCTACTGCATAAGCATGGCTGGGGGGTGTTCCCCAGAACCAAGCCATGGCAGGAACCCTGGCTTAGGGTAAGACTGAGATCCATGTGCCAACCTCCTCCCTTACTGGCTGAGTGATTTCAGGCAAGTTAATTGGTATTATCATCCCCTGCATGAAATGAGTTTAAGGACAGTTGCCTTGTTTACTGAGTTATTGTAAGGGTTTAATGTACAAGGATTTTGTAAGCTATAAAGCACTATATCAATATAAGTAATCAAGAGGAGAGTTATGACCAACCTAGATAGCATATTGAAAAGCAGAGACATTACTTTGTCAAAAAAGGTCTGTTTAGTCAAGGTTATGGTTTTTCCAGTGGTCATGTATGGATGTGAGAGTTGGACTGTGAAGAAACCTGAGCGCCGAAGAATTGATGCTTTTGAACTGTGGTGTTGGAGAAGACTCTTGAGAGTCCCTTGGACTGCAAGGAGATCCAACCAGTCCATCCTAAAGGAGATCAGTCCTGGGTTTCTTTGGAAGGAATGATCCTAAAGCTGAAACTCCAGTACTTTGGCCACCTCATGAGAAGAGCTGACTCATTGGAAAAGACCCTGATGCTGGGAGGGATTGGGGGCAGGAGGAGAAGGGGATGACAGAGGATGAGATGGCTGGATGGCATCACTGACTCGATGGACATGAGTTTGAGTGAACTCCGGGAGACGGTGATGGACAGGGAGGCCTGGCGTGCTGTGATTCATGGGGTCATAAAGAGTCGGACATGACTGAGTGACTGAACTGAACTGAACTGAAAGCTGTTAAGCTGTCACTGGTTCTGGTTGGAAGTGAAGAAATGTGGGTGTGACATGAATGCCTCACCATCTAGGAGTTACAGGGCTGGGCCTGATGATATTTTCAGGAAATGCTCATTGTTGAAACCATACAACCTCTTTTTCTATAGAAGCCATACTAATCACATCTCTCAAGCCTCTCTTGCGTGCGTGCTAAGTCATTTCAGTCAAGTCCAACTCTTTATGACCCTATGGACCGTAGCCTGCCATGCTCCACTGTCCATGTGATTCTCCAGGCAAGAATACTGGAGTGGGCTTCCATTTCCTCCTCCAGGGGAACTTCCCAACCCAGGGATTGAACCTGGGTCTCCTGCTTTGCAGGCAGATTCTTTATTATTACATGCTTGCTATTAAAAAGCAGACATCACTTCACTAACAAAGGTCCATTTAGTGAAAGCTATGGTTTTTCCATAGTCACACAGGGATATTGGAGAAGGAAATGGACACTCACTCTAGTATTCTTGCCTGGAAAATCCCATGGACAGAGGAGCCCGGTGGGCTACAGTCTAAGGGCTCGCAAAGAGTCAGACATCACTGACCAAGTAACAACATAGGGATATGAGAGTTGGATCATAAAGAAGGCTGAGCACCAAAGAATTGATGCCTTCGAATTGTGGTGCCAGAGAAGCCTCTTGAGAATCCACTGGACAACAAAGAGATCAAACCAGTCAATCCTAAAGGAAATCAACCCTGAATATTCATTAGAAGGACTAAGGCCGAAGCTCCAATACTCTGGTCACCTGGTGCAAAGAGCCAACTCATTGAAAAAGACTCTGATGCTAGGAAAGACTGAGGGCAGGAGGAGAACATGGGGACAGAGGATGAGATGGTTGGACGTTATCACCGATTCAATGGACTTGAATTTGAACAAACTCTGAGAGATGGTGGAGGACAGAGGAGCCTGGTGTGCTACAGTCCATGGGGTCACAAAGAGTCAGACAGGACTTAGTGACTGAAGAACAAGAAACATATCAAGGGCTTTAAGTCACTAGAAGTATGGAGGTACCTAACACAATCCCTGCTCTCCAGGAACTGACAATCTAGTTGGGAAATCAGACTCATTACTCCTGAAGATGCTGAATTCTAGATATGACGCATGCTAAAAGCATCTGAATGCAGAGTTCCAGAGAACAGCAAGAAGAGATAAGAAAGCCTTCTTCAGCGATCAATGCAAAGAAATAGAGGAAAAGAACAGAATGGGAAAGACTAGAGATCTCTTCAAGAAAATTAGGGATACCAAGGGAACATTTCATGCAAAGATGGGCTCGACAAAGGACAGAAATGGTATGGACCTAACAGAAGCAGAAGATATGAAGAAGAGGTGGCAAGAATACACAGAACTGTACAAAAAAGATCTTCACGACCCAGATAATCATGATGGTGTGATCACTAATCTAGAGCCAGACATCCTGGAATGTGAAGTCAAGAGGGCCTTGGAAAGCATCACTACGAACAAAGCTAGTGGAGGTGATGGAATTCCAGTGGAGCTGTTTCAAATCCTGGAAGATGATGTTGTGAAAGTGCTGCACTCTATATGCCAGCAAATTTGGAAAACTCAGCAGTGGCCACAGGAGTGGAAAAGGTCAGTTTTCATTCCAATTCCAAAGAAAGGCAATGCCAAAGAATGCTCAAACTACTGCACAATTGCACTCATCTCACGTGCTAGTAAAGCTCAAAATTCTCCAAGCCAGGCTTCAGCAATACATGAACCGTGAACTCCCTGACGTTTAAGCTGGTTTTAGAAAAGGCAGAGGAACCAGAGATCAAATTGCCAACATCCGCTGAATCATGGAAAAAGCAAGAGAGTTCCAGAAAAACATCTCTTTCTGCTTTATTGACTATGCCAAAGCCTTTGACTGTATGGATGACAATAAACTGTGGAAAATTCTGAAAGAGATGGAATACCAGACCACCTGACCTGCCTCTTGAGAAATCTGTATGCAGGTCAGGAAGCAGCAGTTAGAAGTGGACATGGAACAACAGACTGGTTCCAAATAGGAAAAGGAGTACGTCAAGGCTGTATATTGTCACCCTGCTTATTTAACTTATATGCAGAGTACATCATGAGAAACCCTGGGCTGGAAGAAACACAAACTGGAATCAAGATTGCTGGGAGAAATATCAATAAGCTCGATATGCAGATGATACCACCCTTATGGCTGAAAGTGAAGAGGAACTAAAAAGCCTCTTGATGAAAGTGAAAGAGGAGAGTGAAAAAGTTGTCTTAAAGCTCAACATTCAGAAAACAAAGATCATGGCATCCGGTCCCATCACTTCATGGGAAATAGATGGGGAAACAGTGAAAACAGTGTCAGACTTTATTTTGGGGGGCTCCAAAATCAGTGCAGATGGTGACTGCAGCCATGAAATTAAAAGAGGCTTACTCCTTGGAAGAAAAGTTATGACTAACCTAGATAGTATATTCAAAAGCAGAGGCATTACTTTGCTAACAAAGGTCTGTCTAATCAAGGCTATGGTTTTTCCTGTGGTCATGTATGGATGTGAGAGTTGGACTGTGAAGAAAGCTGAGTGCCAAAGAATTGATGCTTTTGAACTGTGGTGTTGGAGAAGACTCTTGAGAGTCCCTTGGACTGCAAGGAGCTCCAACCAGTCCATCCTGAAAAGATCAGCCCTGGGATTTCTTTGGAAGGAATAATGCTAAAGCTGAAACTCCAGTACTTTGGCCACCTCATGAGAAGAGTTGACTCATTGGAAAAGACTCTGATGCTGGGAGGGATTGGGGGCAGGAGAAGGGGACGACACAGGATGAGATGGCTGGATGGCATCACTGACTTGATGGACGTGAGTCTGAGTGAACTCCAGGAGTTGGTGATGGACAGGGAGGCCTGGTGTGCTGCAATTCATGGGGTTGCAAAGAGTCAGACACGACTGAGCGACTGAACTGAACTAAACTGAAAACAGAAGTATTAACCCCGAGCTGGGGCTTGGGGATGTGGGAGACTAATTAAACTGGAAGAGAAGAAAAAGGTTACATAGAAATAATGTCAAAGGGAGAAAGGAGAGAAGTGAGAGAAGGTTATTTCAGGCAGACAGAGGGCACAGCTCTCATAGAATCCTTGACTCAGAAGAGATCTGAGAGACCGGCTCTTTTATATAGTTTTTAAAATTCCTTATATATTTATCCTGGAGAGATGATAATTCAATTTATCCTGGAACATTTTCAGTGAGAGGAAACTGGTTACCTCAGAAGACAGAAAAGGTTTGGCTCTAACCTTTTCAGTTGGTACTGCATTGGATGGGGGCTGGGGTGGTGTCTGTCAGATTCTATGTCTTCATTGTTGCTGAAGCACAGGCTTAGTAATATTTGGTCTTTGACTTCCTTTCAAGGGAATAAGAAAATGTCATGCATTTTAGGACCTTTGACTTACAGAATGTTATAGCTGGAAGGAACCTTTTAGATATCATTTAGTTCAATTTTTAAAAAAAATCTTTCTGTGATTCATGAACCATCTTAGAGAATGTGATAAAAATCTACAGATCCTCTCCTCCCACCAAATGTATATGAACTCGTAATATACAAAATACTGCCTACAGTTTCAGGGCATTCATGGAGCCCAAAACCTGTCCTGAACTAAAAAATTTTCTTTTCATTGAGAAACTGAGGCTCAGAGAGTGGAATGATGGAAGTGTTCTCACGTATCAGACCACAGGTGAGCAGAATATTCAGACCTAAGGGTCAACCCTGAAGAAAGGCACTGACAAACGGAAGATGTTTGGGGAGCAGGCTGCAAGCGGATCTATTACAAAGTGAGAAAGAGAACTGGAGTGCGAGTATCAGGAGCACCTTCTTTAATTATCTGGAAGTTGGTTTATGGAAGAGGATTTAGACTCTTCTCTTTTGCTTCAAGGGGCAGCTCAAGATCAAAAGGGAGAAAAGAACTTCTGCCAACAGTGTGACACTCAGTCATGTCCAATTCATTGTGACCCCATGGACTGTAGCCCACCAGGCTCCTCTGTCCATGGGATTCTCCAGGCAAGAATACCAGCAACAGAACTGTCCACTAATGAAATGTGCTGCCTTAGAGGCACAGAACTCCTTGTCACTTGACTTTTTGAGGACACAGTACAACCTCCCATTGAAGGAACTTGAACATCATGAGAGCTTGAACTGGGTGACCCAAACTGGATTTGATTACGTAACTCTTAACAGACACGGTCTCATACACTAGTCAGAAAGAAGCTCAGGTCTCCCAAGAGCGTGGGCTGTAAGGAAAGCTGTAAGTGAGGAAATGAAGAAAGTTCAAGACGGTTGAGACATCAGGTGTGAGGGTGGATGGGTGGAATTAGTGGAGAGAAAGGTGAGACTTGGAGATAAAAGCAGAAGTAACGTGTTACAGGGTCTGATGTAGCATCACGGATGTTATTCAAGAATGATGCCTGTATAGGGTGGTGGGTCAGAAGAACTGAAACAAAAGGACATTTCAGAAAGAGGAATTAGCACAACTGGTGGTGGCAGCACGAGCAGGGAGATCAGGAGGTGAAAAGAGAGACAGTCTGTGGTGATGAGTTGTATGGTTCACACAGTGAGCCTGAAGTGACAGTGACAACAGGGCGTGCAAATGGAAATGTCCAAAGATCTGACAGGTTGGCAAGTAACAAAAGGACAGCAAAGTGGAAGTGCCTGGTAGAGAGCTGATGATCTAGGATTAGAGTTCCAGGAGATTAAGATGTCAGAGAGATGAAGGGGTTATCTACAAAGATAAAGTAATTTAAGTTTTAAGAGTAGATATATTTTCGATGAAAAAAATATGGCAAGAAAAGAAGTTTAAAGGGTTAGCCTGTAGCACTGACTTCAATGTGGAGATGGTATAATTGAAAAGATGTATGAAGGGAGAGTTCAGGAAGTTAGAGGGGATCTAAGCTTAGAGAGTGAACAAAAACCCAGCAAAAAGGAAGCTTCAGGGAAAAAGAGCGATCAACATAAATACAGTCTTATTTTCATGTGCATTCAGCTCTGTGCTTTGGCAGGTAGATTATAGTAGTGTTCATTTTGGCAACACATTGGAGGTGTAGTATGAGTTATAAAGTGCTTTTAAATGGATTATAGGTATTTCCCAAACAAACAAAAAAGCCTTAGAAAATATGACTAAAACTTCTCTCTTTCAATTTCTCTACCAGCAAAATAGAAATCACTTTAAGTTTAATCAGTCTCTTTGACACCCTTACTTTAAGGAAGGTGATTTCTGCCATCCTAACATGAGAAATTGGGGAGGGTATGTTGAGGCAACGTGATGTGCCTGGGCCATCTTAGTCAATGACGTGGCAGCAGCAAAGGCTAAATTTAACATTCTGATTTCTGTTCCTTAAAACCAAATTCAAAACAAAAATGAAACACTGACTCACATTTTCAGGAATAACTTTTGAGAAATAAAATTAACACAAATTAAATCAGTAATTCTCGATTCAAACATTTCTCTTGGAGATCTATGCTACAATGACTATTAGGAGGTGATGGTTAAGAAGTATTAAGAAACTCATTTACTCCCTATAATGAGGAAGACTGTGACTGAGAAAAAGTAAAGGAAGCTAAAATTTTCAGTTTTGGTAATTTCAATGATTATCGCAGTAAGCACAGCCCCCAAGAAACTAAGAATTAAGAACAGGGCTTCCCTCATGGCTCAGTGGTAAAGAATCTGCCTGCCAACGGGTTTGATCCTTGATCTGGGAAGATCCCACATGCTGTGGAGCAACTAAGCCTGTGTGTCACAACTATCGAACTTGAGCTCTAGCACCCAGGAGCCACAACTACTGAAGCTCATGCATCCTTAAGCCCCTGCTCTGCAACAAGAGAAGCCATCTCAAAAAGAAGTCTGTGCACCACAAAAAGAGTAGCCCACCTCCTTGCAACTAGAGAAAAAGCCGCATAGTAAGGAAGACCCAGCACAGACACACACACAGACACACACACAGACACACACACACACAGACACACACACACACACACACACACACAGAATCTTCCTGTGATCTTTATCATCAGATGTTTTGGTTTTATACCAGCTCATGCAATACTCTCTTTCTATTTAAAATACCCAACACGTGTATAACAGAAAAGTCAAACCAAAACATAATCTAAAATCAATCACTCACAGTAAAAACAATCACAATGTATAATAAACTTCCTGGGTGGCTCAGATGGTAATGCATCTGCCTGCAATGCAGGAGACCCAGGTTTGATCCCTGGGTCAGGGAAGATCCCCTGGAGAAGGAAATGGCAACCCACTCTACTATCCTTGCTGGGAAAATCCCATGGACAGAGAATTCTGATGAGCTACAGTCCATAGCGTCTCAAACAGTCAGACAGAGCTGAGCAACAGTTTCAGATTTATAACAGGCACAAATGACTATTTCACACACTATATCATTACCCAAACAAGTGTGAGGTCCTCGAAGCAAGTACTATTTTCTCCTTAGGCTCAAGTCAAGAGTGTTGTATGTGCAGTAAGAATTCAATCAGTATTTCTGGAATAAACTGCATTAGTTAGTAGGGATTTGTTAAGGAATAGGTAAGGGAGAGCAAGTTATTTATACAAGTTGGTTGCTTTAATCAAATCAAAACTAGACCTATATTTGTCTAGTAGAAGCAGGCTAGATATTGGCATGAGTTTCTCTTGAAAAGGTAGGAAGGATGAGAGGACCAGATATTCCTTTGTGGCTTACTGCAGGCAGTGCCTTCACCCCCAGCTCCTCGCCATGGCTGGGTATGGCAGTGATGTGTCCCAGAGTTAGAACCCTGAGGACTAATCTAGAGGAACAGCCACCAAGTGGAGACAAGGCCACAGTCCTTCCTGTTGGCCTCAGTCCCCTGAAGGACTGGTGAGCAGAAGTGGGGAGGTGACGTGGATGTAGGGATCACAGTTACCTCAGATTCCGTCCTGGTTCCCTCTCCTTGCCCTTCCCACCACCATGCCCCCTTCCACACTGACGCCTGAGTTGGGAGAACACAGTCTCTAGCGCTCACACTTACTTGGCAGCAGCATCCTTTCTCAACTGTTCATGCTTCATGAGGAGATTTTTCCGGTCTCGGAAAGCTTTTCGGACCTTGTACCCTTTGTAGACGGCCTGGATCTTGAAGGCAGCGATGTCCTGTATAGCTGCGATGGACAGGGCACCATGCTCCAGCATGAACTGGATCACTTCATGACGCTCCCCAAGCAGAGCATAATCCAGGGGGGTGTACCTAAAGTAGGGAGATTTTTTTTTTAAGTGTTGTAAGGTAATTCAGAGCACAGTTAAACTGGTGACATTATGCAGTGGGAGGAAACCTCATTCTAAGATGTCGAATACTCCTGAGGCATGGCTATCTTCTGTCCTCCGGGGCTGTTCCTTTTTCTCTGAGGAGCACAGAACAAGGGTGGAGCTGGTATCTGGTGTTTTGCACTGCTGACCATGTCTATTCCTTAGTTTTGCTCACTTGCTCACAAATTAGGGGCTTTGAGAATACATGATCACTTTTCTTCCTCGCCACGTTCTAAGTAATTCCTTAATCCTATCTAAAAAACACTGCAAATAATATTCTGTGAGGTTCCTAAGTTTGAGACCATGATTACTGATAGTTAATGTTTATGAAATGAAAAATATATCTCCAAATGGATAGAGTTAGTCTGTGTGAAGAATGGCCCTTTAAACCCCTGCAGAAATGATGGATCATTAAACAGAGTTGGAACAACTGTACGGTCATCTGGGAAAACAAAAAAAAAAGATTCCTACATCACTTTCACTCCAAAATGAATGCTGGATGAACTAATAATCTAATTTTTTTTTCTAAGGGAATTCCCTGGTTGTCCAGTGGTTAGGACTCTGTGTTCTTAATGCTGAGGGCCAAAGTTCAATCCCTATTTGGGGAATTAAGATCCCGTAAGCTGCATGGTGTGGCCAGAAAAAAAAAAAAGTGAAAGTAGAAGAAAAACTCATGGACGATTTTTTAAAATATTGGAGTGAGAAGTTTTTTTCCAAAGAAAGATACAGAATGCAGAAACCTTAAGACTGATAAATCCAAGTACATAAAAATAACAAATATCTATAGGGCAAAACCACCAATAACAAAGACAAAAGACAGTTCTTCAAACAGGAAATACTAGGGGCTACTAGCATATAAAAATATGTTCAATGTCACTCATTTAAGAGAAATACACTTTAAGACTAATATGAGTGAGCACTTTAATCTAAAGATTAATTTAGCAAAGACCAGAAAGTTTAATAACACACTGTGCTGGCGAGGATGGAGGGAGACAGGCTCTCTACGTACTAGGGAGGCAATCTGGCAATATATTTCACAATTATTCATGTATCTGCCCTCTGCCATAGCCTCTTCACTTATAGGCATTCATCCACTAGATCTGCTCTCCTTTGAAGTGCTTTATGTATAAGGATATTCACAGAAGCACAGTTTGAAATAGTAAAACAATGGAAAGTGAAAGTGAAGTCGCTCAGTCATGCGACTCTTTGCCACCCCATGGACAGTAGCCTTCACCAAGCTCCTCTGTCCATGGGATTTTCAAGGCAAGAGTACTAGAGTGGGTAGCCATTTCATTCTCCAGGGAATCTTCCCAACCCAGGGATCGAACCCAGGTCTCTCACATTATAGACAGACGCTTTACCATCTGAGCCAAAAGGGAAGTCTGGAAACAACCTCAATTCCATCAACAGTGAAAGTGGAAGTCATTCAGTCATGTCCGACCCTTTGTGATCCCATGGATTATATAGTCCATGGAATTCTCCAGGCCAGAATACTGGAGTAGGTTCAGTTCAGTTCAGTTCAGTCGCTCAGTCATGTCCAACTCTTTGTGACCTCATGAACTGCAGCACACCAGGCCTCCCTGTCCATCACCAACTCCCAGAGTTCACTCAAACTCACGCCCATTGAGTCGGTGATGCATTTCAGTCATCTCATCCTCTGTTGTCCCCTTCTCCTCCTGCCCTCAATCCCTCCCAGCATCAGAGTCTTTTCCAATGAGTCAACTCTTTGCATGAGGTGGCCAAAGTATTGGAGTTTCAGCTTCACCATCAGTCCTTCTAAAGAACACCCAGGACTGATCTCCTTTAGGATGGACTGGTTGGATCTCCTTGCAGTCCAAGGGACTCTCAAGAGTCTTCTCCAACACCACAGTTCAAAAGCATCAATTCTTCGGTGCTCAGCTTTCTTCACAGTCCAACTCTCACATCCATACATGACCACAGGAAAAACCATAGCCTTGACTAGACGGACCTTTGTTAGCAAAGTAATGTCTCTGCTTTTGAATATGCTATCTAGGTTGGTCATAACTTTTCTTCCAAGGAGTAAGCGTCTTTTAATTTCATGGCTGCAATCACCATCTGCAGTGATTTTAGAGCCCAAAAAAATAAAGTCTGACACTGTTTCCACTGTTTCCCCATAAGTTGCTGTTCTCTTCTCCCGGGGGATCTTCCCAACCCAGGGATTGAATCCAGGTCTCCCGCATGGCAGGCAGCAGATTCTTTACCAGTTGAGCCACCAGGGAAGCCCAAGAAAACTGGCGTGGGTAGCCTATCCCTTCTCCAACAGATCTTTCCGATCCAGGAATCAAACTGGGGTGACTTGCACTCAGGCAAATTCTTTACCAGCTGAGCTACCAGGGAAGCCCTCCATCAATATGGGACTGGTTAAATAAAGTACAGGCTATCCCATCATAAAGTCACCTGCATAAAGCAGCCATTATTGTGTACATGAATAAACAAGGAACAGTCACCAGGATGACTTGTTCAGTGAAGGAAAAAAGAAAAAGTAAGAAACCAGAACAGTATTATGATGTGCTTCACTGATATAAAAAGAATATATCCCTATATTCTCACCTATGTAAAATATTGATATAACTCTCTAGAAGTTTCCCAAGAAAATGTGACAGTGATGTCTCTGGGGAGGAAGCTAGCTGTCTCAGAGACAGGGATAGGAGGGATATGTAGTTTTACTAAATGCCCTTTTATGCTTTTTAAATTTTGTACAGTGTACATACCTTTTTGATAAGTATATTATTTAGAAAAGATGGATATTATTATTATCATAGAGTTATATATTAGAATTTCAACTACTTTCTAGATCTGTGATTTTAGGCAGATTAAAAAAAAAATACATCTTCTCTATTTTTGGAATATACAACAAACCAGGTAAATATAGAGAAGAAAATAACAGTCATCTACACTCTCACTCTCAGAGTTAACCACTGTTAGTATCTTGGGAAGTATGGTTCCTTTTTTAAAGAAAAATAATTACTTTGTAAAAATGACATACAGTTTAAGAATTCAAATGATGTAAAAAGTACTAAAATTTGAAGTAAAGAAAATACCCCCAACCATCCAACTGTGGTAATAACAATGGTTGTCACTTCCTGACCAACTTATGCCCCACTTATCCTCATACAGATTTGGTATGATGAGAGAATAAAATAATCAGTGTGAAGAAGGCAGCAGTGTGCCTGGCATGAGGGAAGCAGCTCATAAAAGTTAGTGATTAGTGCTATTACAGGGCACACACTGCAGCGCTTATATGTTGGTGCTAGCACTTATCACAAATATTATTTGCACAGACCCAAACTAGCATTTATGACTGCTGAACAACTGCCAGATCAGCTTCCTCTGGATGACTGTCACTGAGTCAGTGCAGTCACAAGTGCTGGAAGGAAATAATCAGCTGATTGATGAGCTGGAAAAATGATGACTATATGGGTGCATGATTAGACTCAGAAAATCAGCCAATGATTATAGAAAAGAAATTCTTCAAAACTCACCTAACATTCACAGTAAGATACAAAAGGAAGACGTTTTCAGTAAATGCAAAGGGTAGTTTGGTCACTTTAGTCAGGAGACTCTAAAGTCAGAAGGAAGTTCTTGAATGCTAAAATGAATGAACCCCCGTTTAAGGACAGCTTGATCTGCTAATATTGTTCAGAAACCAGAAGGCCAAAAAGTAGAGGTGCCTGAATGAACTTTAAAACATTATTTACATGTAAATAGCATTTTGTAGGAGAAGGCAATGGCAACCCACTCCAGTGTTCTTCCCTGGAGAATCAGTTACCTCAGATTCCCTCCTGGTTCCCTCTCCTTGCCCTTCCCACCACCATGCCCCCTTCCACACTGACGCCTGAGTTGGGAGAACACAGTCTCTAGCACTCACACTTACTTGGCAGCAGCATCCTTTCTCAACTGTGAAGGAGCCTGGTAGGCTGCAGTGCAGTCTATGGGGTCGCACAGAGTCGGACATGACTGAGCAACTTCACTTTCACTTTTCACTTTCATGCACTGGAGAAGGAGATGGTAACCCACTCCAGTGTTCTTCCCTGGAGAATCCCAAGGACGGGGGAGCCTGGTGGGCTGTGGTCTATGGGGTCGCACAGAGTCGGACACGACTGAAGCGACTTAGCAGCAGCAGCGCATTTTGTAAATTCAGAACTTTTACAAAAGCCACTATATATTCTAAATTGCCTTTCATGACTGTACTTTCCCCAATAGAAAAAATCATCAGAGTCAGAGAACCATTGCAGTGAATTTGATAGATTTAGTTTAACACCCTCACTATAACAGACCTGGAAAGATTAAGCAACATGCTGAAGTCTATGTAACTAGTTACTTGCAAAACGTAGATGGGATTATAATCAGATGTTACCCTGTTCAGTACAGTAATCCTTCCATAATTCATCTCTCAATCATTGAACATATGTCTCCTACAGAATGAAACTGCTTCTAAATCAATGTGCAAATGACATAGGTAGTTTTATTAAGCCTGATCATTTTTTTCTATAATTATTAATACATAGTATCTTTCACATAGTATACAAAAAGGATTATCAAAATATGGCTTATGAAAGTGAGGCCCAAGTTATGTGTTTACTTACAAACATGACAAAAAGAAATGACATGGGCATAATATTCCCTAAAGAATGCTGAACCGGAGGTCAGCAGACCTGTGTGACCCTGGGCATTCTCTTCACTTCTCTGAGTTTGTTTCCTCATCTGTAAAAGGTGAAAGGAAGGGGAGAAGAAGAACTAGATTTCTCAGGCTGCTTGTGGATAGAAAGTTGCATTTCAAATATGTTAAATATTTTTATTATGAGAAACTAAGCATAAACTAAAGTAGAGCAAACAGCACACTAATGCTTTATACACTCATTACCCAAATAATTAGCAAAATTTTTACTACATTCACTTCATCTACTCCTTTCTTTTTTATTTTTGCTCAAATATTTTAAAAGCAAATCCCAGAGGAATCCCCTGGTGGATCCAGAGGTCAGCACCCAAGAGATTTCACTGCCATGGGCCCAGTTTCAAGCCCTTGTGGGGAAAGATCCCACAAGCCATCAATCAATCAATAAAGCAAATCCCAGACTCCGATCATTTAATCTATCTGCATTTTAGATTTATCTATAATAGGGTGAACATAATCACATTGCCATTGTACTAACAAAATTAACAGGAATTCCTTAGCAAGATCTAATGCCTACTCTAAACACACATTTTCCTGATTTTCTTTTAAAAAATGTCTTTTTCCTTTTTTTTTTTTACAATTAGTTTCTTCAAATTACTTCTCAGTCAATTTTTGACTCAAGTAGACACAAACTAAATTCTAGCAAGGCTTTAAGACTAAAGTCTATACTTAGTGTTTAGGCAACTGACCACATTGTGATTATTACTTTTGAATCTTTCTTCATCCCAAACTCAACTGAGACACATTCTAGCGCTGTGAATATTCCCATCTATGTCAGGGTATGGCTGTCAGATAGTTATTGACTGAAAGCCAGCAGTGGGTGGCAAAAATTATGTCTATACAGAGAACATCAAGCAGTTTGTGTCAATGCATGTGAAGTAAAAATTAACAGTACATTGATGGTAACCAGTCAAGAAACAATGCAGATAAAGACAAGAGACAAGATACAATTGGACTTGCCACGTGGGAATGGTCTGATGGAACAAGTAGAATGCCTAAACTGGAATGTCAATAAACATAAAAGGCAGTGCCAAGTTCTGACATTTGTACATCAAAGTGCATTGCTGATGAAACATTAAAACAGACTGGGATATTGCCACTGTCTCTTTTCATCCATAGACTGGCAAGTACACTTTGGAGGATTTTTCCTTTGGTCTTTTGGTCTGTAATTAACATATGCTTGCTCCAGGAGGTGGTAAGGATCTTAATTCATAAGCTTACTTAGGTCTGAAATTCAAAATTCAGCATATAAATGGACATTGAATTACAAAAAAATTATTTTTTTATTGTTTCCTAAAAAATAGCACTCAGGCAGTAAATGGTTTTATTAAAAATATACCTTATAGAAATATATCATCCCTAATTCTTAGAATTCTTAATCTTTTTGCTTCTTCAGGGTTTCAAAGGGAGAAGCCTCCAGCACCCTCACATATCTGTTTTAAGGTCAAATCCTCAACCTTGAGGATTCTTCTGGCTTTCCAGTTTCCTTAAATGTCCAAATGCCTATCTTCATTTTTTTGGTTTTGCAGTTGTCATTTGACTGTAATAGAGATGTGGAGTTCTTTATATAATCACTCTCAAAGTAAGGCATACTAATTTGCTTTATCTAAGTTTGCCTGTGGTCTAAGAATTCCACATAAGTTTCTAATGAAGGTATGAATCAGGATGATGCTACTGGGAGCCTGAAAACACTGATCTGACAATTCACCAGTTATTTACTGAGCATTTACTTCATGAAAAGCACTGTGAGCAATTCAGAGATGACCATGAGTTATCTGCTAAAAGGAAGACAAATTCTATAAAATCATAATAAAAAGTGAAATGTGCCAAGGGCTATAAAGATTCACAGTGGGAAGGAAACACAGTTTGGGACACATGACTGCAGGACCAGGACAATCTTCTTAGATGAGACTGAATTTGAACAGTGGAATGAGATGATTAATAACTATATTAGCGATCTGATTAAGAAAGGTTACTTTGGAAGGTAATGAATTGAATGAGGGAAAGATCAAAGGAAGGAAAACAAGTGAGGAGGCATTGCAATAGTTTCAGAAAGAGTGAGAGAGGGCAAGACAGTGGTGCTGGTGATGAAGTGGAGATGACAGTGTTAACCAAGGAGGGGTGTGAGTCTGAACTATAGATTGAGAACGTACCAGCACCCAGCTGAGTGCTGAAGCCTCAGTGGTTGGTCAGGTTGCCAAAGGAGGTAGGCTGAGAGAATAGATCCACTCCTTGAAGACTGTTTATATTTAAAACAGAAAAAAATGCAACAGAAGCCAAAAGAAATGGAGAAGGAGCATGATTAGAAGAGAATCCTAATTCTAAGAGAACTGGGAAAACATACTGTTACAGAAGCTTAGAGAACATACAGGCTCAAGAAGGTGAAGAAGAGGAGTCAACAGAGAGGAAATGCAGGAGGGCCAATGAGGGGGGCAAAGAAGACATCATACGCTTTATCAACTAGGAATCTGTCAGGGACCATTCAGATGCAGATTTCAGTGTAAATGAGAGGGAGGATGCCAAACTGCAAAGGCATGAATGGTGACAATGAAGAAACGGAGGCAGTGAAGACAGTGTGAGAGAGGGCAAAGAAGACAAACCTCAGAGAAAAGAGACTTGGAAAATAACAGATGGATGGTGCAAATAATGGGGAAAGGTTCTGAAAGAAGTGGGAAAGATGAAGGAGTTGGCCCCATGTTTCCTCTGAGACAGCGGGCTTAGAGAAAACCCCTCTTTTTCTACAAAGTGTCCCACCTCCTGAAAGAAAGAAAAAGCTGGTGGTGGCTGAGAGTGTAGGGATGGTGCCACTGCAGGGCCATTTTAGTGACAGTATCCATGAACAATGAAAACTAAAGCACAGATCTGGGTAGGGGGCAGGGGGCAGGTATGGAAATCTGATTACCATCTTAGTTGTTACCTACAAATTACTAGAATCTTCCTAGATCCAAGACCATCAAGAATGTCTCCTGCTTAGACTTCACACTATGTCGAGTCCTTTTTATTGGGTTTGGGTCACTGGATAGCAACCCCAGCCTAACTCTGTGAATCTCATATTATTTAAGAAATCTGTATTAAGATTAAAATCCTGAGCTTTAGCCTCAGTTTCTCATTTTTTCATGCTATATGGTGGCATCTCTGTCCACTAACTGATAATATCCTCTTCATCAAGAGAAACTTCTTGAACATATAACACATCTCACTGGCCTAACTGAATTCTTAGTCCTGGTCAGTCAGGACTCTCCTGATTTGATGCTAGACACACATCAAAAGAAGACCTACATTTCTTCATCTGGAAAGTGTGAGCTTGCCCTAAGTAATGCCTGAAGTTTCTAATAGCTTTAAAATCCCATGATTCTAAATCAACACTACATGGAACTTTTGTTTTCTTCTGGTTCAAGATTTCTTAGTGTAGTGTTTCCGGATGAAATACTATTTCTGAATGAGCATCTAAACTTGAGAATTTTAAAATATGGCAGAAAGGATGTGAGAAGAACAATGATGCATTCTTTTTGCCAGTGGCTTACCTCTCTTCATTGTTTTCCATCTGATTAGGGAAAGCAGCAAAGTCTAGAAGTAACTTAATGGCATCAAGGTATCCATTGTTACAGGACCAGTGCAAAGCTGTTCTTCCCTACAAGCATAAACAGAAATCAAATACATCTGGTGTCAGTATTTTGGGACACACATTTATTTATGCTAACTCAAATATATAAACATTTCTCCCAATTGGTTACTTACAGAAAGAGAAAACATTAAGTATACAGTGGAGAAAATGAACGGTATCTTAACCAAGTGATCAAAATTAATACTATGTTAATAGACTTCCCGGGCTTCCCTGGTGGCTCAGTGGTAAAGAATCAGACTGCAATGCAGCAGACACAGGTTCGATGCCTGGGTTGAAAAGATCCCCTGGAGGAGGGCATGGCAACCCACTCCAGTATTCTTGCAGGGAAAATCCCATGGACAGAGGAGCCTGGAAGGCTATGTCTATGGGGTTGCAAAGAGTTGGGCGTGACTAAAGTGACTGAGCAGTAATAGCAGCAAGGGACTTTGCTGGTGGCACAGTGGAGAAGAATCAACCTGCCAATGCAGGGGACACAGGTCTGATCCCTGGTCCAGGAAGTGGAGCAACTAAGCCAGTGCATCACACCTACTGAGCCCTCGGTCCCAACTATCAAGCCCTCATGCATAAAGCCTGTGCTCCGCAACAAGAGAAGCCACTGCAATGAGAAGCCTGCATACCACGAGGGAAGAGTAGCTCCCACTTGTCACAATTAGAGAAAGCTCATGCAAAGCAACAAAGACTCACTGCAGCCAAAAATAAATAAAATTATAAAAAATACTATGTTAAGAAGTATCACATGTTTCCAAAAGTGATACTCTGAGGATTCAGTATCATCTATGTAATATTCCATCTCAAATGTAAATCCTGAATCAAATTATGATGAATCATTAGGCAACAACAAATTGAGTGAAATTCTAGAAAATAAACGGCCTGTATTCTTTAAAAATTTCAATGTCATGAAAGAGGAAAAAAAGTCAAGAAGCACTGCTAGAGATAAAAAGGAATACTTCATAGTGTTAAAGAAGTCAAAGAGGAAGCTATCACAATCCTAAATCTAAATGCAACTAATAGCACAGTCTCCAGATATATAGGATAAAAACTGACAAAACTAAAAGAGGAAACAGTCATATCCATAATTACAGTGGGAGGTTTTTAACCCATGTCATACAACAGTTGATAGCAGAAATAGATTAAAAAGTAGGAAAGGTATAGGCAGCATGAACAATACAATGTAAAATGTATATGAAACATTGTACTGAACAAAGACAAAATTAGTATTCAAGTGTATACAGACCATTTACCAAAATCAACCATAAGCTGGAACATAAAGAAAGCCTCAAAAGCTTTTCAAAGATTAAAATAATACAGAGTATTTTTTTAAACTAAAGTAAAATTTAAGCTACAAATCAGTGCAGTAGGCAGAATAAGGCCTTATAACTTCTGGAATCTGTGACTATGTTATATTAAATGGAAAGGGGGAATTAAGTTCGCAGATGGAATCAAGGTTGCTAATCAGTTGACTGTAAGTTGGATTATCCAGTTAGGCCAAGTGTAATCACAAAGGTCCTTATAGTAAGTTAAAGAGAGTGGCAGAAGGTGAATGTCAGAGTGATGCAGTGTGAAAAAGTCAACTAGTCACTGCTAGATTTGAAGCCTGAGAAACAGAGCCACAAGCCTGGGCACCACCTGGAAGCTGGAAAAGGCAAGGAAACAGACTCTCTCCTAGAGTCCCCAAAGAGAATGAAGTCCTGCCAACATCTTGATCTTTGGGACATTTTGGAATTCTGACACCCACATTAGTAATATGACAAATTTGTTTTGTTTTAAAACACTAAGTCTGTGGTAATTGTTACAGCAGCAACAGAACACCAATATAATCATTAACAAAAAGATTATGAAAAAATACCCAACTGCCTAGAAATTAAACAATACACTTAACTAATTCAAATAATTCAAATAATAAATCAAAACGGAAATCAGAAAATGTTTGTGTTGAATGATAGTGATAGTACAGTTTATCCAAATTTCTAAGATGCAGCTAAAGCAGAATTTAGAGTAACAAACATGTTTAAATATATACATTGAAAAAAAAAACAATGATTTAAAATTTCATCAAAAGAATTTTTTAAAGAATATTAAATCAAACCTTATAAAAGTGGACGATAGGCAATAATAAAGATGAGAGTAAATATCAATGAAATAGTGAAAAATTTCAAATATAGAAAATAAAAGCAATTTTATAGACTTGCTGTGAGGACTGAATGAGTTACAAAACAAAAAGCTCTTAGAACTTTGAAATATTAAGCATCCATGATTATGAAAACGATTATATACCAAATGAAAAAATATTGGTGATAATTTTAAGTAAGCAAAACAAAATGTGGTTTGTAAAATCATATATATATATACCTATATACATATGCCATGTATCTATATATTTTATAAAAATTATAAAACTATTCCCATCCTATGGCTTTTAAAAATTATATATATGTATGCACAAGGACTAGAAGAGAACATGGACAAATAAAAATCACTTTTAACTAACAGATTTGCAAGTGATCTCTTCACTTGACAAGTTATTTTACTTAATTTTAGTTAACAAAGAAGCAATGCTGCAAACACTTTGGAGCAAAAAATAGAGAAAAGACCTAGAATTTTTACCTCTTTGTCTTGAATGTTAGGGTCTGCATTGTTTTCCATGAGCACTGCCATGCAGTTGATATAGCCCCCATACGCAGCGCACTGCAGTGGGGTTCTTCCTGCATAATCCTGCACATTTGGGTTGATCTTATTTTCTATCAGGATCTGGCAAACATCTGCATTTCCTCCCAGCGCGGCCCAATGTAGGAGAGAATGTCCATCTTGGTCGACTAGATCCACCCTTGCTCCACCTGAAAAAGCAAAAATAAAGTGAAAATGTTTAATATAGAGAGCATTTATCAAAAAGAAGAGAAGTTTAAAGAATATAACTGTCCTTTAAATGCTTTACTCTTAGCAAAAACCTTTCAGGTATATCAGCGATTTCAGATTTTTACAATAAGCCTGGGAGTTGGTCAGGATAGAAATCGTTCCCCTTTTATATGAAGTGAAACTGAAGATCAGGCAGAAACAGTGACTCTTCCCAAATCAAACAGCTACTAATAGGTGGAGCTAGGAGCGACTCTCGAGTTTCCTGATGCCAGGCTCTTTCCTCCATGCTCCCACCCAGGCACCTCTCTGCCATGTACAGCTGTGTTTCAAAAGGTGAATGTAAGAAATCCTACCTTTTGAGACTGACTTGTTATGAGCACTCTTAATAACTAACCTTTGATGAGTGTCTGAATCACATCTTTGTGCCCCATCTCACAGGCTCGGAAAAGTGGAGTATGTTTCATGACATCAGTAGCATCTACTTGAGCGTTATTTTCCAATAATAACCTCACGGTGCTGACATGGCCAGAAAGTGCAGCAGCATGTAAAGCTAAAAAGGGAGCAAAAGAGAGTAAAGAACGTTTAAGTAACAACTTTACCTTTTTACTATTCTAACTATGTATCTCTTCCTCTTTCGATTTTTCCATCATTTTGGCCAAACGCAATTTAATCTTCAAGATTATCTATTTTCCACTTGTATACACTTCTTTATATCTTCCTTTCTATTGGTATGTATTATTACTCCCACTTTTCCCTTCCTTCTACCTTTCTCATCCCACTGTTTTCTTCCTTTCTATCCTGTTGGTCTGAAATGGTCTCCTCAGTTACTGGTTTATCTTTTCCTCTTTCTGAGAGAGCAAGAGAACAAAAAATGACAAAGAGAAATGATTTAAATGATGCAGGCAATCTGCCCACGAACTCACTCACAATCAGTATGTGCCTCCAAGGGGATGTGATGGAAGCCGTCAATCTACTGGTTCTTCAGTTGGTTACCTGTGCTACTCTTCCAGTTGGTCTGTGTATCCACATGGTACCAAAAGTGTGTGCATCTCACTGCCTTGAGAGCATTATTCACAGAACATGATTCCAAATGCAAGTCAGCTATTTCCTCAGGGCCCAATTTTAAAAAGAGCAATTCATTTCAAGATTGGAGGAAAAAACCAAGTGGAATGTGGTCTTGCCTCTGGTAAGGGGTTGAAAGAGCAGTTTTGACTATGTGTGAGTTTCACATCGCACTGATCCCTGCCTGTTATTCTCCTCTAGTACTTGTGTCATCACTCTTTATATTACTCTTTAAAGTCTATTTAAGTCATCCTTCTCTAAATTCTTCTCAATGTTTCAGGGTATCTGTCTAGAGGTCCAGGCCAGTTCTATCTAAGAATTACGGCTCTATACTGTCTAGGACAATGTTTTTTTCATAAAGTGTGATCCACGGACCAAACCTGGGGGGCCTATAAAATGCAGATTCCTGGGGATTTGTTGAGATGCCACTATGGGCTGGGTACACAATATAATGCTGGGAATTCAGTAGGAACAAAATAGCTAAGGTTACATTTTCATAGAAGAAGCAAAGCAGAACAAAACAAAAACAATGAATTAATAACATTTAAGTGTTAGATGGTGATAGATGGTATAGTTAAAGAAGTAAAAACTATTTTGATATGTGAAGAGACCTGGGGATTACTTTTGATTGGTGGTTAGGGAAAGCCCTGTCAAGGTGCTGACATTTAAGCTGAGACTAAATCATAAAAAAAGAGGCAAAGCAGAGCTCTCAAGGGAGACTAGTCCAGGCAAAAAGAATAACGAGAAGAAGGACAGGGATGAATGTATGTGTTTAAGGAAGGCAAAGAAGCTGCAGCATATGAGTGAGAGTGTAGTAAGCCAGAAAGGCAGAAAAGGCTAGATCATAAATGGCCATCAGGTCAGAGTGATGGAAGACACTGAAGGGCTTTACGTGGGTGAGTGATGTTTGATTTATGTTCAAAACGGATCACACTATCCATTTTGAGAATGCATTCAAGCAAATTAGAATGTAAGCATGGAGACCAGTTAACACTGGTACAGTAGACTGGGTGAAAATAGTGGTTCCTTGAACTAGGGTGACAGGAATGGAGATGGAGAGAAGCATAAAAAATTTAGAATATGTTTTGGATGTGGAATCAACAGGACTTATTAACAGGAATTGATGTAGGATCTCTGTTTAATCTGGGAATATCTCTAGTAATTGCTATGCCTACGAGAGTTTGAAAAGCCTGACCGAAATGCCTGAAAGGTAGATTAGCCTAGACAAGATGGGTGTGAGAGCCTTCAAGTATCTGAAGCATGTCGTGTGGAAGACAACAGAGAAAGCAACATTCAGTCTAAAAAATACTGGCTTAGTATAAGGCAGCACATCCTAATAGATTGAGATTAAGATGGAAGTAATAGGTGAATTCCCTGGTGGTTGAGTGGTTAAGACTCTGCACTTTCACTGCCAAGGGCCCAGCCAGGTTCCATCCTTGGTTGCAGAGTTAAGATCATAAAAGCCACATGGCACAGCCAAAATATAAGACCAGAGTTTTGGTAATGAGTTCTCTGTATTGGAGTTGTTCAACTGGAGGTTGAAAGACAGTGAGGAGATGTCTTTGGTGAAAAATGTTGCTGAGAATGTCACATGTTACATCTGTGATAGTTCAGTGATTTTCACATTTAAGACCATGAGAATGTTAGTTTTTTCCCTCCCAAATGAAATTTTATAAAACATCCAACATATAAAATAGTTAAGAGGTGAGTGTTTCTGGTTAAAGTAGGGGTAGGGGTTACCCATTCAAG
>NW_024070185.1:63948001-64057244 GCF_014754425.2 Oryx dammah | reverse complement strand
GGTTAAAGTAGGGGTAGGGGTTACCCATTCAAGCACCCACTCCCTCAGCAACACTTTAGGTACCTCTATGGGAAGGTACTGGTGTGAAGAACACAGCTTAGAAAACCCTGGACTAGATGTAATTTTAAGGTACTTTTTAATTCTGAAATTCTATAACTGTGTAATGTGGCAGCAACAGATACTCTTCAGATAAATATCAATGTCAAGATTTTTTTTTTTAAGACAAAATTTCAATTGAGTAAAAGATAGAATTAAGGATCTTGTTAAAGGAAATTTCCCATTTCTGATTATTTTCGTTTCTTTTAAAACAATTTTAGACTACAATCATTGTTCCTTTTTTGAAAAAACACGTTTACATACGAACTTTAAAAATTCTTTCCAATAACTTTATGTTATGGAGAATTTCAAATGTTACTCAAATGTAAAGGCACATCTTCTTTATCAGCTCATCAGTCAATGGACATTTAGGTTGTTTCCATGTATGGATAATGTGAATAGTGCTGCTATGAACATAGGGGTGCATGTATCTTTTTGGAAGACTACAAAAAAAGATAAATAAAGCCAAGAGTCTCTGGATGAATACTGTCATCACCCAGCTTCAACAGTGATCTTGTTGGCTAATCTTATTTCATTTAACTGCTATCCATTCCCCCACTTCTGATTGTTTTGAATAAAAGTCTAGAGTCACATCCTTCTGTTTGTGAATATTTTAGTTAGTATGGCTGAAAGACAAGGGTTCTTTTTTAAAACACAGCCACTGTATCAATCAGAGTACCTCTCAGATACTTTAACAGAGAAAATTAAATATGAAGGATTGCCAGCCTTGTACTGAAGAGCTAAAAAAGCAAAAAGGAAAATCTAAGGTATCACAGAGGCTAGCAATTCTAAGACTGAGGGAACAAAACGAAGAGGATGGAATTATTACAACTTTAAAGGCTTAGAGGAGGCGGCCTGCAGAGCTGAGACTCAGACCTCTGAGGAGCAGCTCTGCTTGGCAGGTCCTGTAAGTGCTGGAAAAATCACAGAGTGAATTAACTGTTGCCACTGGAACAGGGGATCAGTGCTCTGCTGAATAAGACTGACTAGGATATGCAGACAGGAACTAGAAACAAATACTAGGATAGGAGGCAAACAGGAAGCTGTAATCCTAAACGCCTCTTCAGCCTTTCCTGTCTCCGTGTACTGCCCACTGTGGGCTGACTCCCCTGCTGGCAAAGAGCAAATGTGGTTTGCAGAACCCCAGCCCCAGCAATGCAAAGAAAATATAGGCTCATTTTCATATCTAAAAGATGTTAACACAAGTTTTATAACATCAGATATATCCAGAGAGTGTTCACATTTTCCTGATAGCTTTGTATTTTGTTTTATAGTTGATTTATTTGATCCAAATAATACTTATAGATTGCTATTGATAAGAACTCATTTTTAATTAAGGAAAAACAACCCGCTAAAGGGATGATGAGTGCAGTTGTGCGGTAGTTTGAGCATTCTTTGGCATTGCCTTTCTTTGGGATTGGAATGAAAACTGACCTTTTCCAGTCCTGTGGCCACTGCTGAGTTTTCCAAATTTGCTGGCATATTGAGCACAGCACATTCACAGCATCATCTTTCAGGATTTGAAATAGCTCAACTGGAATTCCATCACCTCCACTAGCTTTGTGCGTAGTGATGCTTTCTAAGGCTCACTTGACTTCACATTCCAGGATGTCTGGCTCTAGGTGAAAAAGTTGGCTTAAAGCTCAACATTCAGAAAACGAAGATCATGGCATCCGGTCCCATCACTTCATGGCAAATGGATGGAGAAACAGTGGAAACAGTGGCAGACTATATTTTTGGGCTCCAAAATCACTGCAGATGATGACTGCAGCCAGGAAATTAAAAGACGCTTACTCCTGGGAAGGAAAGTTATGACCAACCCAGACAGCATATTCAAAAGCAGAGACATTACTTTGCCAACAAAGGTCTGTCTAGTCAAGGCTATGGTTTTTCCAGTGGTCATGTATGGATGTGAGAGTTGGACTGTGAAGAAAGCTGAGCACCGAAGAATTGATGCTTTTGAACTGTGGTGTTGGCGAAGACTCTTGAGAGTCCCTTGGACTGCAAGGAGATCCAACCAGTCCATTCTAAAGGAGATCAGTCCTGGGATTTCTTTGGAAGGAATGATGCTAAAGCTGAAACTCCAATACTTTGGCCACCTCATGAGAAGAGTTGACTCATTGGAAAAGACTCTGATGCTGGGAGGGATTGGGGGCAGGAGGAGAAGGGGATGACAGAGGATGAGATGGCTGGATGGCATCACGGACCTGATGGACATGAGTCTGAGTGAACTCCAGGAGTTGGTGATGGACAGGGAGGCCTGGCGTGCTGCGATTCATGGGGTCATAAAGAGTTGGACATGACTGAGCGACTGAACTGACTGAACTGAAAGGGATGATGGAGAGGAACTCACTGGCATAGAAATGTCAGGAAAGTATGTATCACTGATGTATAATAGAATCTCCTTAAGAGAAAGAGCCCAGGGAATGAATGAATTTGAAAATTTAGGTCTCAACCCCAACTAAGATGTACATCAGAAAGACAACTTTGGTTGAGAATGCAAGTATCCTAGCCCATACTTTATTAAAATACATGAAAAGTTAAACAGAGAGCGATGCCAGTGATAAAGACTGCATAATAATAAAAGTCTGATAAAAAAATTAAATACTCAGATCATTTATAAACTCAATGCCTTCTGTGTCTGTATAATACTCCTTAAGAAGCTTAAGGTCTATGGTGAAACTCTGATAAACAAATACTTTTACAAGTTGAAGCCTTTATCAAAATTGATATTACCTAAAAACTCTTTAAAAAATCAGAAGGTGAGATGGTCTAGGTATAGGGAGGGAGATATTAGGTATAGCAAACACATTCCCCTCTGTCCCCCAAGTGCTATATGAACAGTTTTGGTGATCAAGAAAGATAGAAAGATCTTATCCAGGATGACAGGTAGGTGCAAATGGCTCTAGAATGTTTTCATGTATAAGAAAACAGAACACTGAGAAGCTCGCAGCTGAGGTTTTGTTCCATTCAGTGTTTCTGTGATTTTTCTTTCTGACTTGTAATTTGTATACATAGGTGTCCTTTGTTATACACGGGGGATTGGTTCCAGGAGCCTCTACAGATACTAAAATCTGAAAATGCTCAAGACCCTTTTACGAGATGGTGCAGTACAAGTCAGCCTTCCAAAGCCACAGATGCAAAACCCTTGGATATGGAGGGCTGACTGCAGTGCACAAGGAAGAGCTGTGTCACCCAAGGTGACAATGGGTGTTACAAAAACAAGTACTTCTCTTAGTAATCAACACATTGTTCGAGAGCTCTCTTCTTAGAAAAAGAGATAAAAGGAAGCATATAGGAAGAGCTTTCAAAGCTTTGAAGCTTCTAGAGTCATGGGAGGTTAATGGGAGAAATGGGAGATTCAGGAGAACAGCAGTAATGCTGTTCAAAACTGAGAAAACAGCAAATTAAATGAGACTGGTGAGAACATACATAGATGTGTGCATTCTTTAAAATATAATTCTAAATTTTGAAAATGTAGTTAATAACTGCTAAGTATGCATAGTTTTTAAAGTGCAGGTTTATGCTTTTTTATGCAAAGATATATGATCAGAAGAGTTCCTGCAATTACGTCTAAGGAGCAACAAGGCTTGTAAATCAATGTCAAAATTCACTTGATAATAACATAGGATAATTTTAGCTGTAATACTTGGAAAAATAAAGCTGTTGGAGTGATATCCTGGCAACCTAAACTTAAAAACTGAAGATCAATGTCAAATAATAGTAGATTAGGAACAATGGTTTCAACTTGCTATTTTGCAAGTATTATAGCATCATCTGTACTCTGAAGCCTGAATGAAAGCTGAATATGTCTGCCAGTTCTTACCTGTACCTCCATATTTATCTGCCATATTAATGTCAATGTCAGATTTTAAGCTCAGCATAGTCCTAAGGACGTCATCACTGCCTTTCCCAGCAGCCCACATAAAGGATGTTCTTCCTTCAAGGTCTGAATCATCTTTTACTGATGGATGTTTTAAAAACACTTTAACTGTTTCCTGTAAGAAAACATTAAAAAATTTGAGACATGAGAGTGGCATTTTCTATAGCAATAAAACCAGTGTTATACGTGACTTCCACTAAGAAGCAAAGTATTTTTCGGTCTACTTTTGAATCAAATGAAATTATCTTTTTATGAATAATAAAATTATAATTTCCATTGAAAATAACAATCTGCTGTCCTTATGTATTGGTTTTAGTTTTCACAGCATTTTAAAATATAACTTAATTCCCTCATTCAATATTCTTATAATTGAGAATGATTATTCTCAATTAAATTTAAAAATTTAACTGCAGAGAAGAAACTATGCACTTTGTTACTATTGTTTTAAATAGTTAATGGATTTATCAAATGATGAGTGGTGGCTACTGAGAAGTGCAGTGTTCAATTCACCTAACAAGTATTATTCAGTAATTCCTGCATTCTAAGTCCTTCCTCTATAGAATCATACAAAAATGAGGACCCTTAATAATTCTTACAGTGTTTGACAATTTTAATGGCAGTTACTATTCATAGCTACCTCCCTGGTGGCTCAGTGGTAAAGAATCCACCTGGCAATGCAGGCAACGTGGGTTCGATCTCTGGCTCAGGAAAATCCCCTGGAGAAGGAAATGGCAACCCACTCCGGTATTCTTACCTGGGAAATCCCATGGACAGAGGTGCCTGGCAGGCTACAGTCCATGGGGTTGAAAAGAGATAGGCATGACTTAGTGACTAGATAACAACAATATTCACAGCACTTAAAATTGCATCTTTCCTCAAAACTCAGATGCTTACAAACTTATAGGAAGATCATAGGCACTTTTGCTTGGATGGAAATAAAATAGTTTCAGAAAAAACAATTTCTGGAGGCTGTGAGTTGGCTAAAAATGCATAAAATGTTGATGTTCAATACTTTAGAGCAAGAAAAAATGTAAGGGTTCATATATTCCAGCTCCTCATTTTACAGATGAGATTTAGGCTCAAGGTCACATAAATACTGGTAGCAAACACACAAGTAGAATCCAGGGTTGAGTTACCATACTCTTTCTACTGCAACACACACTGCTTCCTAGTCTTAAAACTAGTTGTTGAGCTACTGTGGTATTATAGCTTAGCTCCCAGGAGCTAGTGTAGGTGCTTATTAAGTAGATTTGAATAAAGAAATAATTTTTTTTTTTTAATGTTGGTGACTTGGGGGGTTTCTTTTAACAATTTGCAAACATTTCTTTTGTTCAGTATGTTTTCTAAGTGATGAATACTTACAAGGGTTTTATGGGGTTTTGATGTTGGTGGTACTGTTTTTTAAAAAGGAAATTACAACCTCTTGCAAGTTTATAGAGTCTAAAGGAGATCAAGGGACTTGAAACTGAGCTTAGACTTTGCATCATCATTAAAAAACTATTTCTGTAATTGGCAAATTATCTAAAGCAAGTGTTTCTTTGAAAAAACATCTATAATGTTCTAGTATTCTTTCTTACTTTCATTAGCACAGATACTTAACTACTAGTTTCTGTACATAGTTAAATTCGGAACCCAAGAGCTGGGTTCTAGACAAAGCTTCCCCAATGGCTCAGTGGTAAAGAGTCCACTTGCCAATGCATGAGACATGGATTCGATCCCTGATCTGGGAAGATCCCACATGCCACGGAGCAACTAAGCCCATGCACCACAGCTATTGAGCATGTGCTTCAGGGCCTGTTAGCTGCAACTACTGATCCTACATGCCACAGCTACTGAAGCCTGCATGCCCCAGGGCCTGTGCTCTGCAACAAGAGGAGCCACGGCAGAGAAGTTCACATACCACAGTTAGAGAGTAGCCCCCACTTGCTCCAACTAGAGAAAAGCCCACACAGCAATGAAGACCAAGCACAGCCAAAAATAAATAAATAAACTATGAAAACACTAAAGTATATTAAAAAAAAAAACATTGTGGGCAAATCATTTAATCTCTTGGAATCTTAGTTTCTTCATCTCTAAATAGAGATAACATGTCTTTACATAGGCCTGTGTTGAACTATGGACTGAATTATGATTTCCATAGATTGACTATAGTAGGCCAACTGAATTTCTTATCTATTCATAATAAGAATGAACCCCACCTCAAAACTTAGTATTTTTCTGAGATCTTAGGAGATAATAGAAGATAAAGGTTTACTGAAACTGTAGGTGGTAAGTAGAATAGATTTTTAGGAGTGCCAGGAAGGAGAACTATAGCTATATTTGCTGTGGGTACAAGAGAGAAAGAAATGTGGGAAATTAAGGTATTTTATCAATCTGAGTATTCAGTGTACTATTCATTAGGGGTGCATTAGGGGAGGTGAGGAAGATGGAATTATACTGTGCTGATGATAACATTCTAATTTTAAAGGAGATAACTGTCATGGTTTACTTACAGCAAAGTTACTCTGAGCTGCATAGTGCAAGGGTGTTGCTCCTTGGCTGTCAGATGGAATGGTTCCAGACTTATTTCTTTCTAAAAGGAGATGGACAATCTGTGCATGGCCTGAAAGCAGACACAAGGTAGTTATCACACAAAAGGACTGATTCATTTATGGTCTATTTAAAGGAAAGGGATAGAAAAATCACTAGTACATAAACCAGCACTCACAAGGGTTTCAGAAGAATGATCCCTAGTGCAGCCTCTTCTAACTTCTTACCAAAATACTATGATTAGGCAGCACAAAGGCAAAAACGTAAATACTAAAAACTCAATGCTTTGATCAACAAGGAAATGACTAATTATAATTGCCCAGACTGAGAAAAAACTGTATATGGTACCAGCTCACTGCATCCCTGGTTCACCTTATAAAACTGCCCATCAGGAGGGAGGGAAGGTGTCAGAAGGCAGGCCCTCTCTGTTCCTCATCTCCAGGTTCTACTACACAACCAATCAGAACTGTATGGCTGTTCTCTTCTGCTATTCAGGTGGACCAGCTATAACACAGTCTCTTGTGACCTCTGGGCCTTCTGTCTATTACTTCGTACCTCCTTCCCCCAATGTTTGAACACCTAGGCAGTAATTTCAAACCCCAGAAGTGGGCAGGAATAGTGAGGTGTTGGTAGAAAAGAGTGCTCTGCAGTCCATTTTGGAGGATGTGGAGGAGGTCTCCCCAAGTGAAGGACTGTAGAAAGGATCAAAGAATGAACAGACCTGCTAACAGTATATTTAGGAAACCTCAATTTCATACATGCCATTGCTTCAGTGTACAGGGAGTGAGGCAATGACGCAGAAGCCACATTAGCAGAGCAAGAATACACTGCATGAATGCCAAGCAGAAAAATAGGAATTTGCATGGGAATTGTGCTCCTCTGCCTGCTCCGCAGCTGTGGTTTGAGATCGAGTGCTCCATAACACAAATGGGCAAAAGTAGGGTCAAGGGCAATTTATGCCACACACTCAATCTAAATACTTCTCATCTTGTTTGAGAGGTAAGGAGAAAAATTCAGAAAATGCTTTATGCAAACACTCTTAAGACAGGGGGAAAGGAACACCATCAGAAAGAACAAGAGCATACCTCAGAAAATGATCTAGAGAAGGATCCGGAAGAAAATTTCAGGCAACAGTTTGGCATCCTTGACTTTTACAAAAAGATGGCCTCTATGAAGTGAAACAGTATCCTAAGAAGAAGATAATCTAAAATGAAAGGGTAATGGGAGGAGGTAAAAATATAAAAAGCTGAGATAAAAAGAAATATGGATGATAGAAGGAAATAAAAATATAGCCTAAAATCTAATCTACAAGAGGCAGAAAGAAAGCAGAATTCATGAAAAGAAATTTCAGTTTAGTGCTACGCAGACAAATTTGCAAAAATGCAGAGGAAAAGGAATGAAACTAAACACTGAAATGAAGACTGAATAATAATTATAAATCTGACTATAAAACCAAATGCAAATGTAAGAATCATTTAAAAAAGAGATAACAAGTAATTTTAAAACTGTCTATAATAATAATCTTTTTATAATCATTAATATTAATAATAACTGTCAGATCATATTAACAAATACCCAAAGATTATAAGTGAAAGTATGCCAAATTCCTCATTTTAAATAGATGGGAATCAGTAAATGCAGTTTTGCTGTTGACTCAGGCTTAGGCTTAAGAAAGCTTTTAATAAATTTAAAAGTAACTACTAGTAAAACCTAGAAAGCCTCCTGAAACATTAGGAAATTCAAAACCAGATAGCTACAATGTAATCCATACACCACAAGGCAGAAAACAAAGAAATCAGGAAAAACTCCAAATTAAGGGAAAAAAAAACTAATCCTCAAAGATCAGAATAACAGAAAAAAGATCAAATTGTACAATTTGTAACAATGACTGTCAGTGGGCAAAACTCCTTCACTAAAAGGGAAAGACTCTCAGATTGCCAAAATTCAGACAGATACACATATATAATCTCCCATATAAAAAAGTGATCCCCAAAAATGCTAAGTAAAAGGCACATCAGGAAATATGAAGAAAAGAAAATCAAATACAGTATTAGCTGAAACATAAAATTAAAGCCCTTCTCCAAAAGAAGCAAAGGCATTGAAATGTGAAGATTATTTTATATTTACATTTGTTAACAAATGCACATTGGTTTTATAATAACAATTTTAAAAGACATGTTGTTGAAATTAACATATAACAGAGAATACATTTATATTGTTAAAATTTAAGCATACAACAGAGGAATTTAGGTACAAAGTACTACATATCAATTAAAAATTAAACCAATTAAATAGAAGGTGGGAGTTGATAGCGGGGAGGAGCCACGGAAAATTTCCTGTACTCAAGCAGTTCCTCCTACTGTTGATCCTTGGTTTCATATTCAACTCACCTAGCAAAGCTGCCCAGTGAAGCGGCGTTCGAAATAAGTTATCGTAAGATGTTATATTGCAGCTTTCGTATGAGGTCAAGACATCAACCACTGTCACATTCCCATCAGCGACTGCAAAGTGAAGAGGTGTTCGACCCTCGTAGTCTTGCCAGTTCAGTAAAGACTCTGTTGGAGCAGCATCCTATTTTTAAGGAACCAGAGACTTCAGACATACATAGAATCCTCAAAAAAACCACATTTGGTCTAAGTATTAACTGAGCAGTTTTTGAAACCTGTATATTCTCTCTCAGCAGAAGTGATAAAATTAAGAAAAAAGTATACAGTCTAAATCTTTAAGATTTAATTTCATATTTAACTATAAAAAGTACAGAAAAATAAATGTACTATCTAGATTAAATAGGAATCAACACTTTCCCTAATGCGCTTTTTAAATCTGTTATGGATTCAGCTAAAGCCATATGTTTTGTACTTTTGCTTCATATATATACATCCATAAACAATAGATAAATTTTGTGTTTTCAATATTTATACTTATGCATTATGCCATATATATCCTTGAATTTTTTCTTTCAAAATTATATTTTTAAATTTTTTTATTTCAACACATCTGGGTATCTGTAATGATACTAATCTATTTGTTAAACCACAATTTAGTTATCCATTCTCTTGAAAGTCGCTCAGTCATGTCCAACTCTTTGCAACCCCATGGACTGTAGCCCACCGGGCTCCTCTGTTCATGGAGATTCTCCAGGCCAGATAACTGGATTGGGTAGCCTTTCCTTTCTCCAGGGGATCTTCCTAACCCAGGGATGGAACCCAGGTCTCCCACATTGCAGGCGGATTCTTTACCGTCTGAGCCACCAGGGAAGCCCTCACTGAAGGATATTTAGGCTACTTATACTGTTTTCCACTATTAACAAAAATGCTGCAATGCATTTTTTACATTGCACTTCCTTTACATATCTCCTTGTGGCATATATGTGAGATTTTTCTCTAGCCCAGATACTTTAAAGGGAAACTGCTGGGTTGAAAGACATCTGCATCTTCAGTTAGGTATTGTCAAACTGCTCTCCAAATGGCTGTATTAATTAACACATCCATGACAATGTGTAAAAGCTTTTATTTCCCCACATGCTGGCACAAATTAACCCCTTGATATTATCAAACTTAAAACATTTTTCCCCTTGTAGGTATGAAATGTATTTCACTGATGCTTTAAATTGTATTCCTTTTATGAATGAGGCTGAAATTTTTTTTATCACATGTTTATTAGATTTTTGGTTTAAACTGACAGTTTACAACATTTATTTGTTTTTCTCCTGGATCTTTGTAGAGATATGATGCACTGCTTAGGTCCTCCTTCCCTACCTCCACAGCTGCTGAAAGTGCTGCCAGCAGACGATCTTTTCCTGTCAGCTTTTTGGAACTGCTTTAGCTGAAGAGAGTTCCTCACCCACCTCAGGTCCCTTCTCAGATTAGGTCATACCCAAAGTCAAGCCCTCCTGTCCCAATTTAAGAACTCTTTGAAGGGCCTTTCCAGGTTTAGAGCTCTCTATACAGTCAGCTTATTTTATAAAAGAAGAGTATGAAAGGTATTACAAAACACTTCAAAAAAGTAGAATATTACCATGGCGGCATTCTAGGACCTTGAGCCTCCTCCCAAGGACTTAAATGCACTTATAAAGGAGCGGAAAAAAGCCAAATTTGTAGGTGAAAGTGAAGTGAAATTGCTCAGTCGTGTCCGACTCTTTACGACCCCATGGGCTGTAGCCTACCAGGCTCCTCTGTCCATGGGATTTTCCAGGTAATAGTCCTGGAGTGGATTGCCATTTCCTTCTCCAGGGGATCTTCCCAACCCAGGGATCGAACCTGGGTCTCCCGCATTGTAGACAGACGCTTTACTGTCTGAGCCACCAGGGAAGTCCAGATATTATAAGTGCGAATCACCCTCCATAGACCTCAGATTTTGAAATTAACACATAGAGAATATAAAATAACTAATGATAAAACATGTAAGAAAATAAAAAATGGGGACTTCCTCAGCAGTCCAATGGTTAAGAATCTGTGCTTCCGATGCAGGGGAGGATGGGTTTGATTCTTGGTGGGAGAACTAAGATTCCACAAACCACATAGCACGGTTAAAAATTTTTAAAGTAAGTAAGGGAAAAAGCTCTCAAAATGATCAGGTGGATCTGAAAAAGAACCAAGGAGAACTTTTAGAAGTGAAAACACAATCACAAAGATTGAAGACTAAACAAATAGTGCAAACAAGACTGGATGCAGGTGAAGAAAGACTTGGTAAACTGGAAGGCAGATCTGATGTAATTACCCAGAGTATAGCAGAATGGGACAAGATGATAGAAATGTAAAAGAAAAGTTAAGAGACATGGAAAGTAAGATGGAAAGGTCTAAAATATGCATTACTGGAGACCCCATAGGCAGGCATAGAGAGAAAGAAAGAGAAGCAATACTGAGATAATGGCTATATATTTTCCAGAACTGAGATGCGATAATCAGAAATGTATACTAAACACGAAGAAAAAAAAAAAAAGGCATACTAGACACACTGTAGTAAAACTGTAGAATACTATATGGAAAAATTTTAAAAACCACCTGGAGAGAAAAGATAATCTATAAAAGGATTACAATTAGACAAATAACAGACTATTTAAGAGGAACAATGAAAGGCAGAAAGCAGCAAAATAACAGTCTGAAAGAACTGATAAAAGTAACTACCTAGAATTGTGTATACAGAAAAACTACATATTCAAGAGCATTGTAGAAACACAGACATTATTAACAGTTGAATTAATCAGGGAGTTAACTACCATACATCTACACTAATAAGAGTTCTAAGAATTGTATTTCAGGGAAAAAGGTAGTAACTCGGGAAGGAAAATTGGAGATCCAAGAAGAAATGCACAGCAAAGGAATCAGTTAACATACAAGTAGAAATAAATTAATCATTGTATAAATAAAACAATAATATCTTCAAAAGTCTAATTTGTGTGTTATAAGCAAATAGGACCAAACATTAGACTACCACAGCATGTAAGTGGTAATTTTGGAAGAAATGATTAAAAAACCTCAAAGAATCTACTGATAAACATTCAAAATTCATAAGTATAGAAAGTTGGTTAGATATATAATTAATGGCCAAAAGTATCAACTGCATTTCTATACACCTGCAACAACCAGTTAAATTCATACCCTAGATAGGGTTTTTAAAAAAGGTTCAAAGCAGCACTGTTGCAAATAGCAAAAAACTGGAAACAATTTCAAATGTCTGTCAATAACAGAATGAAAAATGTGTGTCATTTAATCTTCAAAAAATGGAATATTATTCAGCATATAGCAGTAAAAAGTAACATATTACAGCTACACACAGCAACAGACTAAAACCACCAACTTAACACTGAGCAAGAGAAAAGGATGTCTCAGAATACATACAGTATGATTCTATGAATATAAAATGCAAAAATGTTAAAAATGAAACAGTACATTGTTTAGGAATGCAAACATATGTGGCAAAACTATAATGAAAACCAGTGGAATAATAAGCACAAAATTGAGGGTAGTGGCTGCCTCTGAGAAAGGAGATAAAAGAATGTTACTTGGAGGAGGTACCCAGGGAACTTAAACAGTAATTTACTTGGCTCCTCCACTCAGTGATGAGTACATAAGTTTCCTTATTCCTTATATCTTAAATGTATTTATTCACTTACATCTACTTACTATTTGATAAGAACAAGTATAAAACAAAGTCAGGGATGATAAATAGGAACTCAGAAAAGTAGCTAATGGGGGACAGAAATGAGCATGGCACAGGGAGAGAGAATGCCTTTGGAAGCAGGCATGCAGGAAATTTCTGCGTGGTCTTAAATCACAGTATTAAAATGCTCTATTTCTTGCTGATGAGCTCACACGTTTTTTGTTGCACTCTTTCGTGTCATAATTTGCTAGTGTGCTGTAAAATGCTTTTGCATACAATGGATAATTCATAACATAATTTCTTTTGGGGGGGTAAGGCCATCCATTATACCCACCAGAATGCATCGCACTGTGTGAACAGCACTTGGATCTTTGTGGTTGGCTGCCCAGTGAAGTGGGATCTTGCCTTCAACATCAGGAATTCCAATGTTAGAATCATGCTTGATGAGCAGCTTCACATGCTCAGGGTTATTGTAGTAGGCACTCCAATGCAGAGCTGTTTGCTGCAAAATGAAGAGATTCTCAAAATGACATTGACAACAGAATAGTGACAACACAACAAACTTTTCCCAAACTCTTACTGCATGGCAGCTACTGCTGTAAGACTTTTGTATATTTTCTCTCCTGTAGTCTGTATCAGGACAACTCTGGGAGATGAGCACTCTTGAATTTGCACGTGACTGATGAGGAAACTGAGCATGAGGAGGATAAGCAATCTGCTAAATGGCATAAACGTAGTAAAGGACTTCTACTATGATTGAGTGATTAATGGGTCTTTGTGGACTGAACAAAGTCCTTTTTTCAGTGAAATATTTATTTTCTGGCCGTAGCACATGGCTTGAAGAATCATAGTTCCCCAACCCAGAGAGCCTGTGCTCTCAGTAGTGAAAATGCAGTCCCAACCACTGGATGCCCAGGGAATTCTCAGTGAACTATTAGCACTACAAATGCTGTGAGATAGGAATAACATCAATTTACAGTAGTTGTAAAATTAAAAACTTGATCTCAGAACTTCAGGTTATATGAGTGACTACTCAACAAAATTTAAAAATCACATTAAGAATACTATGGGAGTGAAAAGATTATTGAGCATCAACCCAGGGACTTAATTATAAGAGTTTTAATTTCATGAGCGTGCAGGAGTTTGCAAGACTCTATGATTAAGTGCCTGATGAAAAGGAAGAGGATGACTGCCTTTGTCTAACTAAAGACCACATTTTTTTCCTGTAAAGAATAATCAGAATGTTGATCAAAACAATGACCAATGTATACAACATGTCTGAATTCAAGAGCATGGAAGATAATGAATCCCAATAACAATGTCAGAGCAAATATTACAATCAAAATGAAATTAATAATAATTTTATAGCTAGTATTTATTGACAGCATACTATGCACTGGGCATTGTGCTAAACACTTGATATATATTATCTCATTTCATCTTCAATAACCCTGTTTATCCCCTTTTTGCATATGGGAAAACTGAGGTATAGTGAGGTTAAGTAAGTTGATGCACACAGAACAATTAGTGGCTTCTACACTGGAAATGGCTATGGTTTTTCCAGTGGTCATGTATGGATGTGAGAGTTGGACTGTGAAGAAAGCTGGGTGCCGAAGAATTGATGCTTTTGAACTGTGGTGTTGGAGAAGACTCTTGAGAGTCCCTTGGACTGCAAGGAGATCCAACCAGTCCATCCTAAAGGAGATCAGTCCTGGGTGTTCTTTGGAAGGACTGATGGTGAAGCTGAAACTCCAGTACTTTGGCCACCTCATGCAAAGAGTTGACTCATTGGAAAAGACTCTGGTGCTGGGAGGGATTGGGGGCAGGAGGAGAAGGGGATGACAGAGGATGAGATGGCTGGATGGCATCACCGACGTGATGGACATTAGTTTGAGTGAACTCCAGGAGCTGGTGATGGACAGGGAGGCCTGGTGTGCTGCAATTCATGGGGTTGCAAAGAGTCGGACAGGACTGAGCGATTGAACTGAACTGACACTGAAACCCAAGAAGAAGTATGCCAAAGCCCAGGACATTAAAGCAATTATGCACTAAGTACATTATTTGGGGGCATTTGCTCACCACAAATCTCACAACAAATTGCAACTATCATGACTAGTAGTCAAATAATGAGTTAGAGTTAGACAGGCCTGGGTTCACATTCTAGTCCTGGCACTTGGATCTTTGGTAGAATTTTAATCTTTTTGAGCTTCAGTTTCCCCATATGTGAAAAGATGATACTACCCACTACACTACGGTTGCTGGCAGGACACAGTTTAAGTGACATCCTTTACTGGGGCATGTGGAGATTTGGAATTGTTCTGCCATGTACGAGTGGTAATTGAGCCTTCTTCCTTGAGGCTTCACATCATAAAATAAAGTGTTTGTTTTCCGTTCTACTTGTCTTCGATTCTGATAGTCTGTTACCTTGTTTTTATCCTGTGTATCCACTTCTCCTGGTGCCATAAACTTCAGCAGAAGTGCCAAACATTTAGGGCTCTTGTGCCGAGTAGTCAAGTGTAAAGGAGTCATTTCTTCCAGATCCTTCTGCATCCAGTTTGCTCTGCGTGTAAGTAAGAGTTTCATGAAACGATAATTTCCCTAAATGAAAAATAAGAGACAGTAAGAAGAAATTTAGTTTGGAGCCAAAAAAATTTTTTTTAATTTTAAAATGCTTTAAGCATTTTAATTATTCTGCTGGAGTAATAACATTCAGATAAATTAATAAAAGGAAAAATACTTAAAATTCTACTATAGTATCAGTTGTTTTATTTTGTTCATGTTTTTTTCCAACTGTTTTCTACATACCTATAGTTTCCTTAGGAGTTGGTCAATATTTCATTGTGTTAAGGCAAGATATTTTATTTAATCATTCTATTATTGTTTATAACTTTTTGAATAGAAAATGCTTCAATGTATACGATTTTTCACTTAGTTTTTATTTTTTCATAAAATAAATTACCAGGAACAAAATTACTGGGTCAAAGGAGTTTGTGCATTTTATGGTTTTTCGTGTATCTTTCAAACTGCTATCTAGTAGCAAAAATGTCAGAGATGGCACTGGCACCCCACTCCAGTACTCTTGCCTGGAAAATCCCATGGACAGAGGAGCCTGGTGGGCTGGAGTTCATGGGGTTGCGAAGAGTCAGACATGACTAAGTGAATTCACTTTCACTTTTCACTTTCATGCATTGGAGAAGGAAATGGCAACCTACTCCAGTGTTCTTGCCTGGAGAATACCAGGGACGGCAGAGCCCGGTGGGCTGCCGTCTATGGGGTCACACAGAGTCGGACACAACTGAAGCTACTTAGCAGCAGCAACAATGTATGAATGTATTAGTTTCAGCACAATCTGACCAACACAGCATATATTATTTATATTCAAAGTATAATAACTTTGTGAAGGAAAAAGCTTTTTAACCCCAATTTAGAGGTGAGAGAAGTGAGATTCAAAGGGGTTAAATATTTTTTCCATAGCAACTGGTTAATAAGAAGGTGGTTAGTATTCTTGAAGAGAGCTATTTATAGTTACAACTAAGGTATAAGAAACTTCCTCACAGTTCAGGTTCCAGACTCATATGTCACATAAACACCAACCCAGAAGTCACTGTGGGCCACCCAGTGCAGGCAGTGCTGTCCACATAGGTTAAACCCCCCAATCTGGTACAATCAATCCATCTGGAGAAAGAAGTTCTAGCTAAACTTCTTTCTCCAGATGGATTGACTATAATTGTACTTGAGCTTCCTTTCTGGCTCAGGCAGGAAAGAATATACTTGTAATGCAGGAAACTCAGGTTCGATCCCTGGGTTGGGACAATCCCCTGGAGACGAGAATGGCAACCCATTCCAGTATTTTTGCCGAGAATTCCATGGACAGAGTAGCTTGGTGGGCTATAGTCCATAGGGTCACAAAAAGTCAAACACGACTGAACCACTAACACATAATGATACTTACTTAGGTCAACCATTATACAGTATGCCTGTGTGAGCTTTGAAACCCTGAGGAGTAGTGCTTTTGAACTCTTCCCTGAGATCTACTTCCATATTTCCAATTCTAATTGGAGACTTCAATATGCTTGGTACCATAGATAATTCTATTTCTTTCATTTTTATTGGAGTGTAGTTGCTTTACAATGTTGTGTTAGTTTCTGCTGGACAACATGAATCAGTTATAAGTATACATACTTCCCCTCCCTCTCGAGCTCCCCGTCCCCCCTCCCACCCGTCTAGGTCATCACAGACCACTGAGCGGAGTAATCTGTGCTATACAGCAGCTTCCCATTAGCTATCTGTTTCACACTTGGTAGTATATATATGTCAATGCTACTCTCTCAATCTGTCTCACCCTCTCCTTCCCTTCTCCATGTCCACAAGTGTGTTCACTATGTCCATATCTTTATTCCTGCCCTGCAAAGAGGTTCATCAGTACCATTTTCTAGATTCCATATATACTTCACAGTCAACACGAACAAACTATATTCCATGATCAAATTCTCTGTCGTCCTCATGCCCATTTCTCTTTCTCTACTCAAAGCATAGTGGCGGACAGGGCAACCTGTCTTTTTCATCTTCTGAGACCATCTTTGGCATTGCCTTTCTTTAGGACTGGAATGAAAACTGACCTTTTCCAGTCTTGTGGCCACTGGTGAGTTTTCCAAATTTGCTTGCATACTGAGTGGAACACTTTCACAGCATTATCTTTTAGGATTTGAAATAGCCCAATTGGAATTCCAGTACCTCCACTAGCTTTGTTTGTAGTGATACTTCCTAAGGCCCACTTGACTTGGCATTACAGGATGCGAAGATACCAAAGCACGTTCAAACTACTGCACAATTGCCCTCATTTCACACGCTAGCAAAGTAATGCTCAAAATTCTCGAACCCAGGCTTCAACAATACGTGAACTGTGAACTTCCAGGTGTTCAAGTTGGATTTAGAAAAGGCAGAGGAACCAGAGATAAAATTGCCAACATCTGTTGGATCATCAAAAAAGCAAGAGAGTTCCATAAAAACCTCTACTTCTGCTTTACTGACTAGGCCAAAGCCTTTGACTGTGTGCATCACAACAGACTGTAGAAAATTTTTCAAGAGATGGGAATACCAGACCACCTGACCTGCCTCTTGAGAAATCTGTATGCAGGTCAAGAAGCAAAAGTTAGAACTGGACGTGGAATAATAGACTGGTTCCAAATTGGGAAAGGAGTATGTCAAGGTTGTATATTGTCACCCTGCTTATTTAACTTCTATGCAGAGTACATCATGAGAAACGCTGGGCTGGATGAAGCAGAAGCCAAAATCAAGATTGCCAGGAGAAATATCAATAACCTCAGATATGCAGATGACACACACTTATGGCAGAAAGCAAAGAACTAAAGAGCCTCTTGATGAAAGTGAAAGAGAAGAGTGAAAAAGTAGGCTTAAACTCACATTCAGAGAACTAAGATCATGGCATCCGGTCCCATCACTTCATGGCAAATAGATGAGGAAACAAAGGAAACAGTGACTGACTTTATTTTGGGGGGCTCCAAAATCACTGCAGATAGTGACTGCAGCCATGAAATTAAAACACGCTTGCTCCTTGGAAGAAAAGCTATGACAAACCTAGACAGCATATTGAAAAGCAGAGACATTTCTGTGCCAATAAAGGTCCATCTAGTCAAAGCAATGGTTTTTCCAGTAGTCATGTATGGATGTGAGAGTTGGACTATAAAGAAAGCTAACCATCAAAGAATTGATGATTTTGAACTGTGGTGTTGGAGAAGACTCTTGAGAGTCCCTTGGACTGCAAGGAGATCCAACCAGTCCATCCTAAAGAAATCAGTCCTGAAAATTCATTGGAAGGACTGACGTTGAAGCTAAAACTCCAATACTTTGGCCAACTGATGTGAGGAACTGACTCATCTGAAAAGACCCTGATGCTGGGAAAGAGTGAAGGCAGGAGGGGAAGGGGATGACAGAGGATGAGGTGGTTGGATGGCATCACCGACTCAATGGACATGAGCTTGAGCAAGTTCCAGGAGTTGGTGATGGACAGGGAAGCCTGGTGTGCTGCAGTCCATGGGTTCACAAAGTGTTGGACACGACTGAGCAACTGAAACTCTCACCGTCTACATCTTAATATTGTTGGAAAAGTGGCTTTTAAGCAATATAATTACAATGCTTTAATGTTCTACTAACGGGGCTATCAGTGTTAATAAGGAAGACACTTATTAATTGAGCACCCCCACCCCTGCTGTAATGAATGTGAGGCTCTAAGGCAACAGGGAGGTGAGGAAAGAAGAATGAGACTTGTCTGCTTGCCTCAGAGGCAGGAGTCAACTCAGCTCCAGGGTAGAGGCTGAAATAAGGGAGGAAACTAGGAAAAGGGGTCCATAAGGCTGTCTACACTAGATGGGCAAACCTGGAATGGACTGAAAAGCATGGATGCAGCTCAGTTATTTCCATTTAGAGCGGTTTTCCGTGACCACCCTAGGGAAAACTTAATTTGTTCTTCTTTATTGCAGAATCTTTTCATTTCCTTCACAGCACTTTCCCCAGTTTGTAGTTACATATATATCTGTTAATTTCTCTTTACTGAGATCTTCCTCACAAGTAGTAAGCATCACGAAGGCAGAGGCTATGTTTTATTGATCACTGTGCTCGGCATGGTTCCTAGCACAGACTAGGTGCTTAATAAATGTTACTTGAAGGACTGAGTGAATAGGAGGATGTAAAATATCTTCTAGAGCTTTTTATTTAAAACTTATTGACAGTTGCTAAATTAGTGCATAACAGTTAAGAATATTAATTCTCAAATATGTGGTATCTGGTTACTCTTATTTTTTAAGATTTATTTATCAGCGTTTCATTCATAGTGGACATCATTTATCTGGATTTTTTCACTTCACCCAATGCCAGTTCCAGTTTTTGAGAAGGTACTAAAATTTCCTCAAGAGGGCACCCTGCTCTAAATCTCTTGCCATCTTTCTTTGAAAAAAGAAAAAAATGCCCAGGAAAAACAAACCTATGTGGTACTTCATACCCAAAAAATAAGGTTTGACCTTTCTGAGCATAACATTTCAAATATTACAGAATAAGTCATCATGACCTTTTAAAGACAGTCAATCAGACAATAATTGTGATTTTGAAATTAAGAGGAAGAGGGAAGGAGAAGGAAACTAGAATATGTTAGGGGTGGCTACTGAGTTATAGACACAGTGCTTTTATATTTATACTCCACATTATTCTGGGGGTTCTACATACACAAAACATGGTACATTTCAGTAATAATTACTCAATCATTCAAAAAACATTCTTGGAGCCTTGTTACAAAGCAGACAAGAGTAAAATGTACTTTATTTTGACACAGATTTCATCTTTGTTCCTCACAGAAGTATCAGGGTAAATTTTTACATATCAAATAAAGTATCTTCCTGTGCTTCTAATTTCCTCATCTGTAACACAGGAATAATAATAGTACCTGAAATTATCATGTATATGAAATGATAAAGGTAATATTTTTACTTAGAACAGTACACAAAGCAAATGCTCGGTGATGTTTGCTAATTTTATTACAAACAGTTTTCCAATGTGGAGGAAGCAACAAAAAACAGATGGTCAAGTGGAACCAAGAATGGTCCATGACTGAGGGCAAATAGATAGAAAGATCCGACTGAACACAGTATACATAGCTCAGCTAGTGATTAAGGAGAGAACCAAGGTTAGGAACAGATGAAAATAAAAACAGATGGAATGTTCTATATAATGGCTTTTCTGATTTTTCTTTTTACATTGAGAAAAATGTCTATAACTTCAGATAAAGGTGATACAGTACTAAAAAGAACATACCCAGTAGGAATTTAGTGGGGAGTGTTGCTGTGCTATGCTTAGTCACTCAGTCATGTCTGACTCTTTGCAATCCCATGGACTGTAGGCCCCCAGGCTCCTCTGTCCATGGGGATTCTCCAGGCAAGAATACTAGGTTGCCATGCCTTTCTCCAGGGGATGTTTCCAACCCAGGGATCAAACCCAGGTCTTCTGCATTGCAGGAGGATTCTTTACCAGCTGAGCCACCAGGGAAGCCCATGAATTCTGGAGTGGGTAGGAATTGAACCAGGGTCTCCTGCGTGATCAGGCTAGCTTCTCCTATTCAGAAGGACATAGACCATCTGAGATACTATTGACAAATGCTGAGACTAGAAAAAATATAATCCATTTGGACCAACATCAACCTCCTTGGTTTTATGAACAAGCATTTGTTAAATGCTCAGTGTATACAAACTCAATTCTGAGAATGAACAGAGAGGACAGACAACTCTTTGAGCTAAAATCAAGAGAGTATTTCTAGTAACAGTGGAAAAGAGGAAAATACTAGTTTCAGGTGGCAAGCTATTTTGATAACCCCCTGAAGACTGTATGACTTTGGGGACCCGTGCTACTATAGGCTACTCTGTTTCCCATAAAGCCCCCTCAATACAAGTGCAAACAAACAAAATGTTCAAACATTTCCTCACTATTGCTCCAAATCAGGACTTCTTAAGTTTTCAGGTTTATTATGATACAATTACTTTTGTTTTGATACTAAGAATTTAGTATCATCTCTTAAGGCCACATGACACGATCCTGAGGTAAAGAGTGCAGATCTACTTTTATAATTTCAGACTGGGTAGGAAATAGTATAAGAGTGAAATAGATAATAGATCAAGAGTATATATTCTTAAGAAAATTCTGCAGGCAAGTAAGCAGAAATGAGAACTAAAGTTACAAAAATGTCCTATTTCATCAGTAAAATGATATTAACTTTGATATGATGTCTATAATGCCATGCAAATGTGAAAATATTTCCTAATGGCTCTGAAACATTGAATAAGATGTCATTTTTTGGTTTGGGGTTTTTTGTTGTTGCTGTTATTGTTCGGTACTAATAATCTTCATCTTAATCTTTCTATAGTTATTAACATGATGATCTTCTTTTGTCTGTCATGTAAATGATTATGACATTTGGATTTTCCTCAGATACATGAAAAGGAGTATAATATCTAAAAGGGTAAAAGAGAATGAAAAAGCTCTCTGACCTGGAGAACAGCGCTTGAAATGAATCTGACTCAACTCAAAATGCCACTTAAGTTCATATTTTTGTCTGTCCAATTTGCTAAGATGAACTCCTTTTTTTAGGAAAAGTCATTTAATCTAAATAATAAAGATATGGAGGTTTTGAGTGAAATACTTTGATATTTTAATTTTTCATTTTTAAGAAATAAAATAGAACATATATGGTTAACACTCCCTCTTTGCCCTTCCCCAGTTCTATTCCCTATCTTTGGAGAAATTGGTGATTATTATTCCCATGAATGTTTTGATATATTTTATTTCTTACAAATACATGTATTCATAAAGTACACAGCATTATTTTGTATGTTTTCAATCTTTATATAAGTAGCCCTCCAGGAATCACTTGCCACCTTTTACTCAAAGCAATATTTTTGAGATATATCCAAATTGCTTTGGTTCATACATTTTCACTGGAGAAAGCATTCTGTCATGTGAAAATAGTATATTATTTATCTCTAAGGGAATATTTAGCTTGTTTCTCATTTTTCACTATTACAAACAATACTGGAATGAATTTTCTCATATATATATCTCTTGGTACATGTACCAGAATTTCTGAAACTGCTGGGCTGAAGCTGTTCTCTCAAGTAGGTACTCCAATTTACATTCACACCAGTTATGTTTGAGAATTTTCATTTCCTCACATCTTCTCCACACTTGGTTTTGTCAGACTTGCTAACTTTTGCCAATGGGTACACAACTGTGTCTTATCATGGATTTAATTTTCACTTTCCTTCCTGAGGTGGAATGTCTTTGTTGGCTATTTGTTTCTTCTTCTTGAACAGCCTTTTTGTGTTGTTTACTCATTTCACAGCTGAGCTATTTGTTTTTTCCTTACTGATCTGTAGGAGTTTCCTGGATACTAATTCTTGACTTATTTAGCAAATATCTTCTCTCTTTGTATGGCTCTTCTTTTTGCTTTGTTTACACACTTCTGCTAGGAATAAATTCATTATCTGAAATGATATTGTTAGCTGTCTCAGCATTAGATTTCTTCATCTATTTTGTCTGCGGGTTCATTTTGAAGTGAAGATTGTTTGCTGTTACTTTTTATTTGTTTTGTTTTCCTTTTTTTCTCTCTGCTCACCTTTATAGCTGCTAACCCCCAGCCCCTGGTCCATTTAAGAATTTGTATTTATGATGATGTTTTGCAGCCCCACGTCTAGTGATATTAGGGGTATCACAGTTACTGTCACTGAGCTAGTGGGTAGCTTCCTGCTCCTGAGACTTGATCTTTGTCCTGCTCCTGCCACTTCTCTAAAACAGCTTCCTCTAAAGTAACTGCCTCAAAAAATAAATAAATAAATAAAGTAATAGCTTCATGTCAAGACGAAGAATACCCCCAAATTCTAAGCAATTTAGTGTGAATACAGGACTGCATATAGCAGCCCTTTTCCCCACTGGGACACTGAAGAGACCATATATTTTCCCCAAACCTGTATGTTTCCTGATGCATTCTTGTTCTATGTCCTCAGCATTTATATTTACTCTCATGATAGTTGAGGGAGAAAACAACTGTCCACCAAATGTTCATTATATTTTGTTTTCATTTATAGGTTTGTGTATAATTTTGTCCTGGAAATATTATAACTATAACTATATATATATATAATAGCACAAATAAATGTAAGGTAGGCATTCTGCCATATTTTATCTAAATCCTAATCATTCTGTACCCCCAAAAGATACATCATTTAAAACTTAAATGGAAGCAATATAAACATTTGTTATTATGAATTCTAATGATATCTATATAATTACATATTTATAAACTCTCAAGGCATTTACAATATTAATTTTTAATAAAAATCACTATCCCTAGGAAGTATATGCAGAAGGAAATGGCAACCCACTCCAGTATTCTTACCTGGAGAATCCCAGGGACAGAGGAGCCTGGTGGGCTGAGGTCTACAGGGTCACATAGAGTCAGACACGACTAAAGCAACTTAGCAGCAGCAGCAGGAAGTAAATAGGTCACAAATATCAATAACCTCTTTATATCAAGCTTTCTTGTAATGGCTGCAGACACAAATCAGTCTTAGAAATACCACAGTAGTGTCAGGAGAGGCACTCTGCCATGGGGCTGGAGTGTCCCTGCATGTTCTTATTAAGTGTGCCAAGAATGCAAAGCCTTGACTCCTCTGCCTGGGCCATTTCTTGGAGTTGGTTTTGTACCGAGCAAACTTGTGGGACATTCATGTCTCCTTGAACATTAGATCAAGAGGAGTCTTGCTTAGTGTTTACTAAAGTAAGTAGAAAAGTTGGAGATACACCCCAATTCAGCATCCCTCAGATGCCATGTGAACCCACTGTGTGCTCAGTGTCCATCTGGGGCCTTGGCAATGCCTCCTGGTTCTTGGTGTAAAGGAACTGATGCAAAGATGCAAGTGATTATGCTTTCTGCTGTGCCATCAGTAGTAAGCTCTTTTGTCTCTGAAGGTACTCATATATCTTCTGCCAGTACTCAGAGCTAATTCATTACCTTGTAGTAACTTGGTACATACAAAGAAAAAAGCAGGGAAGTAGGATAAATTAAATCCAACACCTGACATGACAGAAAATGAGGAGGGGATGCTGACAGAGACATAGTCTTCTCTAAGAGTAAGGACAAGGGCCCTGCAGGTCAGGTCCAGGGATGAGAAGATTCCATGTGGAATCTTCACACATCCACATGGTGGGCAAGGCTGGGGAGGTAAAGGACCCCACTGACCTACCTGTCGACTCAGTGATGAGGAGCAGGATTAAAAGAACCTGCCCAAATGACACCTTGGTTTTAGCTCACCTTCCTCTGGGCAATCAGAGAAAGAGATGGCAGCACGACAATGGGGCAGCAAGCTGAAAAGCAGTGTGGTTGTGGTTGCTGAGCCAAGGACTTTCCAAAGTGAAACTAAATGGTGAAAGCAATGAGACCCTGCTGTTTGATATAGAACTTTGGGTAGAATGAAAACAGTAGATGTTCCCTTGGTTGAGACTTGAGTGAGCAATGGCTCAAAAGTGAAAATGAATGCAATGCCTTGTCTAATAATGCAGAGCCAACTGCGCCATGTACCCCATCCCTGCTATGGTCTGCTTTGTCTGGTAATGAGGGCAAAGCACTGGGTGTAGAGGTGGCCACTGTTTAAAGCAAAGCTGCTTGTTTAATGGTGCCCTCAATACATAGAGGTTCCTCTGAATGCCTTGGCCTGATTTACTGATGATCTGGCTAAGTTAAAACTAGATGGCATCCACTGGGAGGCAGTCCAACCACAACTGGGAAGCAGTCCAATCTCAATGGCAACTCTGGAAGACCGACTATGCTAACGACGGGTCAGCCCAGTGGGCTGAACGGAAAGCCATTGTCCTTAACTTAGACACTACTCTTAGGGATGGGACATGCTTTTTTTAACTCATGGAATGTTGTCAATGTTCAAGTCATCTGATCTGGCACCTGGAAGACTATAGATGATCGTTTAAAGACATCCCTCTATGGGGCTACAAACTATGGAGATAAACTCTAGCTGCCAATTGAGCAGTCTGGGTCAGTCATGTAGATGTCCACTGTAAGGGCCTATTCTCTTATGAGACCAGCTGGCATCAGGCTGCTGAATAAGCCTGTACTGCCAAGGTCACTGGCCATTTGCCTCCTGGATTCATCATTGCACTAAACATGGTAATGAATCCATCATTACAGATTGGACCCAGAGTAAAAGGTACATGTTTGATGTAGAAGCTACCACTGCATACCAGACTTGCTTGTTCTTCTAAGTTGGCCTATTTCTCTTAAAATAAAGGAGGCCACAGGGCATTGCCCCTGCCCATTCTTGGTAGGGATTTTGACCAACCCCTTTCAGGGACACCTTATGCCTCACGATTGCAGACATGTTTCAGGTTACAATGTCACTGTTCCAGTCTGATTAGCCTATACTAGCCACAGCATTGAGGCCCATGAAACTAAAATGTTTTTCATGTTTTGGGTTTCTATACCATCTGACTATGATGTGTCTTTTGTCACAAAGACCATCCAAAATTGGGCCAATAGTTGAGATATTTGATGGACATTCTATGTCCCATAATGTTTCCAGGAATCTGAAATAATCAGGAGCAGGCATGGCTTCCTCAAAAACAAATTCAAAAAGATTTCTAACTCTACTTCTGTTGCCTCTTCCTGATCCACACACCTAAGAGAGAGGTAGTTTGGTTACTGTACTTGGCCATCCTCAGAAAGAGTTCATCTTCTCGTGGCAGCGTCCTGGGAAATAATCAGGACAAAAGGAGTGGGGGGTTATACACAGCTATTTTGAAAATGTAGCATTCATACCCTAAGAGTAATCCCAGGCTGGCCTCGTGGGTATACCCTCTGGGTGGCATGTGTGTGTATATGCTCAGTCGCTAAGTCATGTCCAACTCTTTGTGACTCTATGGACTGTAGCCCGCCAGGCTCCTCTGTCCATGGGATTCTCCAGGCAAGAATCCTGGAGTGGGTTGCCATTTCCTCCTCCAGGGGACCTTCTCGACCCAGGGATGGAACCTGCGTCTCCTGTATGGGCAGGCGGGTTCTTTATCACTGCACCGCCTGGAAAGCCAATGGTGATCCATGCTTAACAATAAACCCTGAACTAAAGTGACTTGTGCCTCTTCAGGTTTTATGTTTATATCTGGAGGAGAGAGGGAAATATTTCTCCACTGGGCTTAGGGGTTGTTTTTCAGCCCATCTAGTGCCTCCTATAATTATTGGCAATAACACTGAGATCAGCAGGTCAGCCAAACTCCCTTTCATGTATCATAATTGATAACAGGAAAGCCTTGGAGTATATCTTGGCCGTGTAAAGTAAGACCTGCTGTCTCCCCTGGTACTTAGTCACAGTGGACTTAATCCAGGACACTGAAGTCAATACTGCAGGTTGTTCTCATCCTGCAGCTTAGAATTCTATCACTTAAATGCTATATGAGACATATTAATTAGGTTTGTTCCTAGTCTCTGTTGGTCAGATTAATCAGAGTAGCTGATGGAATGGCATGCTTATGTGAAGAATATGGAGGGCCAAGTGGGAGAAGCAGTTTACCATGGGTCCTAACCAGCCGTGCATGTTCTTATGCCCCAAATGCAGAGACTTGACCATTGTTGGCCTAGGCAGCTTCTCTGGGCTGTGTCTGCTGCAATCAATTTGAAGGACAGGACATCTCTTCCCCTGGGTTTACTAACTGCTCATTACAAAACTGTGATTCCTGAAGTTCAGTGTTCCTCTGTGCTGTGATGGAAACCTACTGCGTGCACAGCACCTATGTGGGCCTTCGGTAACTCCCTCATGGTTCTTTGGGGAAAGGGATGCAAACAGATGGGTGCTGGTGCTTTTTTTCTACACTGTGAACAATAAGTTTCTTTGTCCCTGACCTGGAGGCTTGTGTCTATTGTCAACATCCATGAAGGAGTAACAGACTAACTTCCTGGCTTGTATACAGGATAAAATAAAACCTTAGGCCTTGAAAACAGTTCTATATTATTGCAACATGAATGAAGTATAAGAAGAAGTGAAATGTGATTAGAGAGGTGAGTAGGGGCTAGAAAATGGAGAGTCTAATACAGCAAGATGAAGAGTCTAAAACTTATCATATAGGTAATGGGGCACCAGTGAAGAGTTTAAGGAAATGATGTGAGTAAATTTATGTTTTTAGAAAATGCCCTGGAGGCAGTCTGAAGCATTGATTTGAGGCAAACAAATCTTTGGCAGTGCAACTGGTTAGGGGGTTATAGCAGCGATCCAGAATAGAAATGTTGGCAGCTAAGCGGAAATTAGAGGATGGGCTGTGAAATGTAAGAGGACTCCTGAATGGGTCCAATGAAGAGTGGTATCAATAACAGAAAAGACAGAAGGAACAATAGGATTCAGGATGAAGATTTTGAGTTCTGTTTTCTTAACATGTAGAGTTTAGGATGCCTGAGGGAAATCTATACAGAGATGTCTATCAAAAAAGAAAAGTAGAAAAAGAAGAGAATCTATATGGATCTGAAGATTGGAAGAGATGGCTAGGATTCAAGATACAAGGTTATAAATCATCTATATTAATAGCTATGTCAACTGTTTTATCAAAAGACATAATTTCTGGTATAAATGAAAGCACATAAAACTGGAAAAATGAATCTATACATCCTAACTGAAATATAAACATAATTTAAATAACCATATAAAGAGCTTAGCTTAATATAATGCGATCCATACTGTTCTTTTTCCTAGACCACGAGATACTGCTACCATATCAAATACAGAGTGTAAGTGAATTGGAAAAAAGATGGGCCTTTCCTTATTATTATTATTGCCTGCTTGGATAATTTTTGGGCTCCAATTAGGTGTTTCACTGTACTTTGGTTTCATGCTTTTTCTTTAAAAAAATTTTAATGTGAATCCTTACAGGAAACAGTTTTAAAAACCAAATTTTTGAATGACTGAGCTATAGAAATGATTACATGGATTACTGAGCTATAGCAATGAAATGAAATCCATGTTGCTTTTTCCAGTCAGAGACATTCTCCTTCTTTCCTTAAATTTCTGATTTCAAACCTAAATACTGTGTTTTACAGGTAAAAGCTCTAATTAACACCTATGATGGTAACCACATCACTAACATGTCAACTTAAGCAAATCTTAATTTTTTTTAAAAAAAAAGCTATTTGACAATTCTCTAAGCAAAGGCTAAGAATGGCACTTCAAAGGCAGAATGGGAGCTCTATTTGTTGCTTTTCAAGTTTAAGATGTTCATCCATCTGGCAGAGCAGCTAGACAATACATCAGCCAAGAACATCTCTCTGGCTTAAAACAGATTCTGGCTCTCAAGAAGGATTTGACTGAAGGAAAGGCAACATCTTTAGTTGCTCTGTGGCTGAACTCTACTAATATTTCTCTTCAATGCCTCCTCCAAGCCTTGGCTCCATCCACTAACTTGGTTTCCACAGGAATAGACAGAACTATCAAGTGGCACATAGTCAAACAGCACAACAGAAAAAGAAAATGTTACTGTCAAGAAAAAAGTCGACAGACTTTTCTCTAAGATAAGAAACTATAGAAAGGTATCCTTGACTCTGAGGCTTCCTTACACAATGCTGGATTTTTCATGTGATTTTTCTGCCTGATAGGGGCAATTTTTTAAGATTAGTATGAAAGTTAGTCCCTTCGGTAGAGAGCATTTCATTCAAAAAAATAAATACTAAAAAATTGTAAAATGTTGTGATGCTTATTTCCACAAGTACAATTTCCTTGGGCTTATGAGCTACCCTCATTTACTTAGAGTGGTGCTTTAAGTTGGCACAACCTTTTGGGCTGATTATAAAATGTATTTTGTTTCTCATAGTTGACATTTTATTTATAGGAAAACATTGACTTCATCTTAAATCAGTAGTTCTCAAACTCTAGCATGCATCAGGATCTCTGAAGGGCTGGAAAACAGACTGCTTGGGGACTTCCCTCAGAGTTTTTCATTCACTAGCTCTGGTGTGGGGTGTAAGAATTTACATTTCCAACAAGTTTATGGGAGATACCAGTGCTGCTAGGTCCAGGAGTTCACACTTTGAGAATCACTGTTTAAACAAATAACCTAATTATCAGAGTTCTCAACCATGAAGAACTTAAAAAAGCACTCACAACCACTGAAAAAGAATGCCTGTCTCATTCTAGGTCAATGAAGTCAGAATTTGAGACTTTGGGATTAGTATTTCCTAAATGCTCTACAGGTAATTTGAAAATGGTATCAAGAGTGAGACTTGCCAATTCAACAATTCATTCGATTCTCAACAGTTCCTTACTATGTAATTACTCTGAATCAGACACTCCGCTAAGGGTTTTGGAAACTTTAAAAATACTTAAAATACATATGCATGGTCATTATACATTACAATGTAGTACAAGCAAGGAGGGGCAAGTGCATAAAAAATACAAAAATACACCAGGAAGGTTGGATGACAACCCTCAAAGAAGGAAAGAATTTACTCCTAGTGTTCTCACTGTTTGATGAACATCATAATCTGCCTAGTCTGTTCTCCTCACTGACCCTGAGCAGTCTCGAGTTGCACTGAAAGCAGTTACTTTTTAAAAATCATGTTTTATGTATATTATCATATGTGAAATGAATCGCCAGTCCAGGTTCAATGCATGAGACAGGGTGCTCAGGGCTGATGCACTGGGATGACCCAGAGGGATGGGATGGGAAGGGAGGTGGGAGGGGGGTTCAGGATGGTGAACACTTGTACACCCGTGGCGGAATCATGTCAATGTATGGCAAAACCACTACAATACTGTAAAGTAATTAGCCTCCAATTAAAATAAATAAATTTATATTTTAAAAAATCATGTTTTACTACTAAACTCAGAAGCTAAATCCAAACAAATCTTGTTTAACATTTGGTTCCTTTGAAGCACCCCAAGTCTTGTAGTAGGCACCATCTTTAGTTTTTCAACAATGTACCTTCTATTGATCCTAACATGCAGTTAAAAAAAAAAAATCAATTCATCTATTTGGCTAAGATATGTTCCTTTGGGGAAACTGTTTCAAACAACTGATTGAATCCATTTGTTGCCTTCTCTACTTCAGTTCCACACTTTGGATGGATTTCTTAGATAGTGGGAAAGACAAATGACAGATAAATATGTAAATAAATTCAATTACACTCAGAAATCCTTAATGAACCTCATTCAGGCTACTCATTAAAGGGTTTCATTAAATGCTGAGCACTAAGTAGTTATCTGACTTCATAACTATGACCCATCTTCAAAATAGTAGCCAAGGTCCCCACAATGAATGGTGATACCTGAATTGAAACACGTACCTTCTAGTCTTAAATCTAAGCCATCTTCAAAATATCATATCACACACCACCTCCATCTACAGATCAACCCCTGAACTCTGTACTGTTCCTCATCTTCCACTGTTCTGGGACCTTTTCTCTTGAAACTAAGAAAGAGGCAACTGAGTTGGTAAAAAAAATAATGCTGCAGTTTAGCAGTTAGAATGGGGAAGAAACATCAGCAGATCAAAGATTATTTTCATTGTTCCATTTGATAACTTATCCCAGGATAAGTGTCCTTTTTGCCACAGCTATGTTTTAATTCTAGTTTAACAGTCCTTCTAAATTCAAGCGCATCACAATTCTTAAATCAACATTTAGTATTGCCCTCAAGCTCTTTGTGGACCAATTAGATATAAACAAATAAACATTTTAGAAAGCAATTAAAAAATTATGAATTATATATTTCATATGTATTGAAAACTGGAAAATTATTAAAAATTTGGAAAATAAGAAAAAAGATCTCCTATAATTCCATTACCCTAAGTCTAACATAAGCTTTTTTTTAGCCTCTTGGTATAATCTCTTCCACTTATTATTAGCTTTTTTGTTTAACATGAGAGGTCACTTTTATAGTTTCCATCAGACCATACACCCAATTTCATATCTGGAACCAGCAGTGACTGATTAAAAATAACATTTTAGGGCCTACTCTCTGTCTGAAGAGTGTGTTTCTCTCTAAATAAATCTACTTCTTACCTATGAAAAAAAAAACTTCTATTATTGGCAGCTATCATAATAATAACTGACTCAGGTGGAGTGGCCAGAGGAGGCTAATACTTGTGGGTGAAAGTTTGAGGAGTAATAACATATTTACATAGTTTCAAATGAGCACTCCACAAAATACATATTAATCACAAAAAGAAAGCAAATAAGGTTACAATGGAGCAACCTGGCAGAAGTCACTTTATCCAAATGATCAGGGTCATCACCAGTAATGGGACAAATACCATCATGCGTTTCTGCTATGGTGCACTGAGAAGAAAACCACACATCATTCCTGCGACATGTTTACCAAAAAGGTATAATCTAGATTATGAGGAAACATCAGACAAATTCAAAATGAAAAACAATATAATTGGTCTGTACACTTTAGAATGTAATGTCATATGTGGTCACACATACACACTCACAAACACACACACAGAAGATTAAGGAACTGTTTCAGATTAATGAAAATTTAAAAAAATATAATAATCAAATGAAATGCCTAATCCTGGATTTTCTCTTAGATAGATGGTATTATTTGGATCACTGGAAAAATCTAAATAAGAATTTGATAATAGTATTTATGTTGTGAAGTCGTTCAGTCGTGTTCGACTCTTTGCAACCCCATGGACTAGAGCCTATCAGGCTCCTCCGTCCATGGGATTTTCCAGGCAAGAGTGCTGGAGTGGATTGCCATTTCCTTCTCCAGGGGATCTTCCTGACCCAGGAATTGAACCCAGGTCTCCCGCATTGCAGGCAGATGCTTTACCGTCTGAGCCACCAGGGAAGCCTGTATTTATGTTAGTTGCTTGGTTTTAATAATTGAACTGTGGTTATTTAAGAGGATGTCCTTGTTAATAGGAAATATGCACTAAAGATGTGAGAGCAAAGGAGGATCATGTCTACAACCTACTCCAGATGGTTGAGAAGACAATGTCTCACACTCATATACACTGAGAGTAAAGGATAAAGCACATGTGGTTAAATGTGCACATCTGGGGAATTTGGGTGAAGGGTACATGAGAATTCTTTGCAGTATTCTTGCAACTTTTGTGTAAATCTGAAATTATTCCGAAGTGTAAAGTTAGAGGGGGAGGAGAGGGAAAAAAACTTAATTTTATTATAAAAGTAGTAGGATGTTCATTAAAGAAACTTCAAAAATGAAGAAAAATATAAAGAAAACAATGAGCAGCCTGCACTTCACAAACATGAGGGAACCATGGCTTACCTTTTTATTCACTTGCTCCCTGTCTCTTCCCTATAGGACCTGTTTCTTATCCTCAGATGGGCATTTAAATTTTGAAATGTTCCATAATCATACCTTTATCAATATTCATAATATCCCTTTTATGAAGGCCAGAATCATTGTCAGTTCATAGATGAAGAAATACGATTCAAAAATTCAAATTATGGGTTGACTTTAGAAAGATTAGCAGTTTATATAACAGAAAAAAAAAAAAACAGTGCTACTGGATGGCTGGTTGACTATGATTCACAAACCAGTTGCAAGTTAGCTTCCTGTAAAACATTAAGTTTGGAGATGATTTGGGGGAATCCTTCTAATACTAAAATGTCACAATTTTAATTTCTTCTATTATCACCAACATTTTTTTGTATACAGAATGTGCAGTGCCTAGCATGGTGCCATACAATATATAAATATATATTTTATATATATAGTATTAGTAGGTACTAGATAAAAATTTCAGAATGACTGACAAATGCATTACAAATTATAAAACTGGTAATACTTATGAGGTTATGAAGATAAGATCATGTATATAAAAGTGCTTTATAAAGTATAACATTATTATAATTGATTATTATTAATGATATAGAATAGAAAACAATATAGAAAACAAATTGCTCATTCTAAAATAGAGATTAAAGTTAAGATATGCCATCTCTTAAAAAGATGTCACTTTTTTGAAGGAATCTAAGAAATTTACTATGAAGTTTATTTCTATATTACTCTTGTTTCAAGTATAATTCACCTTATTCTCATCAATAACCAATTTAACTGACTGTTTACAGATAGATGGAGAGACAAATGACAAATTAGTACCCCCAAGGTTTGTGGCATGGACATAAAAAGTGAATTTATTTTTCAGATACCTTTTATAGCCATAGTCTTGCAAGTAGAAGACATCTTATCTGGTTTACTATTGATCCAAATGACAAGGCTGAGCATCAGATTAAGGATATGTCAGAAACCTGAAAGAAGGCTACCAACAGATGCAGTGGGATGGTAGCTTCTTTCAAAATGATCTATTAAGGCCACAGTGTTTACAAAGGCAGTTGAGAAAACACAGCACAATATATACAGGGTTGCATCAAGTAATAAGCAAGAGTGGCCATAAAAACTTGTGATACACTAATGTGAACCCCCATACACCATTTACGATACCTGTTTATCTCCAGCATTAAAAACTATTCATAGATTTTTTTTTTGATGCTAAAACAAATGATACAGGCTTTTTCTTCACCTCACATATTTTTCATATTGTTATAGTTGCTTTCTCCACAAATGGTAGCGATCTAAGAGGTCACCTGTTTTAAGACGACGGGAGATACTATCTAATTTAAATGGACTGCAAATCAGGAAGGTCAAGTGCAATTTGAGATTTTAATTCTAAGATATATTCTTTGATGATAATGAAATCTGACTTAGCTAAGTGTGGTAATGATCAAAAAATGTCATACCAAAATAGAGTCCTGAAAAATAAAAATTCCAAGAGTGTCTCTTATATACAGTACACTATTTTCATGAAAAAAGAAACACCTTGAGGATAAAACACCATATTAAAAAAAAAAAAAAAAAACCTGATCAGAGGTGGGAAAATCTGTCTTACATGATCACTCTGGGATTAGCACTTCTTTAAGGGAAGATCCATTACTTTCTATACTAGAAAGAACTGGAGAATCTTGTGAGAATCATGGGAATAGAAAAAGCTTCAGAAAATTCCCCTTTCAGATGGCTTTAAAGAGACTTGAACTGTTTTTTCAAAACCCAGAGCACTCTAACCAATTTCAAGGGACCAACACTTGACATTGTTATAGACTAGAGACAGCAATAGTCTAAAACTATTGAAAACATCACCAAAATATTTACTTATTAGTTTGCCTTTTTAGCTAGCATGAAACATTTTACAGCAATAATAACATTTTTAAAGTTTATCTTCAGCTTAAACAGTAGCACACATAAGTTTCAATGCACTATCAATATTAGATGGTATGAGATACAAATTAGAATATCTGGGGTTTGATCATGGCTCCAACTAGGCTGCGTTTTGATCGAGGCTACAACTAGTTTCCTAAATAAGAGCATATCATTATCTATCATTTATTGGTAGATCTAAGGCATTGTTTTTAGATGTGATGAGTAAGACAATTTTCAGGGCCCACGTTTCTTCAGCTGTGAAATAAAGATATTCAAATAAACTAGTATTTACCAAGTCTTTGACCAGTTCCTTAAGCTGCTTCCCTGATAGCTCAGTTGGTAAAGAATCTGCCTGTGATGCAGGAGACCAAGGTTCGATTCCTGGTCAGAAGATCTGCTGGAGAAGGGATACGCTACCCACTTCAGTATTCTTGGGTTTCCCTTGTGGCTCAGCTGGTAAAGAATCTGCCTGCAATGCAGGAGACCTGGGTTTGATCCCCTGGGTTGGGAAGATCCCCTGGAGAAGGGAAAGGCTACCCATTCCAGTATTCTGGCCTACAAAATTCCATGAACTGTATAGTCCATGGGGTCACAAAGAGTCAGTAACCAACTGAGCGACTTTCACTTTCAGTTAAGATGCTATCAGTTTATGCCTTAAAAAGTGTTGAGATCAAATGATTTTGAAAAATCCTGGATTCAAAAGAAATACACAGGTTTCTTTACTGTATCATTTTTCAGAGCCTTTAAGTTGCTAGTGTGTATTGCAAATTTCCAAGAAAGAACATTCAGTATTTCCCCAACTGCTCTGATGATGGGATCCAGTTTTCACACAACATTGCATGAGACTACCTATTCTAAGGAAGGAGCTTTGGGAAATGATGTACATAATGATTTTCAAGTTCCTTTTTAAGCTTTTATAATTTTTATTGTTTTTTTTAATAAGAAACATAGAGCAGGTTATTAACTACCCTCATTTTTCTTGGATAGAATAAACCTGGGAAATATGCTTGCGGGGGGGTGGGGGGGGGACTCTCACAAAGTCAAGGAGAAAGTCACTTGAGACTATAATTGTCAATAATAAAAATCAAGCTACTGGGTAATGTAAAACATTGGGAATAAATGCCAGCAAATGCAACAAGAAATAAAAATCACCCAAACCACAAAACACTTGAAGCAGAGATTGTTTCCAATCAACTCTCCTTTCACCCTAATTTATCATAGTAACCAGTATGTTCTTCACAATACCTCAGCAAATGTAGTAGATGCTAAACATTAAGTATATATTGGGCTTTATGTTTTGTAGTAATACCTTAGGAGACAGAATTTGCCTATAGCTGTGGTGAAGTACCTATCTTATTATCTCCAACACACCTTGCATTCACACTCTCCAAGCCCATCACATTACTTTCATGCTCAAACTCCCAATCACATCCTTAACTTTCTTCTGCTAGTGGATAAGAGATATTGCTCTGGTTAGAAGAGATGGAAGTAAAGAGGGCTGTAAAGCTCAGAGCTTCCAAGTGCAGTCATGCACATCTCAAAGGGATTTCTGGTAGCCCACAATAAATCTAGTTAGTCCAAGGAGTCTAAATTTATGAATGAGTCTGCTCAGTAATACAGCCAAGTTCAAGAATGATTCTGCTGACCTAAGAGTAGAATATTCAATGGAAAGGACAAGCTTTGGCCGTGTGGCAACGTTAATTCTGGAGGCCACCCAAAATAAGTAAGCAATGCCTATAGATGCTACTGTATGAAACTAAAAGGTTTATGCTACAGGCAAGTAAAATAGGGAAGAAAAGGATGGGGAAACCAGAAAGAAAGGAAGGAAGTGAAACACAAAAAGAATTAGGATTAAATAAGAAAGAAACTTACAGGAAATGAGTCCATCTCTCATTCTCTTCTATAACTAACTTCCTTAGTGTTTCTTTTCTAAAAAAAAATGCCAAGGCCATTTCTGCTGTTCAGTCTTGGCTCATTCAATTTCTTCTATCTGAAATTCTACCCCTCATTTCTGATCTTTGTCTAAGTTTGACCATTTCACTAGGCCCACATGAAATTTCAGGCCCTCCATATATTAGGTTTATCTGGTATAGGAAACAGCTATTTTGGTTATTTTAGACAGGAAGAATTTTTCATACAGTGATTTATATACTAAATAATCAGAAGGAACTAGGCTTCAAGGAATGATTCTTCTAACAATGTAAAGCTGCCATTGTGATGACAGTATTAAGTTCAAAGCAAGTCTGCACCTATACCAGGAAGTGGCGGAGGTGGGCGGACTGCTCTAATAACTGCCTCTCCATACCCAGCAGGAAGAACACTGGAGACTGGAACGGGCCATAAAAGCTTCCCTTGATAGTTGTTACCACCCAAGAAACCCTTATGGCCTGGGTTCTTTAGAAGGTACACTCAGGATACTGACACTGTCTTCTAAGAAAAATACCCTCTTCAAGTACAGGCCCATTCTCCTCATTTTGGGTATAGGGCTCTTGCAGGTAGAATCACAACATATATTCTTTCTTCTTCAATAAAATCTAACCCAATTCCTTTGTATAGCTGTTCAAAGGGTTAATAAATTGCTGATTATAAACAAATTCTGCATTTGCAGACACCTTTCCAATTTAGTGTAAAAGAATATAAGTCTAAGACTTCCAAGGTAGTTAAAATTTACAGCCTTATATTTTGTGGTGGGATAAAAGATTTAAAATATATTGTGGAAATTTAAACCTATCACCTCACTGGGATTCCATTTTTCCTTTGCAGATGAAAAGAAGGAAGGACTTAGGGAACAGATGGACACATTTCTATTATCTCTGAAATCACTCTGAAACTTCAACCTAAGGTAAGTTTGGTTTGCTTCTGGACTTGTTTGGAGGTGACTCTTCAGTCTTTCTACCTGTCTGGTTACTTAGACTGTCTTTTCAAGGATGTCTGCACAGTAAGTGGCCTTGGAATCTAGAGATAGTATCTCCCTTCAGGCAGGAGGATGAATCTGCTTGCTGCCCAAGGACAACAAAGATAATGTCTTGTTTGAGGGAAAAGGTTGGGCAGGTGTGCTCACATTCCTAATGTAAGATTTCTAAGCTCAAGTTTCCTTAAATGTGACACAGTCCTACTGCCTGTGTAGCATCTACCTGGACTTGCTTCTGCATCACTGTAATACTTGGGGGCAAGAAGAATCAATGCTGCCTGCTCTATCATAAATAATAAACTATCTAAATAAATGTGATCTTATGGTCTCTTCATCTGCTGAATCTATGTGGCAAGCCAACCTACTAGCTTGCAATAGCTTGACTGCTTGACTGTATTGTCTTTCGAGTGTGTGCTCATCAATTATTTGACAAATGAGTTAATGAATGAATGAAACTGGCTGCAGCATGGAGAATGGTTTGAGAGGGAAGAATTGACTCCAGAATGCTGACAGGCTACTTTAGTTCTTTAGACATTAAATTACGACGGATGGGATTAGAATGATGGAATAACAGGAACAGAAAAAAGAGCCAAAGTGAGGAGACCTCAGATATGCACATAGATTCATCTAAAATCCTTGGCTGACCCCTGAACTGCAAATGCATGGAGGAACTCCAAGAAGTCTGCAGAAACTAATAAACTGAAGGTTGAAAAAGTTGATCAGAGGGAGAGGGTGGGATGATTTGGGAGAATGGCATTGAAACATGTATACTATCATGTAAGAAACGAATCACCAGTCTATGTTCGATACAGGATACAGGATCCTTGGGGCTGGTGCACAGGGATGATACAGAGAGATGATATAGGGTGGGAGGTGGGAGGGGGGTTCAGGATTGGGAGCTCATGTACACCCGTGGCTGATTCATGTCAATGTATGGCAAAACCAATACAGTATTGTAAAGCAAAATAAATAAATATGCTAAAAAAAAAAAAAGAAGTTGATCAGAGATTTCAGCTACCACCCAGCACAGAGGAGACGGAATTTGGAGTTTTGAGTCTCACCTAGTTAGAGGGCTTGATACACTTCTCAGGGTTTCCACTGAAATCTCCGAAGAGCCATGCCTTAAAAGCATAGATTATGTACTAGGGCTATGGATCAGGTCTAAAAGATTCAACAAAAGACTATGGGAAAAAAGTAAAACATTTAAGTTCAGTGTGATTAACCAGTTTTAACTACCTGATAAAACAACAACAAAAAAAAATCAACACTCTCTAGAGGAAGACAACAGAATGAGGAGTCCCTATAACATACCACCTAAAATTGTGAGGACATGATAAAAAATTACTACACATGCAAAGAAACAAAAAAATTTGGGACAAAATAGAAAAAAACAATTAACACAGACCTCAAGATGACTCTTTGGCCACCTGATGGGAAGAACTAACTCACTGGAAATGACCCTGATCCTGGGAATGACTGAAGGCAGGAGGAGAAGGCCACGACAGAGGATGAGACGGTTGGATGGCATCACCGACTCAATGGACATGAGTTTAAGCAAGTTCCGGGATTTGATGATCCACAGGAAAGCCTGGCGTGCTGTGGTCCATAGGGTCGCAAAGAGCTGGACACAACTGAGTGACTAAACTGAACTGAACAAGAAGACTCAGATGTTGGAATTCACACACAAACACTCTAGAGCAGCTATTATAACAGTCTAACAGAAAAAAAAAAAAAAAAAAAAGGGTTTCCCTCGTGCCTCAGGGGTAAAGGCCAATGTAGGTGAGGTAGGTTTGACCCCTGGATCAGGAAGATCCCCTGCAGAAGGAGCAGGCAACCCACTCCTATATTCTCGTCTGGAAAAATCTCTTGGACAGAGCAGCCTGATGGGCTACTCTAGGGTTGCAAAAGAGTTGGCCCTAATTTAGCATCTAAACAACAACAGAAACAACAGAAAAAATGGTCATATTGAACAAAAAGATGAGAGAAAGACATCTGACAATATTCAATACCCACTCTTGGTACACATTCTCAGCAAACTAGAATCAAAATAAATTTCCTCAATCATTGTTTGATTATTTGCCTTGTAACTCCAAATAAACTCTTCTTTATCTTGTTAAACCAGTCAACCCTAAATCAACCCTGAATATTCATTGGAAGGACTGGGACTGACACTGAAGCTCTAATACTTTGGCCACCTGATGCAAAGAACTGATTCATTAGAAAAGACTCTGATATTGGGAAAGACTGAAGGCAGGAAGAGAAGGGGACAACAGAGGATGAGATGGTTGGATGGCGTCACTGATTCAATGGACATGAGTTTGAGCAAACTCTGGGAGATGGTGAAGGAGAGGGAAGCCTGGCGTGCTGCAGTCCATGGGGTTGCAGAGTCAGACACGACTGAGTGACTGAACACACACAGTGATCCTGGAGCTAGACTTTATAACCATTTCTCTTTTGCCAGCTGCCATAAAATTTGGCTTTAACAGTAGATGGTGCAGCAAGAAACTGTAAGTTCCTATCTGATACCATTTCCTTTCAGCTCAAAAAACTTCCTCTAGCATTTCTTATAATGTGGATTTAAGATACATTTTTAGTTTTTGTTTGTCCTTATTTTTAATATGTTAAGAGAGTTTCACTACATAGAGAATTCTAGGTTGATAGTTTCGTCCCCCAAGCATTTTAAAGCTATCATTCTAATGTCCTCTTATGTCTATTGTTTCTGAGACGTATGCTGTCATTTGTATTCAAGGTTTACTCTATTGGGTTGTGTCTTTTTCTCTGGATGCTTTCAGGATTTTCTCTTTATCTTTGGCTTTTAGTAGTTTGACTATAGTATTTATAGGTAAGGTTTTCTGTGTATTTATCTTTTGGGGTTCACCATGCCTCTTGAATCTCTTTAAATTTATGTCTTTCACCAAGTTTGGGCAAGTTTTGGTCATCACAGAGAAAATTTTATTTTTCTGCCCCATTTCCTCTCCTCTTACCTCTTGTAATCATGCTTGTAATCTCATTACAAGTATGTTAGATCTTTTAATATTGCCCCACAAATCAGTGAGACACAATTTTTTCTTTAATATATTCCTTATTTTAGATTGTAAGATTTATATTGATCTATCTTCAAGCCCACTGACTCTTTGTCATCTCTGACCTACCAATAATTTCTTCCAATAAAATTTTTATTTATATATTTTTCAGTTCTAGAATTTACATTTAGTTCTTTTTTTACAGCTTCTACTATCTGTGCTTATTAATTATGAGTATAGTTTTTGTAAACAGAGTGAAAGTAGCTGCTTTAAAATCCTCATCTGCTAATTACAACATCTGGATCATCTTTGGTTGCTCTCAAAGATTTTCCTTTTCTCTTGAGTATGGATCACAGTTTCCCATTTGTCCACATGTCTAATAATTTTAGATAACATTTTACACACTGTAAATGAGACTCTGGATTCTGTGTGTGCATGCTAAGTCGTTTCAGTCATGATTGACTCTTTGTGACCCGAGGCACTACAGCCCACCAGGCCCCTCTGTCCATGGGATTCTCCAGGCAAGAATACTAGAGTGGATTGCCATACCCTCCTCCAGGGGATCAAACCCACATCTCTTACATCTCCTACACTGGCAGGCAGGTTCTTTACCACTAGCGAAAGATCATAGACATAACATTTTATTGCATTTCACTTTTTTGTGCTTATCAGATATTGTGTGTTTTAAAAAAGAAAAGGCTTGTGGCAATTGTGTTGTCAGAAGACAACATCTTTCAGCAATAGTCTTTTTTAATTAAGGTATATACTTTTTTTTTAAAGATACAATGCTATTGAACACTTAACAGATTACAGTATAAACATACTTTTTATATGCACTAGGAAACCAAAATATACACATGATTTACTTTATTATGATATTCACTTTATTTCAGTGGTCTTTGAACCTGCAATATCTTCAAGGTACACCTGTACTGATTTCTTTTTTAAGCAGTCAGTCAACTTGTCTGAATTCAAACTCTAAACTATTTCTCTTGTATGGGCAGGTAGCAATTAAAGTTTTGATAAGAGGTCAGCTGAAGATTTTGGCAGCTTTTATGTAGAATTCAGAGCCCCACTTCTGTGGGTACTTTTATTCTTTAATCGGAGAAGGAAATTGCAACCCACTCCAATATTCTTGCCTGCAGAATTCCATGGATGGAGAGGCCTGGTGGGCTGTGGTCTGTGGAGTCACAAAGAGTCGGACATGACTGAGCAACAAACGCTTTATGCTATACCTTTCTTGATTTGGAGCCGTCATCCTAAATGCTGTCCTCTGATTCCTCACAAGTAGCACCAGTGCAGACCTCTATTCAATTTCCCTCTTCCTTGAAGAACTGACTAGGCCCAGTGGTAAAAGTGGAAACCCACTCAAAGCCTCCTTGTCTTTTCTTATCCAAAGAGTTTATTCCTCTCCAACTTCAGCATGCTTCTGTTCACTCTTCACTTCCTCTAGGTAATTGTTTTTAAATTTTGTCCAGAGTATTAAAATGAATTTTGTGGGAAGGATGATCCAAAATGAGGTACATCATCATTAACAGGTGTTGTTATTTTTCATTTCTTTTTTAAAAAATATTTTTATTGAAGTATAATTTATAATGTTAATTTCTGCTGTACAGTAAAGTGTTAATTTCTGTACAGTAAAGTGATTCAGTTATATATACATATATATTCTTTTTCATATTCTTTTCCATTATGGTTTATCACCGGATATTGAATACATTAGTTTCCTGTGCTATACAGTAGGATTTTGTTGTTTATGCATCCATGTGCTAATCTCCTACCCTTCCTCCCACCTGGCAACCATAAGTCTGTTCTTTATCTCTGTAAGTCTGTTTCTGTTTTGGAGATATGCTAATTTGTGTCATATTTTAGATTCCAATATAAATGATATCATTTGGTATTTGTCTTTCTTCTTCTGACTTACTTTGCTTAGTATGATAATCTCTAGGTCCATCCATGTTGCTGCAAATGGAAAAGGCGTTCTTACGTTTAAAAAGCTCTCTAGATGGTTGACAAACACTGCACCAACCTGATGATGGAAGACACATTTAGGTAGTCTTGACCATTCACATAAGAACCACTTAACTATTTTATTTTGGGTCTTGTGCTGACAATAGCTATCCTTGATTAAAGACCAATTATAATCTCTACATGATGCAACATCCCCTCCTGCTGAACCCTTACAACAAACTGGGTAACACAACTTCTCTTATTTTTCCTTCACCAAGCAGGTGAGGTCAGTATCACAGCCCTGTCCTTTCCTCTCTCACTGTAAGTCAAATACTACATTTTGTTTCATATATGTGCTGCCAAAGGGGGTATGCTCTATTTTGTTAAAAAATCCTAAAGTTTGGGTAATAAAAGGTTTTACAGAGTAAATGCTATTTTAAACATGTCTGCAAAACTGAAAATGAAAGAACAAATAGATTCAAAGATTTGAATATGAAACTGTATACAGAACGAATTCTTACAATACTAGCACAATAATTCCTTGTTTCATTCCTCCCAATACACAAATATTTAACACTTATTTAGTGAAATGACTGCAAGGGGATACAAAGATAACTTTGATAGCACTCCAGAACACTTGATTTGTTCATAAATAATCACAATACAGGATAAAAAGTGCAAAGGTTCATAAGGGAAGATCTAATAAAAGATTCTCAGAACTGTTACCTGATTATCTCTGTGGTTGTTTCTTAATTTTAGCTTTGAAGTGACTCATTTAATGTGCTTGAATACATGCTTTTCCTAACTCAACAGGCTTACCACTTTGAGATTCAAGTCAGGTCTCTTCAGACTATATATCCCTTAGCAGAAACAAAGGGTCCTTTCAAATTCATGATTTAAGCATTAGAACCATTTGAAATTAATATTATCACAAATTTAAAGAATATGAAACAGAAGCCCAGAGCAATTATGCTTAAAACTTGCCCCAAATCACTTAGTTATAAAGGAGTAGAACCTAAGTCAGGCATCTAGGTCTTCTGACTTCTGAGTCTAGTGCAATATTTTTGCCACTGTAACAGGTAATACAACTCAGAAAAAAGAAAGAAATTCATGGAGAGGGTTATAAAAAAGGTCAAATGTACCAATGAGTCAAAGAAGATGAGGACTTAGGAAAAGAATTTGAATTTGGTGATCAGAAAGGCATTGGTGAGTTTGCTGCAAATCCATTTCCTTCAGCCCAATATAATCAACGTTTGAGTTTTAAATATAACCCTTCAATAAAATTTCAAGTCCTTTCACAGTTCTCTATGTAGGGTCCATTAAGGTTTGACTCCATTTTACTTGCCCAACATCATCTCTCCATACTTTATACCTCATAGTCAATGATCTATATACATTAGACTATATATTCTTTTCCATGGTGATCAAGCCCATCCCTATGGAAAAGAAAGGCAAAAGAGCAAAATGGCTCTCTTGGGAGGCCTTACAAATAGGTGTGAAAAGAAGAGAAGTGAAAAGCAAAGGAGAAAAGGAAAGATATAAGCATCTTAATGCAGAGTTCCAAAGAATAGCAAGGAGAGATAAGAAAGCCTACCTTAGCGATCAATGCAAAGAAATAGAGGAAAATAAAATAGGAAAGACTAGAGATCTCTTCAAGAAAATTAGAGATACCAAGGGAACATTTCATGCAAAGATGGGCTTGATAAAGGACAGAAATGGTATGGACCTAACAGAAGCAAAAGATATTAAGAAGAGGTGGCAAGAATACACAGAAGAACTGTACAAAAAAGATCTTCACGACCCAGATAATCACAATGGTGTGATCACTCACCTAGAGCCAGATATCCTGGAATGTGAAGTCAAGTGGGCCTTGAAAAGCATCACTACAAACAAAGCTAGTGCAGGTGATGGCATTCCAGCTGAGCTATTTCAAATCCAGAAAGATGATGCTGTGAAAGTGCTGCACTCAATATGCCAGCAAATTTGGAAAACTCAGCAAGTGGCCCCAGGACTGGAAAAGGTCAGTTTTCATTCCAATCCCAAAGAAAGGCAATGCCAAAGAATGTTCAAACTACCAGACAATTGCACTCATCTCACATGCTAGTAAAGTAATGCTCAAAATTCTCCAAGGCAGGCTTCAGCAATACGTGAATCATGAACTTCCATATGTTCAAGCTGGTTTTAGAAAAGGCAGAGGAACCAGAGATCAAATTGCCAACAACACTCCAAGATATTCTTGAAGTGGTCTCCCTACCTCTTTTCTCTCTCCACTTAGCAGATGCTATTTGTTTACACACCATGGTGGCTTAGGTGCCCCTCACTTTTCTCCACAATATCCCTAAGCTTATTCCTCTTCTAGGACTTAACACAAGAATATTATAGTCTCAATTCAGTTCGGTCGCTCAGTTGTGTCTGACTGTTTGCAACCCCATGGACTGCAGCACACCAGGCCTTCCTGTCCATCACCAACTCCCAGAACTTGCTCAAACTCATGTCCATCGAGTTGGTGATGCCATCTAACCGTCTCATCCTCTGTTGTCCCCTTCTTCTCCTGCCTTCAATCTTTCCCAATATCAGGGTCTTTTCCAATGAGTCAGTTCTTCGCATCAGGTGGCCAAAGTATAGCAGCTTCAGCTTTAGCCCTTCCAATGAATATTCAGGACTGATTTCCTTTAGGATAGACTGGTTTGATCTCTTCGCAGTTCAAGGGACTCTCGAGTCTTCTCCAACACCACAGTTGAAAAGCATCAATTCTTCGATGCTCAGCCTTCTATATGATCCAATTCTCACATCCATACATGACTACTGGAAAAACCATAGCTTTGCCTAGCAGATCTTTGTGGGCAAAGTAACGTCTCTGCTTTTTAATATGCTGTGTGCGTTGGTCATAGCTTTTCTTCCAAGGAGTAAGCATCTTTTCATTTCACGGCTGCAGTCACCATCTGCGGTGATTTTGGAGCCCAAGAAAAGAAAGTCTCTGTTGCCACTGTTTCCCATCTATTTGCCACGAAGTCATGGGACCAGATGCCATGATTTTAGTTTTTTGAATGTTGAGTTTTAAGCCAGTTTTTTCACTCTCCTCTTTCACCTTCATCAAGAGACTCTTTAGTTCCTCTTTGCTTTGTGACATTAGGGTGGTGCCATCTACGTATCTGAGGTTATTGATATTTCTCCCAGCAATCTTGATTCCAGCTTGTGCTTCATCCAGCCTGGCATTTCTCATGATGTACTCTGCATAGAAGTTAAATAAGCAGGATAACAATATACAGCCTTGACGTACTCCTTTCCCTATTTGGAACGAGTCCCTTGTTCCATGTCTGGTTCTGACTGTTGTTTCTTGATCTGCATACAGATTTCACAGGAGGCAGGTCAGATGGTCTGATATTCCCATCTCTTTAAGAATATTCCACAGTTTGTTGTGATCCACACAGTCAAAGGCTTTAGCGTAGTCAATAAAGCAGAAGTAGATATTTTTCTGGAATTCTCTTGCTTTTTCTATGATCCAATGGTTGTTGGCAATTTGATCTCTGGTTCCTCTGCCTTTAAGAGCTTCCCTTATAGGTCAGTTGGTAAAAAATCCACCTGCAATGCAAGAGATCCTAGTTCGATTCCTGGGTCAGGAATATCCACTGGAGAAGGGATAGGCTACCCACTCTAGTGTTCTTGGACTTCCCTTGTGGCTCAGCTGGTAAAGAATCCACCTGCAATTCAGGAGACCTGGGTTCGATCCCTAGGTGGGGAAGATCCCCTGGAGAAGGGAAAGGCTACCCACTCCAGTATTCTGGCCTGGAGAATTCCATGTACTATATAGTCCATGGGGTCCCAAAGAGTTGGACAGGACTAAGTGACTTTCACTTTCCTCTACCTTTTCTAAGTCCAGCTTGAAGATCTGGAAGTTCTTGGTTCGTGTACTGTTGAAGCTTAGCTTGGAGAATTTTGAGCATATTATATAGTCTAAGTACCATTTGTTTACCTTATCTGTTTTTCCCATTAAACTATGAAGTCTTTGAGGGCAGGATCATGTCCTGTTCATGGTTTATTTCTGAAACTTAGCATAGAGGCTTTTGCATAAACACTTGTTAAATGAAAGAATCAATAAGATTATAAGGAGTTACAAGGCAATAAAGTAACCTAATGTGACTTGAACAGCAAAGATGCCACTTATCGGTTACAGACAGTATGTTTTGATCAAATACCCTGAATCTAGCTACTTAAATGTTAAACTTCTTTTGCAAGGACAACAAGTTTGCTTCTACCATTTCCTGTGAGCAATTTCGCTTAAGAAAATGTGGTCACAATTATATTCTCACAGATGTAACTATAGAAGAACTGCATGAAATCTGAGAGATTTCTGCACCCCTTGGGGAGTTGCTTTGAAACTTAAAAATTTTCCTAACTTAGATCAAACAAAACAAGTACTTTCAATAATAAATCTAAATGCTTAGTCAGTAGTATTGAGAATTTTTATAATATGCATTATGGACTATAAAGAATAGAATCTTTATGGACTATAATAGACTCTTTAAGATAGCACTTAGGCAGGAAGAACTTAACAAAATATTTGTAATGATAATGACTCTCAGAGTTTGAAGGCCTAGTGGGGTCACTGGGTTCATCTATGCAGTATCTAGTTTGTACATCATTCAGTTCTTTTGGTATACTTTTTAAAGTCATTTCAAATTGGTCAGCAGAGCTTTGAATGACTATAGCAAAGAGACCATGGAGCTATAGGGATGGGCTGAAGACATAATCCATAACCTACAAATGCTTATTCACACACTCTTGACATTACTGTCAACATACGTTTATTCAAGCTTTCATGAAGATATACTGTATAAATAATGCTTACAAATGCTCTCAGTATTCAGCATACTACAAAAGCATTTTTAAAAATTATATATGCTTTTGAATGACAAAAATGCACTGAATTTAATTTGTACGTAGTGTACGTATAAGGAAACATAAATATTTACCATTTATCACTGTTAAGTTCATTTCATAGTTCGTTACTGAAATTTAAAATCATTTACTTGGCCTTGAAGAGGTGGTAATAGGATCTCTCTACATTAGAGAATAAACTAACTCATTTTTCCCAAGTACTTTCTCCATTCATACTACAAATGTATGATACATATAGAAGAATAGCATAAGTATATAGGGATATATAAGAGAAGTGATTTTGAGCCTGAATTAGACACAATAGCATTGGTATCATTTAAATCCAATTCTAGCACCTGTTCTAATTCACTAAGAAATAAAAAACTGTGTATTATTTGGAAGGAACAATTTAGCTAATGCATAACTTCATTTTTTGGGTTAGTTCATGTAGGAGTAAATGAAATATTTTGTTTTATAAGGAACAATATTTCTAAATGAGTACGGGAGAAAAATACTATCAAATATCCATACTTCATTATTAACTCATCTATCCTTTAATGTCTCTGTCATTTTCTTTTAATAACACTTTAAAATCTTTTATCACTTGTTAGTTCTGACAATGAGATGTCAATTTATGCAATCTCTCCCCTATAGTTTCATTTCTAATCTCCACTTAAGCAGTTTACCTTCTAGTGTGATCAAAGACAAAAAGAAGCAATGTAGATTTGTATTGTCTGTATGTGTATGTGTTTGCACATCCACGCTTGAAGATATCATTTAACGTTACATAGATTTATTATCCAAAGGGATCTCTAATTAAATAAAAAAGGGAGCCTATGTTAGCTACGTCGACTTCAGGATCCAATCTTTTGTATAAAGGGCTTTCACATGCCTTCCCCCTCAATTCTAAAAGCACACGTTCCTTATTCCCTTCACCATGAATAAGGCCGACATTTGACAGCTTCACAAGGCTGACAGGGTTACCCAACAGCCCACCCTCCCTATTCTCAATCCAATTAGACCTCTAATCCTCCAGATGAAAGGCCCAACTGCTCACGTTCCTCATGACAACGACAGCTATTGATTACTTGTCACTGCAGCTAACACCTTCCCTGTCGAGGCTGCTCTGACCGAAGCAAACCTACCAAATTAGACAGCACTTTATCTGCCCTGGAGGCCAAATGGCACAACAAGTAAAGGCTAATAAATGGTATAAAAATGAACAAATCATAACATTATGACAGGCTGATCGTTGCCAGCAGCCTCCTAGCTCAAGCTTGATGTTCTGTTAGGCTTGCTCCTTCTCTTTCCCCTCTGCTCTAACTCCAACGTTGACTGAATTAAAGGCCAGAACAATTAAGGCATTTGACCAGCAAAGATAAGCCAATTGAAGTATCACCAAGGGACATAAATGTCAATAACTGACTGCCGTTTGTCAATACAAACATTCTGGAGATGCAAATACTCAGTCCTCCGCTCTCCACTAGGCTACACTGACTCACTTTCCAATGAGAGTCAGTTCAAACGGACAGTCTATGGCTATTTACCAGAAGAAGAGGGGAAAAAAAGAAAAAAGAAATACAGTCTCAAGAGAGGAAGTATTCTATGAAGAACAAGCAAGAGTCATTGGGGTGGGGTTGGAGGGTTGCATGAGAAAAAGATAGCAAAGCAGATCTATTGTTCCTTTAAAAAATATTCTGTTAGACAACTGGAAAGTCAGTACATGTTTTTAGTTGAGAATGCATACATAATGTAGGTAATGCTGGAAAGCTAATGAAGCTGTAAGTTTAGAAACACACTCATCCATTTAATGAACATTTTTTGAGCATGAACCATGTACCAGGCACTGTTCTAGGCAACAGGAAGAAAATGGTGAATAAAACAGACCAAAAGAATCCCTAACTTTATGGAGTTTACATTGCGGTAGAGTATAAGACAGTAAACAAGGTAAAAAATAAAGTGTGTGTGTGCGTGTGTGTGATACTCCATCATTCTCAGCTGGGTAAGAAAAAGGGGTAGAAATGTAAGATAACAGTGGGTAAGTCTAAAAAACCAAAGAACTACACACACATGTAAACAACCAACCAAACTTAGTCCTGAATTAGAATAGGAAATGATAAAACTGTATTTTTATTTAAAAAATATTTCCAAGCAGTGTCTACTGCTATGGCTTAGAAACAATCAACCCAGTAACAATAAGCACCCCTAGACTTAAAATTGTGGTCTCCAAATACATATATGGTGAAAGATTCAGGATGCAACAGAGACTTGAAAACATTCTATGAAGAAGGAGTAAAGGAATAGTAAAACTGGAGAAACATTTCTTCACTTGGCCATCATGATTATTATTATTACATTGTTGATCATGCTCTGCGGCATGTGGGATCTTAGTTCCCTGATCAAGGATCGAACCTGTGCCCCTTGCAGTGGAAGAAGTGAATCTTAACCACTAGATCGCCAGAGGAAGTACCCCAATGATTATTTCTAAGACATGTCGGATCATATCACTTCTTTCCTCAAAACCCTCCAATGCCTCCTCCATCTGGTTCAGAATAAAAACAATTCCTGACAATGGCCGAAAGGCTTAGTGAATCTGGCACCCATTTCTGTCTTGTCCTCGTGACCGACTACTCTCCCCTTGCTCACTCATTATCACCACGCTAGCCTCTTTGTTACTTCTCCAATATTCCAGGCATGCTCTCACTTTAAGTCTTTGTTCTGACGGTTCCTCCAGCCTGGAATGAAAGAAAGTTCTTCCCTCAGTTATTTACATGGCTTACTTTCTCACCTTCTACAAGTCTTGCTTCCAGTGTGACTGCTTCCATCTCAATGAAGACTATTCTGACTGCCTTATTTACAGTTCTAATTTGCTTTACCCAGGTGCCTCTTCCCTGGTTTTCTTGATACCCCTTAGTTTAGCATTTTGGTTATATTTCTCTTATTATATTAGTAAATGATCATCTGGGCTTTGGAAAAGCTTCATAGTCAGAAGAGCTATAAAGAGGTCTATGATTGGTCACAAGGAAAATGCTGTGTCCAGGGGCTGACAATATTCATATTTTGGGAATAATGAGCCCCCTGATTCCCTCTCATTTCAATTCTGAACAGTAAAATGTACAAAAAACAAGAAGAGAAAATTATATGAACAAATACAGTTCTATGACACAAGAAGGTAATTAGCAAATTAATGATCACATTTTCTTTGGAATTGATGTTATATACAAAATTAGGTTTTAGAAGTTTAAATGAAAGTAAATGGATCTGAAGTTCCTTTTTATCAGCTGTAAAAATATTCACTGGCCCCATGCCCAGAGTTTAAAAGAAATCAGCATGAGTCTAATGAAAAACAAGCTGTAGGTCTCAGGGAAATTCAATATATACTCTTTCTTTTCCTTTTAGTTTGTGATTGGTTTCCATGGGAATCTAGGCTTGTGGGGATCTCTAGTTGTGGAAAGCAGATGCCTGAATTTTCATGGCTTAGTAAAAGTGGGGGTCAGTGAAGAGATAAAGATGATTAGAAAATGAATATGGTAGTAGAAAACATGATCACGTTCGAAACAAAATGCTGCAAGCGACATAGTTTTCAAAACACAATCTGCAAGGCTGTTCTTCTGTGTTTAGGAGGTATTACAACATAAAGAAGAAGAAGAAGAAAAAAACTAATGTAAAGGCATTAGCTCTGGGTTTAAATTCTGAATCTGGCCCATAAGAAAGAAGCCCGTTGGAGAGCAGTTCTCCTGGGTTCCCTTACTTCATGGTTCTCTGCTTGAGCACTTCTTTCCAATAAAGTCTTTTGCTTTGTCAGTAGAGAAAGAAAGGAAGGAAGGAAGGGACAAAGAAAGACTTAGGTACTTTGGCGGGGAGATGACTGGGAAGCTGGATTTCAGAATTTCTCTATGACAGAACCAGAGGTCTGAGAAAGTAAGCTGCAGAAGAGTGAGTTCTCCTTCAGTGGAGCATTACCAGGAGCACTGAGCTGGGAATCAGAAAAACAAGATTAATTCCTGAATGTGCAAGTAAAAAAGTGGCCTTGAAGAACTCAAACCAGACCTCAGTTTACTTCTATTGAAAACAGTTAATATTCAACTATTCTAATTGCTAGGAAGCTACTATGAAGTTTTTTTTTCTTACTAGAACTACATTGTTATGGTTGTTCCGTTGCTAAGTCCTGTCCAACTCTTTGCGACTCCATGAACTGCAGCATGCCAGGCTTACCTGTCCTTCACTATTTCCCGGAACTTGCTCAAATTCACATCCACTGAGTCGATGAGGCCATTCAACCATCTCATCCTCTGTCAACCCCTTCTCTTCTGCCCTCAATCTTTCCCAGTATCAGGGTCTTTTCCAATGAGTCAGCTCTTTGCATCAGGTGGCCAAAGTACTAGAGCTGTACTATGTTAGAACAACTCAGAAGTAGTGATATCTATCAAGATTTGCTGACATTTTGTTCCTTGTAACTATGAAAGTAGAAGTGCATTAACTATAGTCAAAGTATTAAAGAATGGACAGGCTTTTATTTCAATTCTCAGATTTGTTTAAAAATAGACCAATCTTGGTTTTGGTTGAAACACTCATTTGGTTGGAACACTCAAGTCAAAGACCCTAATTATCTGAAATCAGGTTCTAAACTAGAAAACCAGCAGACAGGTTTAAATATAGTTTCTAAATACTCAGAAGAGGACAAACTTGATACTGGCTTGAAAACCTAAGAAGTTAGAATGTAATGAAGCTAAGATTTTTCAGGTTAAGACTCTCTGCCCAGAAAAGGCAGCTTAGCTAAGGCTGAAGTCAAATGGAATAATACATAAAGGTTGTTAACGTAGCCCATCTCAGTCCAGAGGTGGTCTTGAGCAATCATTAACATTCCAGAATATAAGGGTTTTATAAGCTCAGACTTTCTAGGTAATGTGGGCATTGCAAATGCCTTTTGGTGACTTCTTTTAGAAGCATGTACTTAGTGGCTCATCAGTGTTTGACTCTATGCAACCCTATGGACTGGAGTCCACTAGATTCCTCTCTCCATGGGATTCTTCCAGGCAAGAATACTGGAGTGAGCTGCCATTTCCTCCTCCAGGGGATCTTCCTGACACAGAGATCGAACCTGTGTCTCCTGCACTGGCAGGCAGATTCTTTTATTACTGAGCCACCTGAAGCACACCAAGAGCTAAAACCCCATTTGCTTACACTTCAGATATCCACTGGCTATAGTTTGTGGGAGAGTGGGCACTTATTAAATTGGTTTTAAACAGACTGAGTGAATACAGCCACAGAGATGCCTGGGAGCACCCACTAAACACTCCAGGTCATCTTGCTGTGTGCTCATATTTAAGAACCACTGGATTACAGCATAGATACAAGGCTTCCAAATAGCTCCTGAGGTGAAGGCTGGGGGAATGTGACCTGAGTGCTTAAAAGTCTAGGCCAGAAACAAATAACCCAATCAACAAATGGACAGAACATCTAAACAGACATTTCTCCAAGGAAGACATACAGATGGCCAAGAGGCACATGAGAAGATGCTCAACATCGCTAATTATTAGCGACATGCAAATCAAAACTACAACGAGATAATCACCTCACATTGGGCAAAATGGCCATCATTAAAAAGTCTATAAACAATAAATGATAGAGAGGGTATGAAGAAAATGGAACCCTCCTACACCATTGGTGGGAATGTAAATTGGTACAGCTGCTATGGAGAACAGTATGGAGAGTCCTTAAGGAACTAAAAATAGAGTTACCATATGACCCAGCAATCCCACTCTCCTGAGAAGATATCCAGAGAAAAACATGGTTCAAAAGGAGACATGCACCCCAATGTTCATTTCATCACTGTTTACAGTAGCCAAAGCATAGAAGCAATCTAAATGTCCATCGATAAATGAATGGATAAAGAAGATGTGGTCCATACATAGGTACATATATACAATGGAATACTACTCAGCTATAAAAAAAGAAATAATGCCATTTGCAGGAACATGGATGGACCTGGAGATTACATACAAATATCAGACAGAGAAAGACAAATATCATATTACATCACTTACATGCAGAATCTGAAAAAATGATACAAATGATTTTGTTTACAAAACAGAAATAGACGCACAGACTTAGAGAAGGAACTTGGGGTTACTGTAGGGGAGGGGTGGTGGAGGGAGGGATAGATTAGGATTTTGGGACTGACACATACATATTGCTATATTTAAAACAGATAACCAAACAAGGACCTACTGGATAGCACAGGGAACTCTGCTCAGTACTCCATAATAACCTAAATGGGAAAAGAATTTGAAAAAGAACAGATACATGTGTATGTATAACTGTATAACTTTGCTGTACACTTGAAACTAACACAATATTGTTAATCAACTAACTCCAATATAAAATTAAAATTAAGAAATTATAACAATGAATAATAACAAAAAAGTCTAGGCTAGGAATCATTCTTGCTTCCATTCTCCTTTTGGTGAACTACAAATAACAGTCACAAAGTTCTGGATATTTTACCATTTTTTTATAATAGATTTTTAATGAGGTATAACACATATATAGTAGTGCATATGTCTCAAGTATACAGAGACATCTGTATATGAGTGTAAGATAACGAAACCAAATGCTGTTGGTGTTAAGTTTTCCAGAAAGGTTTCAGAGGTATTCTACTTTTCTCCTTTACTTTTTAAAGCATTAACATGCAAACATATTTTTAAAACTGAAAATTAATATTTAGTTTTCAGAGATGAATTGAGAATTCTCTTTTATGAATAAAAAAGGAACACTCAACCACAACCTGAGGCTTCTTTAATTTGTCTATTTAACATGATATAATTTTTCAAAGTGGGTGCGTAATATTCATCTTCTTGAAGCCAAATTAATAACCTCCTGGAAGATTAAAAATGCATAATTATTGACATTTAGTGAGATTGCTAAAGTTTTCTTTTAATCCTTATCAATAAATAAATGTATCTGTTGAAATCAGAGAAACAGTAGCTTCCCTGAATCAAAACATTTCTAACAGATATCTTTTGTGAGAAACCCAGAAAAGGTATGATTGATTTCTTTCTTGGATTAAACTGAGTGAGCTAAATGAAAAACCAACTAGGTACAAACATACAGTATATTGAGATTAATTTTATTCTCATGTGTATAATTTCCTTAGCTGCTTGGACTAATAGTAATTTGTTTCCAGAAAAGTATGTGTCAGAATAACTAAGTCAATCAACACAGTTCAATAAGCTTTTATCATACATATGAATTTTGAAATTGGATGTTTCTAACAAACAAAATGTCTAGCATTTGTATTAATAATGACTTTCTATATAAGTAACACAAAATGTATTCATTCATTCAACCAAGACAAATCAGACACTGTGCTAGATTCTGGGGGATTCAAAAATAAATAAAACAAGTCTCTCATCTGGAACTCCAATCTGGTGGGAAAGACACAAGTAAGTAATAATTATCACACATGTGAGACAGTGAGGCTCCAATAGAGATATGAATGAGAGGCTACGCAAACATGAGATTTTGCTATTAATCAACCTAAGATACCACAACATAGTTTATTATCACAAAAAACCCAAAACCATAATAAATAATATATGAAAATGGTTAATCTTTGGGTCAGTAATAATAGCAATGACTACTTACATGTTATGGCTGTTGAGATTTACAAAACACTTAGGTAAATTAATATCACATGTAAGTATATATACTTTACAGTAGATAGGCCGACTTTGTTACTGAATATCTTTTTTGTTATTTAATATCTTTATCCATGGTGTTTGTGAGCAGTTTAAGAGCAGGAATCATGTCTTTCATCTTTGCATTCCAAGGCCTAGCACAATGCCTGTTATACAGTAAGTTTTTAACATATGTTGAACGTATGCATGCATGCACATATATATGAATATCAATGTTACATAAGTAGCACTTTTGAGTTCACAGATAATAGAATTAAGACAGACAATACTTGAAAAGAATATTTGGTATCCAAAATATCAGATAACTTCACTAAACAAAGGGATGTGAAGTTTAATAGGGCTCAGTATCGACAGTACTTATTTATAGCAGACATATTATTCATTTTTTAATATTCTCTCTAGATGATGCTGTTAAAGCATTATACTTAATATGCCAGCAAATTTGGAAAACTCAGCAGTGGCCACAGGACTGGAAAAGGTCAGTTTCATTCCAATCACAAAGAAAGGCAATGCCAAAGAATGTTAAAACTACCATACAATTGCCATCATTTTACATGCTAGCACAGTAGTACTCAAAATTCTCCAAGGAAGGCTTCAAACAGTATGTGAACTGAGAACTTCCAGATGTTCAAGACAGACTTAGAAAACGTAAAGGAACCAGAGATCAAACTGCCAACACTCGCTGGATCATAGAAAAAGTAAGAGAATTCCAGAAAAATATCTACTTCTGCTTCCTTGACTACGCTAAAGCCTTTGACTGTGTGGATCACAACAACAAACTGTGGAACATTCTTAAAAAGATGGGGATACCAGACCACCTGACCTGCCTCCTGTGAAATCTATATGCAGGTCAAGAAACAACAGTTAGAACCAGACATGGAACAACAGACTGGTTCCAAATTGGGAAAGGAATATGTTAAGGCTGTATACTGTCACCCTGCTTATTTAACTTCTATGCAGAGTACATCATGCGAAATCCTGGGCTGGATGAAGCACAAGCTGGAATCAAGAATGCCGGGAGAAATATCAATAACCTCAAATATGTAGATGACACCACCCTAATGTCACAAAGCAAAGAGGAACTAAAGAGTCTCTTGATGAAGGTGAAAGAGCAGAGTGAAAAAACTGGCTTAAAACTCAACATTCAAAAAACTAAGATCATGGCAACTGGTCCCATGACTTCATGGCAAATAGATGGGGAAACAGTGGCAACAGAGACTTTCTTTTCTTGGGCTCCAAAATCACTGCAGATGGTGATTGCAGCCATGAAATTAAAAGACACCTGCTATGACCAACCCACACAGCATATTAAAAAGCAGAGACATTTCGTTGCCCACAAAGGTCTGTCTATATAGTCAAAGCTATGGTTTTTCCAGTAGCCGTGTTTAGATGTGAGAATTGGATCATAAAGAAAGCTAAACATCGAAGAATTGATGATTTTGAACTGTTGTGTTGGAGAAGACTCTTGAGAGTACCTTGAACTGCAAGATCAAACCAGCCAATCCTAAAGGAAATCAGTCCTGAATATTCATTGGAAGGACTGAGGCTGAAGCTGAAGCTCCAGTACTTTGGCCAGCTGATACAAAGAGCTGATTTGTTAGAAAAGACCCTCAAGCTGGGAAAGACTGAAAGCAGGAGGAGAAAGGGATGACAGAGGATGAGAATGTTGGATGGCATCACTGACTCGATGGACATGAGTTTGAGCAAGGTCCAGGAGTTGGTGAAGGATAAGGAAGCCTGGAGTGCTGCAGTCTATGGGATTGCAAAGAGACACGACTGAGCAACTGAACAACAACTACTAGGTGTATAAACATGATACAGAGCATCTCCTGGATCCAACTCTTCCTCTCTCTTGGCCTGAACTATAATAGCTTTTATGTACCTCCATTCTTATCCTCTTCCAAAGTAGCTGCTAATGACTTGTGAGGAATCTGTACTCAGGTTTTCAGGGTTTGCTTTTCAAGTTCCAGCTACTGCTAACACCAAACTCCACCTGGATTTTTCCATCTTTCTAAGAATCCTGCTTCCTGCTAGGGCTGCATTCTTTTACATTCCAACTTGGAAAATGCCTTAAAGGAAAAAGCCAGGATGAATGTGGAGCTAATTTCACAAGCTTCCCTTCTCTGAATGATCCTGCCTGTGCTGACTGTTTCTGATGTCTTCAAACAATATATTTGTTAAGTTTTCAGATGCTTTTGGCAGATGAGCTGTTCAAAAATAGGGGTTCATGGTGAGAACTTATTCTTAGTCACGAAAGTGTCTGGTTGGTAGCTCTTTACTATGATTTCCTTTTCTATATCTTTAAATATTTCTTTTTTATGTATCTTTAAATATTCCATTAAATATTCCATCTGGTTACTTTATATTGTGTTTTTAATAGAAATTTGTTTATTGTTTCCATTGACTCTCCTTGACAGTACATCGCTTCCCTATGTGTTTGGTGATTTTTCACTGAGAGATCATATTTGGTCTGTTTTAATTTATATGGGCAGGAGGAGAAGGGAATGACAGAGGATGAGATGGTTGAATAGCATCCCCGACTCAATGGACATGAGTTTGAGTAAACTCAGGGAGTTGGTGATGGACAAGGAGGCCTGGTGTGCTGCAGTCCATGGGGTTGCAAAGAGTTGGACACGACTGAGTGACTGAACTGAACTGAATATATATGGGAAGTTTAAGGTGAAGCTATTTTCTCTAAAGAGAATTTGTGTCTGTGACTGCTGAAAGGCAGGTTGGGCTACAGACCTGCGACATCTCCAACCATTTTTGAAAATTATTTCTAGATCCTCCACCATCTTATTCCTGCTTGAACTATACTATCTCTGGTTCTAAATAATGGTGCTTTTGCATGACACACAAAACCAAACACAACACCCAGGTTTGATGTGGGCAGAGTAGAGTATTAAAGAATGATTATCATCCTTATTCTGGAAATTCTACTAATACCAGTATAACTTAACTAGTATTCTACTAATGCTAGTATAACTTAAAGATGTATTATGACTTTTGGCAAACACACAAAAACACACAGCAACACAGAGAGGGGGGACATGCATAATTATCAGATAGCTGTGAGACTGTGAAAGTTGTTATTTATAAAAATCAGTTATGTAAACTGTGACATGTAAATCATAGTTCTATTTATTCTTTGACACTAAAGAAATCACTACCAAAAAAAAATAAAGGAGAAACAAAAAGCAAACGGAAACGATGTGCTGCATCTCACTGAGAGACTGAACAATTCCCGTGACTGGCTGTGCACTCCCCTTTTAACTTTTTCACATTGTACCTCTACAGAATGTCACATGATTGGATCATCAACTTAAACTCTTTTTTCTCTCGCATGATTCATTTAATGTGCAATTAGTTTCCTCTTACATTTTTGAAGTTGAGTTTTAAACCTAAATGAATCACATGAAAAAAATCTAAAGTGTATTAAATTCTTAATACTGGGGCTATTCCCAATCTGAAATGTTTACTTTTTTATGATAACAAGTTAAATAGAGTTACCCTTCCTGACTGAATACTTTTAACAGCTGACAAGCTTAGGTGAAAGGTTATAGATACCTCAGCAGTAGTTAAAAGAGAGATTGAAAATGAGGGAGAATTCTTTTAAATTACTGTAATGAAAAGCAAATTCAAGAGCAATAACTTTGGAAATAACCTGACAGACCCAATTGATAAGAGCATATAACCAGCATATTCAGAAGTACACCTTAATGTCAATCTTTTTTTATGCTTTCAACTAATGAAAAGGTATTTTTCTAACCCCTCAATTAATCAGCTATATCTGGTTCACATTTTTTAATGGGAAATAACTAATAGTTTCTGCTGGATCTAACTAATTTTCATTGCTTTCTGTTCCAAAAATACGTATCTAAAATAACAGAGAGAAAAATACCAGGCACCAGAAATACATTTTACAGACCAAAATTTCATGGTGAGAAAAACTGTTTTCAGGTAAATAAAATCTTCAAATAAGTTTAGAAGCTTCCCATTAAAAAATTTTTTTGATATGCTTAATCCTAAAAAAGCTGAGCTGTTAACAAGCCTTTAAAAATTTGAAATAATTTATACTAGCAATATAGTTTTAGATTTTAAAAAAACTGAAAATACATTTCAGAAAATAAATTTCTTTTATGCTCTAATGCCACATATTTTATAAGACTACAGCTTTTTATTGTAAAAGTAACACTCACTAAGGAAAACATTTTAAACAGTGAGAAGTACTAAAATTCATATATATTCCCATTATTTCAATCCAAACACTACTGACAATTATTATTTTCAGGCTGTGCTTCATGTGTATGGCTTCTGGGATCTTAGTTCCTGCTGCTGCTGCTAAGTTGCTTCAGTCGTGTCCGACTCTATGCAACCCCATAAGACGGCAGCCCACCAGGCTCCCCGCCCCTGGGATTCTCCAGGTGAGAACACTAGAGTGGGTTGCCTGCCATTTCCTTCTCCAATGCATGAAAGTGAAAAGTGAAAGTGAAGTTGCTCAGTCGTGTCCAACTCTTCGAGACCCCATGGACTGCAGCTAGTTCCTGACCAAGGATCAAACCCATGCTCCCTGCAATGGAAGCTCAGAGTCCTAGCCACTGAACCTCCAGGAAATTCTCAAACCCAACCACTACTGACAATTTAGTGTGTGGTAGTTTTCTTTCTTTCTTTGCCTTTTCCAATGCATAAACTGACTTGAAATATAGTTTAACATAGTCCAATCATACTATCCATATAATTTTACTCCCTTTTCCCCAGCTTAATCTTAGATAAGAAAATAAACTTCATTGCTTGAGGAACTTGAATAAGTGATGGTTATCTGTGCTTACTCTCTGCAGTTTAAAGACTGCATTTTTTTGAGAAAACATATGAAAATAAAGTTATAAACTGGAGATTTCTTTACCATCTGTCCATTGCACAGTTCCACTAATCAATTTACAAATACCACAAAGAAGGTTTACTCTTCACAATAATTTGACTTCTCACCTTTTGAGCTGCAAGATGGAGGGCAGTTCTCTGGCTATGGTCAGTTTTATTAACATCTGCTCCTGCCTTCAGCAGAGTATCTGCACAATCCAGTCTGTCAGCCAACACACAATACATAAGTGGTGTTCTCCCAAATTGATCTTCTTTGTCTTTAAGGGCAGAGTTCCCTGTGAGGATAAGAAACAAATAGCGATATTTGATAATTATTGTTGTTATCACTAATATAACTAGGAACTATATTTACTATCTGTTTCTTATCAAGTACTGGGGTAAATGCATTAAATATACTACCTCAGTTTTACTCACCCTATGAGAGAGACAGTCATAGTCATAGTCATAAGTTGCTCAGTCGTGTCCGACTCTTTGCGACCCCTTGGACTGTAACCTACCAGGCTCCTCCGTCCATGGGATTTTCCAGGCAAGAGTACTGGAGTGGGTTGCCATTTCCTTCTCCAGCAGATCTTCCCAACCCAGAGATTGAACCCCCATACCTATATTACAGGAAATTGAGACTCAGAGGAGTTGGGTAACTTTTTCACCTTACACTGAAAGTAGATGGTGAAGCTAAAATTCAAACTGAGTGTTGACTTTAAGCAGTATGTTCTTAACTACTATGTTATACTAAATTAACATTTTGAGATATGAGGTTATTTTTTTCCTCCCTTCCTCTTTGTCAAAAAAAAAAATACTTATTTAATGTAGACCATACACTGGGCATTGTGGTATGTTTCTGAGCACTACAAAAATGAGTCATGATTGACTTTCTGTTCTAGACAATAAGGTACAAGCACATAATCCTCCTGCTAATTAAAACTAAACACTCCAGGAAAATTAAATGAAAGGTGGTGAAAGGAAGGCAAATTGGTTAGAGAACAATGAAACTCCAGGAACAATCTGGTGTTGAGTTCTCAGCTTTGGGTTTTTTTTGCCTCCTATATATAGAGACAGCCTGGGTGCTAAAGTAGCCAGAACACCAGAAACACCAGAGGCACATTCACAAAATTCCCCAATAAGCCCATTGTCTCCAGTCAAAACATCAGGACAACAGTAGCTCAGCAGCACTGAAATCTTTTGACTAACTTCCTCTATTCAAAGCACATGGGACAACAAACTGTACCTCTTTTCCTTTCCATCTGATACTGCAGAGACTGTGGGGAAGGAGCCCTATGAAGCATTATGCCCTGAATCAGGCAAAGGATAGCAATGAGGTGTTACCTTATCCCTTCTCAACTAGACAGTGGAGAAAAGAAAGGAGGAAGATAGAGAAAGCAGTTCTTTATATCAGTGCATAATGCCATGGATAACTTTTAGTAGATCATGTATAGAACTGACCAAAGTTAAAATAGAAAAAGCTTTGAGAATTGAACTCTTAGTGGAATACTCCCCAGGTTCTAAATTGGCCAGGGTATTACAAAAGTGGGGCAGACCAGAAAATAACTTGCAAGAGCTTTGAAAAAGTTTGACATTTGAACCACAGTCCACAAAATTGGAACAAAATGTTCATTCTAACCTAAACAGATTATCAGTTTACTAAAATAGGAGATTTAAAGAGGATTCAGAGTCTTTACCATAATACACAAAATGTTCAAGATATAATCCAAAATTACTAGACAAACCAAACATCAGGAAATATTAAATAAGGTAATAAACAGGCACCAAAATTGTGATGGTACAGATATTAGAATTAGCTGACAAAGATTTTAAAGCAGCTGTCATAAAAAGTCTGATAAGCAACTACAAATGCTATTGAAGCAAATGGAAAAATCCAAAGCCTCAACAATGAGAAAAAACATAAAGATGAACTCGGTGGGACTTCTCTGGTGGTCCAGTGGTTAAGAATCCATCTGCTAATGCAGGGGACACAGGTTCAACCCCTGGTCCAGGAAAATCCCACAGGTTGTGGGGCAACTAAGCCCGTGTACCACAACTACTAAGCCCACACTCTAGAGCCAGCACGCTGCAACTACTAGAGCCCGTGTGTCATGGAGCCTATGCCGTGCAACAAGAAAAGCCAGTGTAATAAGAAGCCTGTGCACCATAGCTAGAGAAAACCTACATGCAGCAGCAAAGATCCAGTGAAGTCCAAAAAAGAAAAAAAAAGAACTAACTAAAAATTTAAAAGCGATGAATCCAATGAAAATATCACAATAATACCATTTTTAAAATAAGTAAAAAACCAAATAAAAGAACTAAAAATCACATTAAATAGGCACAATAGCAGAATGGAAATGACAAAAGAAAGAATCACAGAACTTGATGACAGACCAACAGAAATTATTCAGTCTGAACAACTGATAGAAAAGATAGAAAGAATCAACAGAGTTCCAGGGCTCTGTGGGACAATAACAAAGTTTCTACCATTCATATCATCAGAGCCCCAGAAAGAGAGGAAAAAGAGAGGCTAAAAACATATTTGAAGGAATAATGACTAGAAATGGCCCAAATCTAGTGAAAGACATAGACCTACAAATTTAAATAGTTGAGCAAAGCTCAACAAAATAAACCCAAAGAAATCCATACTGAGTCCGTCAAAAGCAAATTTCTTAAGACTAAATTCAAATTATAGTGTATTTCTCATAAGAAACTATGGAAGCCAGAGGCAATGGCACAACATTTTCCAAGTGTTGAGGGGGAGGAGAAAGAACTGTTAACACAGAATTCTATATCAAGTGCTTGCATAGACCAGGAGTGAAAAGAAAAAGTGTTTAAGGATAGCTAAAGGATATAGTGGTTATAGGGGTACAATGAAATTCTTCTAAAATCAATTGTTGTGATGTTTGTACAATACAACTCTGTGAATATGAAAAAAACTATTGAATTGCACATTTTAAATTTGTATGTATGCTGATATGGTGGATCGCAATACTTTCCACTACATACACATTAAAATGAAATGTTAAAAACATTCAAGAAATGTAGAGGAAGACAGGAATGGGAAAAAAAAGAGGAATGAAAAACAGGAAACAATGCATAATAAGTTGGAAATCTTAAATTCTAACCCTAATGATTAATTATAGGTAAATGGGGCTTCCCTAGTGATGCAGCAATAAAGAATCTGCCTGCTATGCAGGAGATGCAGGTTCAATCCCTGGATTGGGAAAATCCCCTGGAGGAGGAAACAGTATTCTTGCTGGGGACATCCCATGGACAGAAGAGCCTGGCAGGCTACAGTCCATAGGGTCACAAAGAGTCGGACATGCCTGAGCGACTGAACACATATACATAGGTAAATGGTATAAGCACACCAATAAAAAGATTTTTTTTAAAAAAAGAGAGAGGACTTTACTACATGCTTGCGGGTTATCTATTTTACATATAGTACTGTGTATATTTTAATCCCAAACTCCTAATTTATCCCTCCTTGATCAACTGGTTTTTGATAAAGGTGCAAAGGCAAACCAATAGATAATTTTTTAAACAAATGATACTAAAAATATTGGATATCCACATATAAAAACAAAACAAAAAAACAAACCAAAACCTATACTTTTTACCATATACAAAATTATCTAAAAATCAATAATAAATGTAAATGTAAAATCTCTATAACTACATAAACCTTTTAGAGGCAAACAAAGGTAAAAGATCTTTGCAACCTTGAGTTAGGTGAAAATTTCTTAGAGATGATACCTAAGAATAGTCCTTTACAAAATTGATAGATTGAATTTCATCCAAACTTAAAATTCCATTTGAAAGACACTGTTAAGAAAATAAAAACACAAGTCATAAAAAGTTGGAGAAAATATTTGTAAAACACATATCTAATAAAGCCTTCGATATATCCAGAATAAAGAACTCTTACAAGTGAATAATAAAGCCGATAATGAAATTATAAGATGGCCAAATGGTCTGAATAGACATTTCACCAATTAAGCATATGAGAAGATGCTCAACATCATTAATACACAGGAAAATAACACATCCAAACCACAATGCGATACTACTACGCGACTATTAGAAAGGCTAAACCAAAACCAAAGCAAATCTGTCAATACCAAATTCTTGGTGAGGATGTGGAAAATCTAGAACTCAGATTTTGCTGGTAGGATTGGTACCATAAACGTTACAGCCACTCTGGAAAACTGTCTGCCAGTTTCATAGTAAGTTAAATATACACTTACTACATGGCCCAATAATTTCATCGAGTGTTTAGTACACAGGAGAAATAAAAACATGAAGGCTTATGTTCACATAAAAACCTGCATGTGGATGTTTATGAAAGCTTCATTTACTAGTACTAAAAACTGGAAACATCTCAATTGTCCTTCAACTGGAAAATGACAAGAGAAATTGAAGTACATCTATACAACAGAATACTGCTCAGCAGTAAAAAGGAATGAAGTACTAATCTACTCAATAACATGGAAAAATCTCAAATGTATTATGCTAAGTTAAAGAACACAGTCTCAAAGGGTACATACATATTGTATGATTCATTTACATGGGTTTCTAGAAAAGGTAAAACTATGGGACAGAAGACAGACCAGTTGTATCCAGGGGCAGCCAGGGGCTGAGATGTGGGGAGAGATTGATGATGAAGGGACATGGGCAAATTTGGGGTGTGATGGACCTGTTCTACATCTTAACTGTGGTGGTAATTGCATGACCACATGTTTGCTAAAATTAAGTAACTACAGACTGAAAAAGCGTAAAATTGACTGTATTGACTGTATTAAAACTCCATAAACTTTACTTTAAAACAACAAAAAAAGATACCATAACACTTTAAGTGAAAAAAATTTACTTTCGTCACAAATGATCAGATATCCACGTACTGACTGAGGGTAATCATATATGAGTTGAGCATGAGGGAAGGCACTTATTTTTAAGGTGTTTTAGCATGAACTGCTAACGGAGGAAGAAAATTGACCACACAAAATATTTGCTTTGGGGAAATACAATTGCTAAATGAAGAAAGAGAACATGTCACGCTTTGGTCTGAGTTATTTTTGCCTGAAACTAAGCTGTTTTAGCTCTAAATATTTCAATATATATTTGAATCTTGGATGTATTGGGACCCAGAAGTACTCATACCTTCTCCAATAACTCATTTTGCTGATCCATGTTTCCTTGTATGCTGCTAATAAAGCCAGAAAGGTAACTGCTCTTGAAATTTGAACGAGCCTTACAAAATACTCATCTTCCTGGTGGTTCATATAGTAAAGCATCTGCCTACAATGTAGGAGACCTGGGTTCGATCCCTGGGTCGGGAAGATCCCCTGACGAAGGAAATGGCAACTCCAGTACTCTTGCCTGGAAAATCCCATGGACGGAGGAGCCTGATAGGCTACAGTCCACAGGGTAACAAAGAATCAGACACGACTGAGTGACTTCACTACACTCACTACAAAATACTCAGGTCATGTACAGTAACTCCTGGAAGTGAAGTGTTAAGTCGATCAGTCATGTCTGACTCTTTGCGATCCCATGGACTATACAGTCCATGGACTTCTCTAGGCCAGGATGCTGGAGTGGGGATTTTCCCAACTCAGGGATCGAACTCAGGTCTCCCACATTGCAGGCAGATTCTTTACCAGCTGAGCCACCAGGGAAGCCCAACTCCTGGAAGAGGCAAGTTTTTGTTCTGTTTCAGAATCTCGGTTTTGAAGATGGAGGTAAGTTTTGAATTTGACTCAACATATCTGATAACAGAAGCCCCTATGCATAAGTCTTCTGGGTGGTCACTCAGTGCTAGGTATTATTCTCTATACAAAGACCTCCAATATTTAATCCAGAAGATTCCAGAGATTCTATCACTGCATTTATAGATATGGACTTATTTAAACCCACATTCATTAACAGAACTGAAATGTATTACAGGTAGAGCGTGTTCCTTTTATCATTTGATTCTTCTACAGTGAAAAATGACACAGAGAATCAGTTCAGTTCAGTCACTGTCGTGTCTGACTCTATGTGACCCCATGGACTGCAGCACACCAGGCCTCGCTGTCCATCACCAACTCCCTGAGCTTACTCAGACTCATGTCCATCAAGTCAGTGATGCCATCCAACGATCTCATCCTCTGTGTCCCTTTCTCCTCCCACCTTCAATCTTTCCCAGCATCAGGGTCTTTTCAAATGAGTCAGTTCTTCGCATCAAGTGCCCAAAGTACTGGAGTTTCAGCTTCAGCATCAGTCCTTCCAATGGATATTCAGGACTGATTTCCTTTAGGATGGACTGGTTGGATCTCCTTGCAGTCCAAGGGACCCTCAAGAGTCTTCTCCAACATCAGTTTAAAAGCATCAATTCTTCAGTGCTCAGCTTTCTATACAGTCCAACTCTCACATCCATACATGACTACTGGAAAAAATGCTAGTCTCTAGCTTACTGTATTTCATAATTGACAGACACTCTCATCCGCATCTTATTTGTTAGTATTAAGCAAAGACAGTAGTGCTTACTGTTAGCAAGATAATGGTAATTTATGTAATAATTTCCTCCTAGAGTAGCATCCCAGAGAAGGCAATGGCACCCTACTCCAGTACTCTTGCCTGGAAAATCCTATGGACGGAGGAGCCTGGAAAGCTGCAGTCCATGGGGTTGCACAGAGTCGGACATGACTGAGCATTTCACTGTCACTTTTCACTTTCATGCTTTGGAGAAGGAAATGGCACCCCACTCCAGTGTTCTTGCCTGGAGAATCCCAGGAACGGGGAAGCCTGGTGGGCTGCCGCCTATGGGGTCGCACAGAGTCGGACACGACTGAAGTGACTTAGCAGCAGCAGAGTAGCATCCTTCCTCAGAAGTTTGAATAAGGAAGAGGATTCAGGACCAGTGGTCATAAGAATGAATGTGAGAAATGGAGGCAATCGGCACACATTGGGGTAATCCTGACTGATTAGATTTCTCAGGGCCAAAGTGGAGTCAGAACCATGGGGTCAACAGGTCACTGTGCATCCCAGGGCAGCTGCTTCACTCTTAGAAAGTCGGCTGTAAGATACAGGGAAACTTCAAGGCTTCTCTTCAACCCCTGACATACTTTGGTTTTGTGTCACTGATCTTTATACTTTCCAACAGGGAAGATTTAATTTGGTTGTGTCATCACCATCCAATATGCTGTGCCTATAAGGAACATTTCTGCAACTGAGGCAGCTGAAAGCATGTATCCCTCAGTATGACTAGAAAAAGCAGCCCTTAGCCTCCTCACCTGGGTCCTGTTTTGAGTTGCTTTAAGGGGATAGTGGCTCTATGGCTAGTTTCCAAGTGGTGAGCAGCCCATTAGGTTCTGAGCAGCCCATTAGGTTCTGAGCTTCCTGCTAAATGAGAGTAGCTGATAAAGGCCTGTTCCTTTATCTAGCTACCCTACTCCTTTCCTTCATTTCCTTGTTACAACATTCATCTAATACCTGTCCAGTCTCTACCACTGCTTCTTCTGATGAAGAAATGAGATGATTCATTGTTTGGAAGTGTCTGGTAACTGCAACATGTTGTACAAATGAAGGGCTTATGATGTAAACTAGTATTCACTGGACAGCAGTCACTTAAATTTGCATTCCTATCAGGGAGATCTAATATAGGATGCAGCTGGCTAGTGTGCTGTGTTGTTTTAATTATTCTGGCAACTGTGGAGGTAGCCTCTAATCCACCACCAACTGTGGCTGGCATTCTGCATGTGCTCCGTCTATACACAGTTCAGGAAGCTGAGCTGGAACCGTGACTGGAAACCCACTGCTCTGCGGCAGTCAGTTATTTTAAGACTATCTGAAACAGGAGAGTCTCTGTACAGACTGGTACGTGCAGAAGCCAGAGCTCCAACTCCAGCATTTAGAGGCAATGACTGTGATATGTAGTGACAGTTGTGCCACTCTACACAATAGCTATGGCGTCATACTGTCCCACACAAGTGAATTCAGCATTCTCTATAGATATCTTATTTGCTTGTTCTAAAATGTTACCTTGGTGTGGCATCAAAGATGCATTTATCTCCTTTCACCTGCTTTTTACTTCATACCTTTCGGATTGTCACAATCTTGGGAAGACAATTGTGGTGATTTAAAAACTATCTGCTTATTTTTATAGAGGCCACATGGGAACAATGGAAAGAAGATAGGATCCATAATCCAATAACTTGGTTTGAGTTGTAACTGTGTAGTTATACTGCGTAACTGCTGAGTGTCCTGATATAAAATGAGAATAACATGGGCGGGATATATATTTTGAGGGCACCTGAGATTTTACAAAACATTTTTATATATTATCTCATTATCATTGTTGAGCTATCTTAAAATATTATTTACATTCATTGCTATTTTCAAATGATCATAGTTGCTACATCTGCCACTAGATCTTGCTATTTATTTGATTAAAAAAAGAATATAAGTATATTGCTACATCATAATTTTAAAATACTTTGATAACTGTATTTTGATACAGCTGATTTTCTTTGGATTGTTATTACATAATATTTAAGCTCTTAAAATACATGTTTCTCAGAACGGGGTTCACAAAGTTCACCAGATTGCCAAAAGAGTTCATAGCACAAAAATGTTCAGAAAAGTCCAAACTAGATAACCATTAATTTCATGAGTCAAGGTTTAGAACTAAGCAACTTTCTTGTCTTCCTCTTATGTTTGTCTTTCTCTACGTACTCATACACAAGAATGTGCACGTATAGATAGATATATCTACCTACACATGGAGGCCCTATAGTTTAGTATTTAAAAGCATGGACTTTACAATCAGTCTTGCAGGCTTCAATCTCAGTTCTGTTCTTTATTAGACAAGTTATTTAATCTCTCCACATCTCAGTATCCTGACCTATAAAATGAGGGAAGTAAGAGTACCCCAAACTCTTCATGGTGTTTTGTTATTAAATGAGTTCACGTGTTACAAAACATTTAAGATGGTGCTTATATAACATAACTTTACGAATGTTGGCTAATTTTATTATCATTATTAGTATAGATGCATATGCCTGTAAGTATATTTGTAAAAATATACGTGTGTAGGCTTCCCTGGTGGCTCACACAGTAAAGAATCTGCCTGCAATGTAGGAGACACAGGTTTGATCCCTGAGTTGGGAAGATCCCTTGGAGAAGGGAATGGTTACCCACTCCAGTATTCTTGCCTGGAGAATCCTATGGACAGAGGAACATGGCAGGCTACAGTCCATGGGGTCACCAAGAGTCAGACATGACTGAGCAACTAACATTTTCACTTTCATGTATGTAAGCAACCATTTATAAAACCTTTAATGACCATAACATTTAAAGCCAGGGTAAAGGAAAAAGTAACCTAAAATAATGTCACTGCTCTATGACTTATGAGGCTCCCTGCCACACCTAACTACTGTGTTGGGAGATGTAACAAACAAAGAGAAACAACGATTCAGAGAGATTTATGTAAGTTCAGAGCATGGACAGGTCAACAAAAGTTATAGTAGAATCAGAAATGGTGCTGCCTGGCCACCTTACCACTGCAAATACCCCAAACACTTTTAGCAATGAGGCCAGGATCCATCATTACACACAGTGAATATTTACAAAATTATTTTGTTTGGTTTTTACCAAGAAAGAAGGGTTATTCTTTGTTAGCATTTAGAGATTTTTCTTTTTGAGACATTTCTGAAACTACACAAGATTTGCTCATTTTACTGTAAATCCAACCTGATATAACAAGTTTCTATCTATTGTCTGCCATGTGTGATACTAGGTATTTTACATTCCTTATCTAATTTAACTGTCCCACAGGCACAGTATTATAATCTATAGTTTACAGATGAGGAAAGAGGCTCAAAAAGGTTAAGTGGTTTAAGCCAAGGTAATATAATTAATAAATAACAAAGCCAGGGCCATGGTGGGTCAGTGGCTAAGACTTCATGTTTCCAATGCAGGGGGTCCGGGTTCCGTCCTTGGTCAAGGAACTAGATCCCATATGCTGCGATGAGAATTGGGCAACTGAAAGACCCCACATGCCTCAACAAAGATCAAAGTCCTGCAGCTGCAACTAAGACCTGGTGCAGCCAAAGAAATAGATTACTTAATTAAAAAAAAAGACAAGGCCAGAATTAAAATCTCAGGTTTATCTGACTCTAAAATCTGTATCCTTTTTACTATATTACACTGTACAGTATTAAAATGAATCAGCTAAAATATATTATCCACAATACCTCTGGTATTCAATTAAATTATTTGAGCTTAATGTTAACAGAAAAATCTACACATCTATAAATGATAGTCATAAAATGAAAGGATTTTACTATGTATGTTTTTAGGGCCCAGTACTGAGTCCTAATTCATCTGAATCTAGGACGTAATAAGCTATGTTAAAATATTAATCCACTGTATTAGGTTAAACACTAAGAACTGCTACTAAAATGATGTCTCATTCAGGAAAAGCCTCTTCACTCCTCCTCCAGGACAATGGGCAGCACAGAAAGTGTTCGATTTAATTAGCTGTGTATGTAGAAAGAGATGCTCATCTGTTTCCATGGAGTCAAACACATCATGACACACTTCTCCATGGAAACAGAGAAGGGAAAACAGAAAATGCTAAAGTGAATGAATTCATGGAGCAGTTGGTGAGCAAAGATTGAAGGAAAAAAAAATTCATCTGTAATACTATGTTGCTAGTTTAGAAAAGAGAAACAGCATATACTTAAGAGATCATCATTCATGCTACATAAAAGAACACAGAAGATACACTGAAATTTAAGATGTCTCTTAATACTAAAAAAATAACATATTATTTGGTGGGAATATACAAATGTTAGGAAATACCACAGAGCAAAGGTATTACTGTCTTTGAACAGAAGACAAAAACGGCAGAATTCTTAAAAGGCGAACAATATTACAGCTCAAAGTGAGTGAGGGATTCCTTAGACAACACAATAAAATACACAGAACCAACTTATAAATACATTTATCAGTTCTGTAGTTGTTTCATATCATGATTGCTTCTTTGTTTTTAAGGAATTTTTTCCTTTGGAGATATAAAATTACAGAAATATTTCAAGTTTTATTATGTAACACATTAATTTGTATGATTGAGCCTATACTGCACACTTTGTTCCCCTTAATGATTATATTTCATGTTAAAATAATGAAAGAGTTATAAAATATGTTTTCTTGAGGAGTTCTGACTTAAAAATTTTTTCCCAATGAAATTTAGCCCTAACTTGTCTCTTAATTCAATTTAACTCAATTCAGATTTAATCTCAGCCCTCTAAATGATTATAGACTTATTGGGAGGAAAGATACTTAAAACAATGAAAATAATTTTCATTCACTTCTTCAACAAGCATTTCTCATGTGCCTACTATGTGCCAAGCACTGTGCTGGATTTTGTGTGTATAATGATGACTTCAACAGTCCTAGTCTATACTCATGGAGGCTATTAAATTAGAGAGGAGAGAGACATTAAAATAGTCAAACATACACAGTTATGACCTGAGATAAATTCTATGAAAGAAAACTGAAGAGTTACAAGAGAGGACACAGTGAACAGACTTCACTGAGATTCAATGGGCAGAGCAGGCTTCTATGAAGAAGTGACCTCAATGATGAGATCTGAAGGATGAGTAAAGGTCAGCCAGACAGACAATGAGGAGAATAGTATTTTAGGCAAAAGCTTTGAGATGGAAAAGGGCTTACAGATTTGAGAAATGAAAATAAAGCAGGTTTTTCTAGGAAGAGAGTGGTGAAATGTGAGGTTGGAGAGAGAAAGAGGTATAGTTTCAAAATTTTGTTCCAAATACAATGGGAAGCAATTCAAGTGTTTTGAGCTTGATATAACTGAATATACAATTTTTAGTACAAGTAAATATGGAACATTTAGGAGAAAAGTCCAAAAAAGGCAAAACTAAACTATAGAGTGTAAGACATATGACCAGGTGGCAAAACTACAATATAATTATCACATAAACGTCACTGCCACTGCTAAGTCACTTCAGTCATGTCCGACTCTGTGTGACCCCATAGACGACAGCCCACCAGGCTCCCCCGTCCCTGGGATTCTCCAGGCAAGAACACTGGAGTGGGTTGCCATTTCCTTCTCCAAGGCATGCAAGTGAAAAGTGAAAGGGAAGTCGCTCAGTCGTGTCTGACCCTCAGCGACCCCATGGACTGCAGCCTACCAGGCTCCTCCGTCCATGGGATTTTCCAGGCAGGAATACTGGAGTGGGGTGCCATTGCCTTCTCCAACATAAATGTCAGGACACCATATTATGCCAAGAGGGAAGGAACAATGAACTGGGGCTTCTGGAAGAACAATGTCCTGTTCTCTGACCTAATATTGACTACATGCACTTTTGCTTCATATTTATTCATTAAATTGAACATTTAAGTTTTATGGACTTCTCTATACATATATTTCAAAATAAGAAAGTATATTTTCTTTTCTTTCAGTAAAATATAGATGGAGATAAAGATGTGGGGATAAAGAGTGCAGATGGCTCAAGAAGCTTGGTTTTGGTGACAGGTTGATAACTGTGCCCCATACCACTCTCTCATTCTTTCTTTCTGGGAACTGAGCACCCTAAGTTTTAGCTAGGCGTGATGCCATTCAGAGAGAGAGAAGTTTTTTTAGGCTTTTTGTCCTAGGCATGGCTCTTAACTCCACCCACTTCCAGGATGACAAATTGCTACCCTGCACACTCTCTTTCCCCCTTCCTGCTGGCTGGGCTCTGACAACAGTGAAAGAATCTGCCTTTGACCTAAAGATGGAAGCCACATGTTGAGAATGGCAAAGTAAAGCTCTAGCAACATCCCTGGATGATTTTGTAAAGCAGAGATGTCTCTCCACCCTAGACTGCCCACTTACCTTTGTTCTACTATGAGAATGAAATATACCTCTATCTTATTTAAGTCACTGTTAAAGCCGTTTAGCCCATGTACTCATACATTTACACAAAGGAAGGCTGACAAATATGGCAATACCTAGAGGGGGATACCTAGAAGGAACAGAGAAGGATTTTTAAATAATGGAGCTAACAGAGCATGTTTATCTTCAATGTTAATAAAAGAATTTAGAATAAAGGAAAAGGTTGATGATGTAGTAATCCGAGGTTAAAAATATGAAACAAGATCCCTGAGAAGACAGACATAGGGAGAAACTATCTTTGACAGAAAGGGATATTTGCTCTGTTTTAGCAGGAAGAGAGAAGAAGATGGGTGAAGCTGTAGGCTAACATAGTTATTGGGCTGAAAGTTGGGAGATTTCCTGTTTAGTGTTTCCACTTTCAGTAAGAAGCATAAAGAATTAGCTAAGAAAGGGAGGGAGGGAGATATGGCAGTAGTCAGAGTTTCAGTAGAGGAAAAAGGTATGGGGCAGTCATATGGAGAAATGTAATATGATGAGCAGAGTCTGAATGCCTTTCTGAAGTGGCAAGGCAGGAATTTAAGGTGTTACCAATCTTTCACACAGGTTAAACTGTTCAGGGCTTGACAGAGGTAGATGGATTAGGTCCATCCAGAGTTGGGATTGCAACAGCCAGGTGTCACAGGTGAGAAGAAAAGGGAGTTCTTCCAAGAGAAGGATTTTAATAATAGACTGTGGAATCAGGGCAGAATAGAAAGGAAAGTAAAAACAGAAGAATAATGATGGTCAAAAGTAGAAAAGATAATGGATTGGAGGACTCAGTGACACTGAAAAACTATCATTCTCATTAGTAAATGAGCTGGAACTAAGAGTTTTAGTTGAATGGTGGGTGTCCGAGTGGAAGAGTCAGAGGTGGTAGAAGATGTCAAATTCGAAGAGTAACTGAATGTAGATAGCTGAGGTGAAGTGAGGATCACATCTCTGAAAGAGAAGAGAAATCTTTACAGAGAATGTGATAAGAGAACTTTGTCCTTGAAGATGAGTTGGAGTTTGCTTAGCAGAGAAGGTAAGGGGGTAGAAGGTAAAAAAGGGGAGAGGGAATAGATGTATAGAGGAAACAAAGACAAAATTTATGTCATATTGAGGAATAGAAAAACTAGTCATCAGTTAGGGTGCATGGGTAGAAATTCCTGGAAAAACAAGACATTTAGAGTGAAAATACATTCTGAAGGAATAGGTATGGAGGTTCAAGTAGTGTTGACTTTAAAGACTGGATTGTCAATCATGATGTCATCAAACATTTAGTGGTATGTATCGAGATTACAAATAACTGAGATTTTTATATTATTTATTTTCTTTGAGACTAACGACTTGTGACTATGTAGATTTGTGGTTTTTGCAGTCTTGGAAAATTCTCAGCCACTGTCTTTTTCCTGTTTACTTTATTCTCTAGAGCTTCTCTAGAAGTTCTTCTAGAACCACCATGTTGGACCTTTCTCTATATATAAGACAGGGTGACCACTATCAACTTCAATCAGCTGAATCAGTGATAAGAACATTTAATCAATTTAAAATCACTGAAGTTTAAATCATTTGTAAACATTACTTTGGGAATATATTAAATGTTATAGATCATTATCTAATATCTCATTCCAGATCTCTTTTCTTACAGAGATCTCTAATAACAGATGAATTACTAAAAGACAAATTAATTCTCTTAGCACCTTAGAGTACCTATCTAGTTCAGTTCAGTTCAGTTGCTCAGTCGTGTCCGACTCTTTGCAACCCCATGAACTGCAGCACACCAGGCCTCCCTGTCCATCACCAACTCCTGGAGTCCTCCCAAGCCCATGTCCATTGAGTCGGTGACACCATCCAACCATCTCATCCTCTGTCGTCCCCTTCTCCTCCTGCCCTCAATCTTTCCCAGCATCAGGGTCTTTTCAAATGAGTCAGCTCTTCACATCAGGTCGCCAAAGTACTGGAGTTTCAGCTTCAACATCAGTCCTTCCAATGAACACCCAGGACTGATTTCCTTTAGGATGGACTGGTTGGATCTCCTTGCAGTCCAAGGGACTCCCAAGAGTCTCCTCTAACACCACAGTTCAAAAGCATCAATTCTTCAGCACTCAGCTTTCTTTATAGTCCAACTCTCACATCCATATATGACTGCTGGAAAAACCATAGCCTTGACTAGACGGATCTAGATTTGATGCCAAATACACAGGTATTTCTCAAGTACTTTTCATCTAATCTAAAAACCACAGTTTTAAGTTTCAGGACTTAACTTCTTTCTTGTCCAAGTCTTGAAACCAAATATAAACAATAATGTATTTCCACTAAAACATGTGAGTAAACTGCAAATTAAAACTAAAATGAACAAATTTCCTTAGGACAAAGAGTTATTTTTTCAAGTTTCTGTACTTAAAGAGGAACTTGGAGCTTACCTACGATAAGCTTGTGAAGAGCACCCTTATCTCCATTAATAGCAGCAGCATGAACTTGGGATGCTAATGAAGAACCGGGAAAGAACAAGTTCTCTGACCTGTTCATAGTCTTCTCAACAACTGAACAACCTGAAATGATGATGCAACCAATAAATATCCATAGGAAACACTTCTGAAATCCATCTCACCAGTTCTAAATGGGTATGTTATAATTATGGCTTACTAGAAACACTTCACCAGGATTCAAAATGTCTACAGTCCTAGTTTTAGAAGAGACATAAGGAGCAAAGCAGCTGAACTTCTGTACAAGTTGCTCATCTGTAAAATGAAAGGATTAGATGCTTCTAAGATGCTTATCAGGGGCTGAAGGAAAAAAAAAAAAAAGGCTAAGTATTTAACATTAGACCCAGGGTTCAAAAGGCACAGTGGCTGGCTAAGTTAATACAGGTGATTTGACTCCACATAATACTAAATATTAGAACTGATACTGGGACTAAAGGTGATGATGAAGTCACAAAATAGATAATGATATAAACTTATCAGGTTAAAATTACCTAGATTTAAGTGCTAAATTAGAAGGTACCTCATTCTTTCTTTCATGCCCACAAAAGGAGGCATTTTTATTTGTTCTCTTCTTGTGTCCACCGCGGAAATATACCTAGTTAGAGATCTTGACCTTAGGAACTTAACTTGGAAATCACACCATTAGGATAAACCATGTTTCATTAAGGAAAATTTTGCTGACTGGTCATTTGATATGGTTTGATAGACTCTTCTAGAAATGCATTAGCTGCATAGGAAAATAGTACATTCCCTATCATAAGAGTGCTTAAGCAGAGATTAGATTATGTCAGAAAAGGAGCAGGAAGAATTCAAGTACCTGATGGAAGGAAAGAGGAGTAGTTTCATCAATGATCATAAACTTGCATCCTAAACTTAAGATGTCCTATCAAAGTTTCAAACTCGAACCTACAAGGATAAGGGAGATAATAAGTACAAGAAACACAGGGAGTGATAAGTAACACGGCAAACTGGAGCATGTGTACCTATCTAAAGGGAGCAGCTGTTAATTAGCTTCAGCTAATAATCTACCATAAAGGTAAGCAAGCCCTCTTCTGATTTTAACAAAAAGTGAAACTCCAATCCCTGTGACTCTCTTTTGTAAAATAAATTTATTACAGTTCATGAGCTTGATTGTCGTTGACAAGGATTACTGGTTAAAGTGAAAGTATTTTCTTAATTTTGTAAAGTTTAGCTCTTCATGGCTTTATTTTGCTGACAATTTCAGTTAATGTGTTGGCAGAAATTATGGGCCTTTTGAGAGACTTCTGTCATGTTTGAGCAAGTCTGTCATGTCAGAAAAACCAGTTATATGCAGGATTAAATTAAAGTGATTTAAAGAAGCTGCAAAACAGGGGTGGAGGTTAAAACACAGAAGAGTAATTATACTTGGGCTCAAGGTCCAGTTCTTTAATAATATGCAGTGTAAACATAGGCTACCTCAGCTCTGCCTTCCCCTAAAATATGAAACATAAAATCAGTAGACCATGCAGATTCATTCAACAGGTTGAGTGACAACTATGTGATAGGCACTGTTCTGATCTCTAGACATTGTTCTGCACTTTAGATCACTCCAGGTGATCAGAGTTTTGGACACATCAGAATCACACACAAAAAAAACTTTTGGAAAATAAATTAAAAATTTATCTCAGTTATATATATTTATATACATCTCATAATTCTTAGCAACTTAGAACAGAAACAGGTAGATAGATGGTTTTCAGTGAATGCTTGTTGAGTGAAAAATCAGCCATAAGCTGAGTACTAAGTCCAGAGGGTGACCAGGGTCAAAGTTTAGTTTCTTGGAGTAATGAGTTCATACTCATCTGTCTCAGATCTTTTTTAACTCCTCATTTCTATTTACCAGAGAGGTTGGTGAGTGGTAAAGAGATAAGAACACCAGACTAGTGGAGAGGAGACCTAAATAAAAATCTTGACTCCATCACTATTTAATTTTGTCAGCCTGAGAAATCCTTTTAAAAAACCTCAAATGTATACAAAAAAATTTTTAGCGCTGTTTTTCATAAATTTTTATAGATCAAAACCTCTTAGTTATGAAATTCTATAAAACGCAAAGGTATCATCATCAACTAACTATAAAACAAGCCAGTGTAATAAACGCTCCAATAATAACTGTAGTGGTGCTGTAGCGGTAGTACTGTTAGTCGCTCAGTCATGACTGACTCTTTGCAGCTCTATGGACTATAGCCCGCCAGGCTCCTCCGTCTATGGAATTCTCCAGGCAAGAATACTGGAGTGGGTAGCCATTCCCTTCTTCAGGGGTTCTTCCCGACTCAGAGACAGAACCCAGGTCTCCTGCATTGCAGGCGAATTCTTTACCATCTGAGACACCAGGGAAGCCCAAAGTGGTGCTGTAGTCACAAGCAAAGGAAGAGTAACTGTGATTAGGACCAAAGGATTGGTTGTTCGGAAAGTTCTCAGAGATGGTGACTGACATCAAACCAGGGTCTCCTGCATTGCAGGCAGATTCTTCAGCAGCTGAGCTAACAGGCAAGCTCAGTTGAGACTGCTTGGCTACAACTGGCGGCACGGCGATCTAGCTAGGTGTTCGTAAATGAATCTGGAGAGCTAACCGGGCCCAGGTTAAGTTCCTTAACTGGTTGGCTAGCAAGTGTTGTAATTATCCTGTAGGAGTGATCCATCCATCAGTAGCAATCACTCTCGCACTGAGCTTTTCAGTTTACAACGGACTTCCCCAGTCCATCCCGTAACTATTCCTTACAGGAGTCCAAAGTGACAATTACGGGTAAGTCATTAACACATTCCACTGAAACACAACAAGGGGGTGGTTCTGACTTTATAATGCTAGAACTAACGCAGAGAGAAGAGCAAGTAGGCAAGGAGGCCAGTGATTGGAGGTTCAGGCCACAGCTCAGGCCAGGAGGGCCGAGAGTTTGAGGCAGGGGCTAAGCACTGCAGACCGATAGGAGCCTCCCCAGCCAGGCCCCCTCTTACTCACCGTCGCCTCCTCCAGGACTCACGTCCTAGGGGCGGCTCCAGGAGGCACGACCCCCGCTGGGCCGCCCCTCCTGCCAGGCCAGGCCACTACATCCAGCTGGGACTGAGCCCACCGAGCTGAAAAGTAGTGGAACCCCTCGGAAGGCGGCGCGAGGCTCTTGACGGCACAGCCTTCTGGGAATTGTAGTTCGCGTCCCCTAATAACTCTCCCCACGCCCTTTCTATCCCACAAGGCCCCGCGCGCGGCCGACTTGCTGGACCAGGCCCGAGAGCTTGATGGGAAAAGAGTTCCGTGCATTTGATGACGTGCTTTTTGAGAATGGCGCAGGACTACATGTTCCGACGGGCTCTGAGAGAGGCAGGACCCGGAAGTGAGGGTGTGCGAGGCCTCTCTGGAAGTTGTCCCGGGTGTTCGCCGCTGGAGCTCCGGGTCGAGAGGACGGGGTCCCGCTGCCGGGAGAATCCTCGACTGCCGCCGGCGCCCGGAGCCCAGCCCTTTCCTATCCTAACCCAACCTTCTCCAGTCCCAGACGCCAGCGCCTGTCCCTGCCGCGGACTCTGGCGTTACCATGATTCCTGCCATCTTCCTATCCTTACCCGACTTCAGATGCTCCCTGCTTCTCCTGGTGAGTGAGTGAAGGAATGACAGACCCTTCGATAGATGGTCTGTCGGTCTCCCGCCCTTACCGAGGGGGACACAGCTGCTCCTACCCTTGCTTTCCTGTTTTTTCCTCCTGGTGGCGAGGAGTGCACCCTCCCCCGCTGCCTTCATTCTCGGCATCCGTCTGTCCGCTTCCCAGGCCCCGGGTTCCTGAGGCCTGAGAAACCACGGACGGAGAATGAGACCTGTAAACCCGAGAATTAGCCCTGGGAGAAGAATCTGTGGGAGGGTCAGGGCGAGCAGCGCCCCTTCCCCCGGCTTTCGGAGGTTGTTTCAGTCCAGAGGGCTCATGAACTTGGTGGTAGTCTGTGTCCAAAAGGTCGGGGCGTAGACCTTCTGTTCCCTCCCACCCCCTTCTCTTGGGAACAGTGTGAGGCCGACAGGTGCTGGGGTCCTTGTGAATCTCGCTCTGGAGCCCTGAAACGGTGCCCGGGTCGGCGGAGCCCTCTGTTGTGGCTTGATACGATTGGTTGAGAACCCGGAACTGGAAGCTGGTTTGGTGTCCACTGGGGGAGCAAAGGTTTGAAGGGTGGAGGCTGTGATTACCAGAAAGCCTCAGCTCAGAGCCTCCCTCACATCTGGTTATACTGCCCCTCTCCACCCCGAAATTTAAGCAGAGTTGTTCTTCAGGATCCTGATTGGTGAATGACCAGGTTTTCTGCATACATATGCACTTATTCCTTAACTCCCTCACCGGCTCAGCACCATCCCATCTTGCAAAGGAATCTTCGCCCACTCCGTCTTCCTCCAAAGTACATCTTAAGTGTGCAACCTGAGTAATCAGGCTGCAGGTCAAATTGAGACAAAAGTGAAGGACTAACTCCATGTGGCAAAATGATGTACTTTTAATTGAACTGTTGTTGTAACACGATATTTGAAAGTACTTTAATTGTAGTAAGTTTTTATAAAGCTAAATTTAATGTAAGAAATATAATTCAGTGACTCACAGGAAGTCATATAGCTGGTTACTGGCAGAACTGGGATTTGAAGCAGGTGTCTTGACTCACAGTGATTATTCTGCCATATCACGTTAAATTTTTAATGTTTGTGTTTGAAATAGTTTCTCTCTGCCTGTCCCCTCTCTTCCTGTTTTCTCTCCCCTCTCCTTCCTCTCTCCTCCCTCTTTTCTCTGCGATTTTCAAGTCATATTCAAAGGCCATACCCCGTACTTGGATTTTTTCAGAGGAAAAGTGCTATTAAAGAACTAAAGATAATATGTCAAAATACTTCTGAGAACTAAAAGTTGCATATAAACATGGTAATGTTACATGATGAAGTGTCCTGTTGTCACTTCTTATAATCATAGGGTAACGAGTGTTCTCTATAGAGGACAATATTCTGTAGAGAACTATTTCTTGGTAATTGCATCATACCCTGTGGGTCTCTTTCTTCTAGAGTACTAGAATAATACTCAGAGACCACTCTGTCTTTAAGGGTAATAGATACTAATCTTGCCATATCCATAAAAATGGCCAGAATTATGAGTTGTTTGCCAGAAATTACTTCTAGGTTACAAAAAATATGAAGGGCAAAAATCATAAGAGATTGAAAAGAAAAGGTGAAATACTGATTAGAGAAACTGTATAAGATTCACTGGCTATAGAGCTAAATTTAAGAAAGAAAAATAATATGTTTTGAAATAACTTACGCTTTTTATAGAAAGCCTACAAACCTTGTTAAGCATAAAAAATTTTTTTTCTAATACTTTTTAAAAATCTAGTTAACATTTTGTATACTTACCTCTCTAAATAAATGTAGCAGAATAGGTACATAAAATACATAAGGTATTTTAGAGAATAAAGGTTAACCTGTAAAGGTTAATAGGCTGGAAAATAAAGCCCAAGAAAAGGTTTAGTAAGCCAGAGTTACAAGTGGAGATAAATTCAGTTTGAACACAGTGTTTACCAAAGTAGTTTTAATAATCATATGCCAGTTAGCAAATATTTATAGAACATCTGTCTGATCACAATTTGAATTACTTATCTAATTGCCAGTTCTGTTCTTGTGATGGAACTTGCTTACTCAGTAACCCACCTGTCTAAAAATATATCCTTTATCTTCTCTAGTGTACTTTCTTCCTCCTCCTTCCAACTTCCACTCTCAGACTTCAAGTTTATTCCCTCCCTCATTCAGCCATTGAATATCTAAGTTCCCACTTAGCTGAGGTCATTTTTTTTCTCTCCCTTAAATGGCATGCTCCAAAAAGCCATATATTCTCTTACCACAGTGATTTTTTTTCAGGCAAACTATACCTCCGTCCTGAAGAACTAGATCTGTTAGTGGTGTTCATAAGATAACCGCTGAAACATAAAATCCTAAACTTCTGTATGCAGGTAGTTCCCCCCCGACCTCTATCTCAAAATCATTTTGGGATATATCATGCTATGCCTTAAAAGCCTTTCTGGGATGGGTAACTAAATATAAAAGTTCAATGTGACAACTTTTTCTTCCCTGAGTTTTTATGTTTATATAGCTTTAAAGTCAGGGTTTTAGACAACGAGTTCTTGTATTTTGGGCTTGCTTTTTGAAACACACCCTTTGCTTTTCAATTATTTTTAAACTTTTACTGAATTTGCAACATGTCTTGGGCAAAGTCAGGTATTGTAGACACTGATTTTGGGTAAATCAGAAAAGGTATTTGAGTCACCTGGCAAATGCAAAAAAGGCATAATCCTCCTGATACCTTTACTGTATGTCATTATATTATTATTGTTATGATTTGAATTGATCCATTAGATGTGCGATTACAACTCTAGTTCCTAAACTTTATAATCTCTGCCTCTGTAACTGTTTATCATATTTTGAGGATGATTTGAATGCTGGAGCAGCATTTCTCTACTAAAGCTCCATGTATATAATGTCTGGATTGGGAAATTCCTTCTCAGTTGTGTGTGCTTTTAAGGAGAGCTACTTGAATCAGAGAAAAAGCATCTGGCCAGATTTATCATGGCAGTATCTTTTCATTTTGCTATGTGACAGTCTTTACTTGGCAGCTCATAGGATAAGTTAAGGGGATGTTTGATTTATCACTAACCAAAGAATCAGTTACTTATCCATTAGCTCTTTTCTGCTTATCTTTCTGAGATGGGTTTACTCAGGATTAAAGTGATCATTTTCCCCTTAAGTTATTTATTTCTTAATAGTTCTTCCAGCATTGGTTTTGTACATGAGTTTTGAGATTGTGAGATAAGTGAAATAAGACTAAGTTGGAATGAAGTTGTCTGATATAGCCTAAATCACCTTTTCTATGGTTCACAGGTTTATAACATTCTGCTCCAGTTACTTTATGGAAAAGGCTTTCTCATTAATCTCTTGATGGTTAGGTTTATAGATCATAAGTTGTTACTAGCCCTAATTGCCTTGTGCCTGGACATTAAGGCTTTTGACATTATTGTTCTCCTGGTTTGTTCAATATGTATAAGAAGCCAAGAAATGTTTGCCTAGGGAACTAAGTAAATCAGAGAGCTAAGTAAATATTTGTTTAACTAAACTCTTTAAGTACCTTAAAAAATAAGTACAGTAGAATTCAGAGATGTCAGTTTTAGCCATTTGTGGCTATTATAAATACTGATTCCTGTCATCAAAAAGAGTACTTCTGGATACATGTTGTTACATTTAGAACTCTGTGGGTTATTTATCCTATTGATATGGCTTGCTCCAGATCAGTGGTTTATAAAACCTGGTTGCTCATTAGAACCATCTGGGCCAATTTTAATACAATTCTGTGTAGGTCCTCTACCGGGCTAGTTATATCTGGGGGACCTAAACATTGCTTTTTGTTTGTTTGCTTTGTTTTTAATTCCCAGGTCATTTGTTTTTTCTTTAGTATGTTTCCCTAAAAGATGAGAATTAAAGAACAAAGCAAAAAACAGAATACCATTGTCACAAGTGGAAAAAGTAACAGAAATTTCTTTATATCATCAAATACTAAGTGTTAAGATTTTACTATTTCAAAGAGAAAAAAATTTTTTAACAAATTGAATGTTCAAAGCAGGAGCCGTGTAAGGGCCATACATCCCAGTTGGATTATACATCTCTTGTAAAATTTTTAAATCTATGGCTTCTCTCTCAATCTCAACTTTTTTTTCCCTTGTAATTTATTGCTGAGAAACTGGGTCCTCTGTCCTATATTATTTCTCACTTTCTGGATGTTTCTGATTGTGTCCTTGTGGTGTGGTTTCATGTTTCTGTGTTCCATTTATTCCCAATACATTTGTAGTTAACTTTTATGTGGGTTTAACCACCAACTTAGTAGTTGGGTTCATTTCTTTTTCAGTTTTAAAAAAGTTATTTTCTAATATATAATTATCAATATGTAAGGTTTACTGCTTTCAAAGCAATCTATAAAACAAACTGTATTTACAGAAGGCTATCCCTGGTCTATTCTGTTCTCTTAACTTCCTCCTAATATAAGAAACCTTAAATTTTTTTTTAATTTTTATTTCTTTCTTTTAAAAAGAAATGTAAGCAGTCTACTTGTATCTGTATATCTGTATGTTTCTCCATCCCCGTTGTAAACTCTAGCACATTATTCATATTTTCTCTGCCCACCTCACCCTCTCCCCTCTTAAAATCTGTAAAGTGTATCCTAGAGTGTAAAGTGTATTCAGGATAGGAATATTCCTTATTTCTTTTAAACTGTTTATTTCTCCTCTGGGTAGATGTGGCTACTATTGTGCCCATTCTTTTGCTTTAACAAATATGTTAAACTACTTTCAGAACTACTTTTGCTAGTGTATCTTTGAGATATTAATAGATTCCTGTAATTGAAGTTGCTTAGGCAAATAATAAATGTAACTTTGTAGCTGTTGCTAGATAGTGGAAATTCCACAGGAGTTTTGCCATTTTGAGTTCTCACCAACAAGGTAACAGACTTTTCTCATTTTTGCATTCTTTGCCATGGGGTTTTTAACTCTTTATCACCTTAGTTGATCCTCCAATTCAGTCAGATTGAGAAGCACTGGAGTGTACTACTCAACTCAGTAGTATTTTGGATGGGTTAAAACTTGTAAAAGCCTTGTAAAAAATGTCTGATTGTCACAGTTACTGACAACATGTTCCACACTGTAGACTCTGACTTTTAATAGCTTTGTAGTAACTCAACTTTTTGATGCATTATATTTTACTTCATCATTTGTTAAAATATTACTATTTTAATATAAATGATATTTTTAATATAAAATACAGTTACTGGTCATCTCCAGTTTTCCACAGTTGTTAAAAAAATGTGCAGATGATTCACATACAATGATATTCACTATAGATCTGCAAATATATTCTCAGGTTAATTCTCTAGAATTGTATATCTTAAATCCTTTTTTTTTTCTTTTATGGTATGTCTCTTTTATTTAGGATTTCTGATACATTGTACAAATTTGTCCTGCTGGAAAGTTGTACAGATGTTTATTTCTATGAACAATGTATGAGTATATCCACTTCCTCACACTCTAGTTACAATGGGTGTTTTTGTAGTCTGTGCCAATTTAGTAGACCAACAATATTATCTGGTTTAAATGTACATTTATTTGATTACAACCAAAGGTTTGTTTTCTTCCTAATTAATGACTGTTTATAGTTCTGTTTGAATATGTATGTATGTTATTTCAGTTCAGTTCAGTTGCTCAGTCGTGTCCGACTCTTTGCGACCCCATGAACTGCAGCACACCAGGCCTCTGTGTCCATCACCAACTCCCAGAATTCACTCAAACTCATGTCCATCGAGTCGGTGATGCCATCCAGCCATCTCATCCTCTGTCATCCCCTTCTCCTCCTGTCCCCAATCCCTCCCAGCATCAGAGTCTTTTCCAGTGAGTCAACTCTTCACATGAAGTGGCCAAAGTACTGGAGTTTTCAGCTTTAGCATCACTCCTTCCAAAGAACACCCAGGGCTGATCTCCTTCAGAATGGACTGGTTGGATCTCCTTGCAGTCCAAGGGACTCTCAAGAGTCTTCTCCAACACCACAATTCCAAAGCATCAGTTCTTCGCGCTCAGCTTTCTTCGCAGTCCAACTCTCACATCCATACATGACTACTGGAAAAACCATAGCCTTGACTAGATGGACTTTTGTTGGCAAAGTAATGTCTCTGCTTTTGAATATGCTATCTAGGTTGGTCATAACTTTCCTTCCAAGGAGTAAGCGTCTTTTAATTTCATGGCTGCAATCACCATCTGCAGTGATTTTGGAGCCCCCCAAAATAAAGTCTGCCACTGTTTCCACTGTTTCCCCATCTATTTCCCATGAAGTGATGGGATCAGGTGCCATGATCTTCGTTTTCTGAATGTTGAGCTTTTTGTTATTTACCCCTTTGAAAACCTTGTTTACTTGTTGCAGTAATTCAGAATAGATGTGCTCACAAGATACAGTTTAAGAATGACAGAAAGTGTTCTTCATTTAGTGTCCATTCATGAGGTAGCAGAATGCAAAAAATACAGGGTTAGCTGTCACGGCATCTATGTGCAAGTTCCACCTCTTCCACATCCTTAACGCTGTATCCTTGGGTAAATCACCTAACTAAATTTTTTAGTCTCTAAGGTAAGCACTCCAGATTTGATGATTCAGTGATTCTTTGGTAGTCTATCTTGTTTTTTAAAAGGATATTCCTCTGACTTCTCTAATTAATGAATTTCTTATTTGATTGGGTAGTTCCTCAAAAAATCTGCTGGCTTTGCAGGTCTATGCCCCCCTCACTCTGCTATCCAGTGGGAGGAAGAGCATGCTTTGGTCACAGCTTTTCTTATATTACTGTACTCTGTTTCATTTAACTAACGAAATGAAAAAACACAGTTTGGCCTTTTGCAGCATTCAGTGCTCGTTAGCCTACCTTTGATCCCATAGAGAGGATCTACACGGATTTCAGGCTGCAGCAAATTTATTTCCTTGGTATTCTTTCCTTTCCTCCTGTCATTTGAGAACCTGTTTACTGTCTGCTATGGAAGAGAAAGATAATTGAGATTCATATCATGCTTTCAAGGAATTTAAAGTTCAGTGAGGGAGAGAATATCTATATATAAATAATTAGAATTCCAAAATGAGAATGATAGGTGTCCTTAAAGTATTTGTAGAAGTGAGTTGTAGATCTTGCTTCTTCCAGTGTCCTCACCCCAGCCATACTGATTCAGAATCTGTACTTTAATAGTGTACTTTAATAGTTGATTCATATATGACCATTAAGTATGAGAAGTACAGCTGTAGACATTTAAAAAGAAGCAAATTTCTTCTCATTGGCAGAATCAGAAGTCTTGAAAGAAGATGAGAACAGAGCCTTAAAAGGTTAAATTGATGAGTTAATTTTCAGTCTTGAGTGGAATGAATAAGAAAGCTTATATCCTTCAATGACAATAAATCTGTATCATGATTTGGATACCTGTTTTGGGGGTTTTCTTTCCTTTTCTTTTTTTAAGGAGTCTTCCTGTGTGGCTCACTGACATGGCCAGATGTCAAAATTGGCCCTAAAGAAGCTAGCAAACCCTTTGGCCAGTTTCCATTAGAACAGCTCATTATTTTAGCCAAAATAAAAATCATGGTCGTTAGTGGATTCTCAGTAGCATTCCAATTACTCCACTCAAGAGGAGAAGGACAAAAATGCAACTGTGGAGAAATTTCGTATGTAATGCCATGGATTTCAGGTCTTGGTTCTGTTCTTGTAGAGACTGCAATCAGATCCTTCAGTGATGTTGTGATCAAGATCTCTGATTGCTCTAGTTGTGTGATTTTCTCATTATGTAGAACCTTGAACATTATATTTTAATGTATCTAATTTTTAGTCACCTGAATTTGTAGACATGAACATTACTGAAATAATACCAAAAAAAAAAAAGGGAAAAGAAGGAAGAAATCATCTCAGAAAAATATTTGAGTATTGGAGCTAAAGAAAACTGTCAAGTGAATTAGAGTGCCAGTACTTTTCCCATTTCTTCCTTAAGATTAAAAGAGTCTAGTAGTGGAAGGAAGCGGTTGTAATTGAACTTAAGAGATTTTAGAAAAAGATCTTTAGGCATCAGAAGAATTTTTAACACTGGAAAAAAGGAATTTCTATGGGACTCTACCATTAGTGTTTTGCTCAGTTCACTAGGTGGGTCACGTGCGGTAGAGTCACTGAAGGTTTAATTATCTATAACTGTACTGTAAATTCATTCAAATGGAATAAAATCTAAAATTCCATTCCTCAGTGACAGTAGCCGTTTTTCAAGGGCACAGTGGTCACATGTGTGTGTGCTCAGTCACTCAGTTGTGTCTGACTCCTTGCGAACCTTTGGACTGTAGCCTGCCAGACTTCTCCATCCTTGGGATTTTTCAGGCAAGAATACTGCAGTGGGTTACCATCTCCCTTCTCCAGGGGATCTTTATAACCCAGGGATCGAACTAGCATCTCCTGTGTCTTCCTGCATTGCAGACGAGTTCTTTACCCACTGAGCCATGATTAGTGTATTGAACAATGCAGATGATGAACCATTTCCATTGTTGCAGAAAGTACCATTGGATACTGCTGGTCTAGTTGTCATCTATCTCAGAAACCCAAGATAAAGGTGAGGTAAAGAATGAGGAAAATGCCTCAGATAAATAGTGTTTCAGTGCTTGTGAGGAACATATATCTTGCCTGTCCAAGGGGTAGCAATAACCTGGAAAAATGTTAGTTGTCTTATTAGCACAGATTTGTCTTTTGGAGAAGGCAATGGCACCCCACTCCAGTACTCTTGCCTGGAAAATCCCATGGATGGAGGAGCCTGGTAGGCTGCAGTCCATGGGGTCACAAAGAGTCAGACATGACTGAGCGACTTCCCTTTCACTTTTCACTTTCACGCATTGGAGAAGGAAATGGCAGTCCACTCCACTGTTCTTGGCTGGAGAATCCCAGGGACGGGGGAGCCTGGCGGGCTGCCGTCCATGGGGTCACACAGAGTTGGACACTGAAGTGACTTAGCAGCAGCAGCCTGATAGCTAATTTAGGGAGACATCAGACAATATCCCTGGGTTGGGAAGATCCCCTGGAGAAGGGAAACACTACCTACTCCAGTATTCTGGCCTGGAGAATTTCGTGGACTGACTGTATAGTCCATGGGGTCTCAAAGACTCGGACATGACTGAGCAACTTTCACCTCACCTCAGACAATATAGTTAAAACTCAAAAATAAGAGTTTGAGTGTTTAGTACTGATTCATCTACTAGTTCACAAGGCAGTTTAGGACAAGTCACTGTCCTTCTTGGGGCTTTGTTTTTCAACTGAAAATTGAGTAGGATTGCATAGACTGGGGTGGTCCAATGAGCCTTCCACTGGAATGTGACTGGGACGTTGGGATTTGAGGGACTACAGTTTGTCTCCATGATAAAGTTCCTTTTGAGTGCTTCATATTCAGAAATGATACTTTAGAGAAAACTTTATTGAATAAGAACATTCGTACATTTTAGTTATTAAAATTACCTGTAGGAAGATGGCCCCTATATGTTTTGTTTGCCTCAGGTTTCAGAAGGATACCTTTGCCAGGAGTTTAATCTTCTAATTTGATAAACCCAGAAGTTAATGTACATTTTTCTTCCTGCCCACTTTACAATGGCCAGAAGTTACATGAGTGCATTAAGACAAACCAATATCTAATATATAAAGCATTTTCTAAGAAATTTGAGCCAACTCCAAAATGTTGACGAAACTGTGATTTAGTGATGGAGTGAAAGTGTTAGTTGCTCAGTAGTGTCCAACTCTTTGGAACCCCATAGACTTAGCTCACCAGGCTCCTCTGTCCATGGAATTCTCCAGACAGGAATACTGGAGTGGGTTGCCATTTCCTTCTTCAGAGGATCTTCCCAACCCAGGGATCGAAGCCAGGTCTCCTGCAATGCAGGCAAGTTCTTTACCATCTTAGACACCAGGGGAGCCCAGTGATGGAGTAGAGATTATGAATATAAAGTGAAATAGTAAATGTAGTTATAATTTCTTGGTCCTTTGGACAAGATACTCTCATATTTACATGCCTGCTGTTTAGCTGTTTTGTTTTTTTTTTTAAGTTTTATAAAATGTAGGGGAAAATGCCAGCTGTTAAAATATTACTGAAACAATATGGAAGTCTGTTTATGAGTGAAGAATGGTTTCAATTGTGTGTGTGATCTAAGAGAGAGTTTTTTTCTTTTTGGCTGTGCCAGGCAGCATGCGGGATCTTAGTTCACTGACCAGGGATCAAGCCTGTGCCCCTTGCAGTGGAAGAGCTCTAACCAGTAGATTACCAGAGGATTCCCTAAGAGAGAATCTGACCCAATTGCAGTAAAACCCCAGCTAGCTTCACTTTCACTTTGCACTTTTATGCATTGGAGAAGGAAATGGCAACCCACTCCGGTGTTCTTGCCTGGAGAATCCCAGGGACGGGGGAGCCTGGTGGGCTGCCGTCTATGGGGTCACACAGAGTTGGACACGACTGAAATGACTTCGTGGCAGCAGCAGCTAGTAAAAGCTCATGTTTCTATAATGACTTCACATTCTGAAAGAGCTGAGATAAAGAAGAGCTATACTTTTTTTGGTAGTCAAAATAATTCTTTGAAAACAGCTACTCAAATTGACTCATTCCTCAGTTTTTCTAGCACCAGTTTTTACTATTAAAATGGATTCTGATTCTCATAGGAAGTCTTGTGATCTGTTCACAATTAACACATGTACCACAGTGTTGCACAATATTTGGTTCTTAATTTAACCTTTGAATGAACACTTTCAGGTACCATAATTTTGCTTTAAAACTGTAAAAACTGTGCTGCATTTTAAAGCACATTCTATTTATTTGTTTCAGAAACTGTCCAGTTTGTTTATTATTTAATTGTGCCTACACTCTGATCATGAGTATCTTCCAGAGGCAAAGTGAAGTATTTTTTCCTTAATAATAACTTGAAAGTATATCAACTAAAGAAAACTTCTAGGAGAATATTTAATTTAGGAGTCAGAGATTTGGGCTCAAATCTTGGATCTGCTGCTTCTCACCTTTTGTTGTCTCGCCTATTAACTTCTGAGGACTAATACAGGTTTTGTGTCTGACTCATAGGAGGTGTTATTTCCATCGTTCTACGATTCTGTGGAACAAAAGTGCTAAAAAGGTATCATACCTTTTTATTCTCAGATACTAGTTTCTGGTACAATACCTTACACAGATTAAGTGCTCAATAATAATTTTGTTGAGTGTATGAAACCAAAAAAAGGTAGGTCTAGGGTAAGGAGGATCAGGAATGCCCAGACGAGTAGTAGGAGTTTGTGAGCATCACCAAGAAGGTGAGCTTTGAACTTGGGTGAGGGAGTCAGTCCTTGGGATTTCTTGAGGGGAAGAGACTTCCAGGCAAGGGCATTAGCCAGAGCAGTCCCTAATGTGAGAGTGTCACTGGCATGTAGAAGGAGCAGCAAGAAAGGCAGTGTGTGTGGCATGCTGTGAAGAAGGTGCAATGCAAGAGTAAGTCGTGTACCTAAACACGTTTTGCAAAGCTGTCTTTATTGCTGACATTTTCTTTTTTCTTTTTTTCTATTCTGTGCTTTATTTTTTAAAAAATTGCTGATATGACCCAAGAAGGTAGAACTCCCTAACAGGCTTGATGGTAATATTGATCTCAGGCATGGCCCAGTTGGCTCTGCTGGGAGTAGCCTTGGCTGTTTATCCCAGTGTTTCCCCCAGTTTGCTAGATTGAAAATATTCTCTGTGTGTAACATGACGGGTCACAACTTGAAGTTGTAATAATTCAAGCTGTTAAGACAAAAGATTTCCTGACATATTTTTTTGATTGCTAAATGCAGTATACTTTCATAGTACAGAAAAGCATAATGAAGAAAAAAGTACATACTCCTACCACTAAAACATTTTAGTGTATATCCATCCTTCCAGTTTTTATGTGTGCATATTTGAAAGGACTTTTTAACAGTCAAACGTGTGTTTTGAACAATGTAGTACTGGGTACGTGTTCTTGTTTGGTCCTGCTGTAGTCGACCATTACTGGCTACCTGAGAACAGAAGCTGCCCACATGTGTACATGCATTTGCACCCATGGAACTTGGAAATGGCATTGAGCTTGACCACTTAATGTTAGAAAGTTATTTAGTTTTTCAGAGCTTCCTTTTTCTTGCCTGTCAAATAGAATACAGTCCTCTCTTTTGAAGAGTTCTGGGAAGACAAAATGAGACTTTATGAGTGTGTCCATGGTACATCATAGGCATTTAAATTTTTTGATTTCTGTCGTATTGTAAGTGCTCAACAAATGTTGTTTAGTTTAAGGAATCAGTGAGAGAATGAATGAATGATTGAATATATTTGCTCTTTTAGGTAGCTTTCATGTTGTCCATCCTGTGGTAGCATTGAAGTAATGAGCTAGCATGACAAGCTTCCAGCCCCTGTTGTCTTCTGGTGCTGATTGCACTGTTAGTATTATACTAAAAAAAAAAAAAACTTAAAAATGTGACCATACAGTGAATAAATTATTGCCTAGAACCTGGAATGTTAGGTCCATGAATCAAGGTAAATTGGAAGTGGTCAAACGGGAGATGACAAGAGTGAACATCCACACTAGGAATCAACGAACTAAGATGAACTGGAATGGGTGAATTTAACTCAGATGACCATTATATCTACTACCGTGGTCGGGAATCTCTTAGAAGAAATGGAGTAGCCATCATAGTCAACAAAAGAGTCTGAAATGCAGTACTTGGATGCGATCTCTGTTTGTTTCCAAGATATGCCACAGTAATCCAAGTATCCAATATCACAGTATCCAAGTCTGTGCCCCAACCAGTAATGCTGAAGAAGCTGAAATTGAACAGTTCTATGAAGACCTACAAGACCTTCTAGAACTAACACCCAAAAAAGACGTCCTTTCCATTGTAGGGGACTGGAATGCAAAAGTAGGAAGTCAAGAAACACCTGGAGTAACAGGCAAATTTGACCTTGGAGTACAGAATGAAGCAGGGCAAAGGCTAATAGAGTTCTGCCAAGAGAATGCCCTGGTCATAGCAAACACCCTCTTCCAACAACACAAGAGAAGACTCCACACATGGATATCATCAGATGGTCAACAGCAAAATCAGACTGATTATATTCTTTGCAGCCAAAGATGGAGAAGGTCTATACAGTCAGCAAAAAGAAGACTGGTAGCTGACTGTGGCTCAGATCATGAACTCCTTATTACCAAATTCAGACTCAAATTGAAGAAAGTGGAGAAAACCACTAGACCATTCAGGTATGACCTAAATCAAATCCCTTATGACTATAAAGTGGAAGTGAGAAATAGATTTAAGGGACTAGATCTGATAGAGTGCCTGATGAACTATGTGGATGGAGATTCATGACATTGTACAGGAGACAGGGATCAAGACCATCCCCAAGAAAAAGAAATGCAAAAAAGCAAAATGGCTATCTCGGGAGGCCTTACAAATAGCTGTGAAAAGAAGGGAAGCAAAAAGCAAAGGTGAAAAGGAAAGATATACCCATTTGAATGCTGAGTTCCAAAGAATAGCAAGGAGAGATAAGAAAGCTTTCTTCAGTGATCAATGCAAAGAAATAGAGGAAAACAATAGAATGGGAAAGACTAGAGATTTCTTCAAGAAAATTAGAGATACCAAGGGAACATTTCATGCAAAGATGGGCTCAATAAAGGACACAAATGGTAGGGACCTAACAAAAGCAGAAGATACTAAGAAGAGGTGGCAAGAATACATAGAAGAACTGTACAAAAAAGATCTTCATGACCCAGATAATCACAATGGTGTGATCATTCAGCTAGAGCCAGATATCCTGGAATGTGAAGTCAAGTGGGCCTTGGAAAACATCACTACGAACAAAGCTAGTGGAGGTGATGGAATTCCAGTTGAGCTATTTCAAATCCTGAAAGATGATGCTGTGAAAGTGCTGTACTCAGTATGCCAGCAAATTTGGAAAACTCAGCAGTGGCCACAGGACTGGAAATGGTCAGTTTTCATTCCAATCCCAAAGAAAGACAATGCCAAAGAATGCTCAAACAACCCACAATTGCACTCATCTAACACGCTAGTAAAGTAATGGTTAAAATTCTTCAAGCCAGGCTTCAGCAATACATGAACCGTGAACTTCCAGATGTTCAAGCTGGTTTTAGAAAAGGCAGAGGAACCAGAGATCAAATTGTCAACATCCGCTGGATCATTGATAAAGCAAGAGAGTTTCAGAAAAACATCTGCTTTATTGACTATGCCAAAGCCTTTGACTATGTGGCTCACAGTAAACTGTGGAAAATTCTTATAGAGATGGGAATACCAGACCACCTGACCTGCCTCTTGAGAAACCTATATTCAGGTCAGGAAGCAACAGTTAGAACTGGACATAGAACAACAGACTGGTTCCAAATAGGAAAAGGAATACATCAAGGCTGTATTCTGTCACCCTGCTTATTTAACTTCTATGCAGAGTACATCATTAGAAATGCTGGGCTGGAAGAAACACAAGCTGGCATCAAGATTGCCGGGAGAAATATCAAGAACCTCAGGTATACAGATGACACCACCCTTATGGCAGAAAGTGAAGAGGAACTCAAAAGCCTCTTGATGAAAGTGAAAGAGGAGAGTGAAAAAGTTGGCTTAAAGCTCACCATTCAGAAAACGAAGATCATGGCATCTGGTCCCATCACTTCATGGCAAATAAATGGGGAAACAATGGAAACAGTGGCTGACTTTATTTTGGGGGGCTCCAAAATCACTGCAGATGGTGACTGCAGCCATGAAATTAAAAGATGCTTACTCCTTGGAAAGAAAGTTATGACCAACCTAGATAGCATATTAAAAAGCAGAGACATTACTTTGTCAGCAAAGGTCCATCTAGTCAAGGTTGTGGTTTTTCCAGTGGTCATGTATGGATGTGAGAGTTGGACTATAAATAAAGCTGAGCACTGAAGAATTGATGCTTTTGAACTGTGGTGTTGGAGAAGACTCTTGAGAGTCCCTTGGACTGCAAGGAGATCAGTCCTGGGCATTCATTGGAAGGACTGATGTTGAAGCTGAAACTTCAATACTTTGGCCACCTGATGTGAAGAGCTGACTGATTGGAAAAGACCCTGATGCTGGGAAAGATTGAGGGCAGGAACAGAAGGGGACAACAGAGGATGAGATGGTTGGATGGCATCACCGACTCAATGGACATGGGTTTGGGTGGACTCTGGGAGTTGGTGATGGACGGGGAGGCCTGGCATGCTGCAGTTCATGGGGTCGCAAAGAGTCAGACACAACTGTGCAACTAAACTGAACTGAGTTCTATTTTATAACTATACTTAGATTTGTACTTAAATTCAGTGTATAATGATGAAAATAGTTTGTGGAAACAGTGGTATTTTGTTGTACAGACTGCTGGTTTTAGAATTAAAAGTGTTATTTTGTTTACAGACCACTGGCTTTAGAATTGAAAGAGACTTGTGTTTGAACCCTGTTCCACCACTAGTTTGCACAAGTCACTTAGTCTTTGAGTCTTAATCCTTCAGCAGCTATTTGCACTTATTGTATGTGAAATACTACAAACTTTCATTTTCCTCATTTATAAACTAGAGATTTCTACTTCAACTTCAGGAGTTGCTATGATGATGTAAAAGAGCTGTGTGTTTGTGTATAGTAAATCTACTTGTAACACTGAAATATTCTTGTGTGCTTCAAACATATATTTGTTACTTATATTTTCCCCTGCTGCCTAGGTATACAGTGGAGTACATTCCTTTCAAGGAGAGTTGATGCTTTATGGAAGTAGTCCTAAGATGTGAAATTCCAGGATAACTGAAAGTCCTAGTTCATTCTCAGCTCTACCCCTCTTTGTAGTTGTGTGATATTAAGCAAATTTTTTTTATCTTTCTGACCCTCAAGTTTCATATTTTGAAAATGAGGATAATTATTTTCCACGGTTATGTGCTTAAGATATAGTGTATATAAAGTACTTTGCATCATGTCTGGCATACAGAAGAGATTTTTGTTCTGTAAGGTAATGAATAGAGAAGGAGGATAGAGTCATGCTTATGAAATAGAGGAGTACCTTGGAGGAGGATTACGCCTGTCCTGATAAACTTTCGGTGCTTGTGCTACCTTTCCAACCTTTTGAAATGAGCAAATGGATGAGGCTTTTTATTTCAAAAGTCTGATTCTAAACACTGGTTTCTCAAAGTGCTTATCAACTTGTCTCTTTCCCCTGGTAAGTTACAACATAGTTTTATCAAAATAGTGGCAAATGTAACTGTGATTGATAGAAATAAAAATCTAACTTGATATGCATTTCTGCTTTTACTACAAAGCTAATAAATTCCTGTAAGTGGTTTAAATGAAAGTGAGAAACATGCTTTACACTTTTCTGTTTGAAAGGTATGATTTGCTCCACGCAGAAAGGCATCATTTCTAGTACTTTGTAGTCTCAAAATCATTCAAAAAAAGACATCCCTGACTGTTGTAGTTGATGAGGTATTTGGAAAATGATGATGATTCCTTAGAAATACATAATCTTTCTCTAGTAGAATTTAGAGAATAGAAGATTATTGCAGCATATTTTCATCACTGAAAAGATGTAAATATAAAAATCCTATTTGTGTAAGTGTGGAAGATTTCAAATTGCTGGTTATACAGTTTCATATGTTCCTGTAAGCTTAACTTGCATATGTCGTAGTTATCCCTTAAATATTGCTTCCAGCAGCATGTGAAGTTATTCACACATAAGCATGTATAATATATACCACTTTTAGTAAGTTTTGGCCATTAAGCTAGATCTGCTTATAGATTTGATGAAAACTGAGGATATAACAGACGTTTTTGAGTTTAGAAATTGTGATAAAGGTATTCGGTAAGAACCTATTGGCATATAAGATAGTTTATAAAGAGTATTTCAAGTTGGATCAAGAAAAACTCATCATATGGTTTTCCTTTTCTAATCTCATGAATACATCTACAAACCCCTCCAATTGGGAAGATGGGTACTTGGTCGAAGAGAAGGGTAAATTATGTTTCCCAGTCCACAACACTAAGTTGTAAAGACCTCCTTGATATACACTGGTTATTGTCTTGAACACAAGGGTGGTTTAAGGTATATAAGATGAGCCTTCAAGAGATAGCTTTTAATTCTGCGAAGTATTCAATATTCTGTAGCAGAATAATCAGATTTTGAGTCTTCTTTTCTTCATTTGGCCCATGAGCAAGGGAAACCATCCAGGAAGTAGTTAACTGTACTTACAGTATAGTGTTGGATGCCTAAGTGTAAGTCATTCTTAGCTTACCTTATTTGGGGAATATGTATATGTACAGTGGTACTGACTTCTCTTGATCATCTTAGCTGTTATTTCTTGTGCCAAATAAATGTGATATAAGAAATTACCAGAAAGTTGTATATATTCCAACATGAATTGATTTTCTAAGAGTATACTATTTATTCTGGAATATTACTTCAAAGACTAAGTTAATAAATATCCCTGAGTAGTCTAAAAATGGGATAGAAGATATTTTCTTAATGGCTTAAAATGTGCTTTTATTCAAGTTGTTTAAATGGTTTTTAGTTTAAGGAAGGAACAAGGGTATCTTCTGGGCACATTTTCTTCTAAGAGAATGCATGATACTTGTATTACTATCAAAGTTTATCATCCCATTGTCAGGACTGACCTATTTCCTATCAGTAAGTTGTTTTAGGTAATTTAAGTCAATTCCATTCACACAAGCCAAATGTGTGTGTGTGTGTTGTTTTTCCCTTTTTTTCTGGAAATCATTGAATATAAAGAAGCATTTCTATTTCTGTTTAGCTTCTGAAATGATATTTGTTAATGCCTTAGTTCCTAAGTCTAGGGCTTCCCTTGTGGCTCAGCTGGTAAAGAACCCACCTGCAATGTGGGAGATCTGGGTTCGATCCCTGGGTTGGGAAGATCCCCTGGAGAAGGGAAAGGCTACCCACTCCAGTATTCTGATCCGGATAACTCCATGGACTGTATAGTCCATGGGGTTGCAAAGAGTTGGACACGATTGAGCGACTTTCACTTCACTTCACTTCTTCCTAAGTCTACAGTGACACCTCATACAACGGTTGGCTAATTTTATCTGTTGGTGGCAGGCAGAGTCTATGTGGGTCTGTTGATTTGCATCCATGTAAACAAATTTTAAGCTTATAGACTGAAAGTGTATAAGTAGAGGAGCTTGTGTCTGCCTTACTAGTGGCACCAGACATGGTTTAACATTTTAAAAATGATGATTGTGATGTTTTTAGACTACCCTTTAGTAAGTCTCTCACTCATACCCTGATAACATTTTATTCTGTCAGGTACCCTTTTTCTTCTTTAAATAGTATGCCCCTTACTACTTTTTTTCTCTTTTCTCCTCCTACATCTTTATTATTTTTCAAATTATGAAAATATGATAATTCATTTACAGGAGACTTGGAAAATATAGAACAAAGTTACATATATAGTTCCATGACACAATTATCTTTTTAAGTAGATAAATTAACGTTGTTTAGTTGGGAGTTTCAATATCAAACTCTCAAAAATTAATAGATGACTATACAGAGAAGTAGAAGGATATAGTAGTAGACCTGAAAGCACTATGAACCAATTTAACATAATTAAGATTTATACAGGTTTCACATAACAGTAGAATACGAATTCTATTCAGCTTTGCATAGACTATAAACTAAGAGACACTGGAATGTATCCAAGGACATAAGACTGGATGTAAAAATGTCATGGTTGAAGGTACTGAAGTCATATAGAGAATGGTCCCCCTTCTTTTATGCTTCAGTGGTTCACTCCGTTTTCTCTCTCTGTTCCTCTTTCTGTCTCCCCCTCTCCCTCACTGGTTGGGGAAAGGGAACAGACCTTCATATAAGTTACAGAAGGAGGACAGTAAGGAGATAAATGTACTGGCTAAGAGCTGCTTTTCTCCCTTCTCATCACATCTTGTTATCCAGTGATTTTAACTCACAGCTTTATCTATTGCTTCTAAAGATTGGAGTGACTTGGGTGTCTGTTAGTATTTTGTTAGTGCCTTGGACTCAGTTAGTTTCTTGGTTTTTTAATCCTGCTGTGAAAAGTAGTCAAATACAGTTTCCAGGCTCTTCCTGCTAGTTGGTAGAAGGTACTTTATCTTCTGTCAGCTATTTCCTCATTGACTGGGCAAGACATATACCTAGTGAAATTGAAGTGAATCAGTGATTGCATAGTAATAGCTTTTCTAAAATAGTCTTACTTTCATTTCCTCTAGCTACTTGGATTTATAGCTATTTTCAGTATTCTATTTACATCTCATGATGTTGAAAACAAAATTCAAAATTACAAAATACATTTTTGTGACCTTCACATTTTATTATTTGTTCAACTACTGAGAGACTTCCGTTTGCCTCATTGACTTTTGTGTCCCTTTAGTTTGTCACCATGACCTGTTTGTCTTTCTTTTGAAAGTTCTATAAATCTCCCCCACCCCAGTCCAGGCCCTTATTTCCCTTTCTTCTTTGTATTACCGTTTGCTCAATTAGCTGTATTATCTTACTTCTCTCCAGTAAAGAGAGGAGCACAGTGATTCCAGAACTTAAAGATCAGTGCTCCGTCCTTACTGAGAAGTCTCCCATGACGTCTTACTTCTGCTACAGCGGATTTCAGTCCCTCTGTCAGGCTTTCAAGAGTGTTATACTCTGGGCTTCCCAGTTGGCACTGGTGGTAAGGCATTCCCCTGCCAAGGCAGAAGACTTAGGAGAAGCGGGTTCGATCCTTGGGTTGGGAAGATCTCCTGGAGGAACGTATGGCAACCCACTCCAGTATTGCCTGGAGAATCCCGTGGACAGAGGAGCCTGACAGACTTCGGTCCATGGGGTCGCAAAGAGGTTGGCTTATCACACTCAAGCAGCTTATCACACAGCGCAGCATGTACTTACTCTCCCAACATCTTGGTGTTTGTTGTTATTTTTTTCCCTTGACATTCTAGCTTCCAGGTTCATCTCCTCTCATCATACTGCACTATGTGAGCTTCCGTAGCCAGGCTTTCTGTTCACTTACTTCATCTGTGGAAACTGCTCTGCTCATTTTACCCATCCTGTGCTCTCTGCCTTCTCCTAAATTTTTCTGTAAGCCTTGCAATACTTGGTATCATATGTCTTCTGTGCTAACTTTTCATGCATGATCATGAATCTCTTGAAGGACAGAATGTGCCTTTAATCGAATTCCCTGCAGGCCCTACTGGTTCAGTGCTTCCATCCCCATAGACTATAATCAAAGAACTTCAGTGAGCTTGTGGGAGAGCAGGTGGATATGTTCCTGGTGAGCTGTACATAATAGAGTTGTCTGATAAATGTGTGGAAGGAAAAGGTGAGCAGATGTTCAGCCTGGTAGGGTAAAACTTTCCACTCTAAAGTGTATAGGTTCATCCTGTGAGTTCTCTATCATATCTAGTGTTCAGTTGGAGGCTAAATGGCCATTCTGCCAAGGATGCTGTTAAGCAGAGTTCTGCATGACCTAGGAGGGGAGGGTATTATTCAGTCAAATAAATTAGTGTCCCCTTCAACTTTGTAATTCTAAATAAGTACTGTTTTGACCTAATAAAGAAGAGGCCAGGGAGACTGATGGGAATTTAGGAATTGACAGGTAAAGATGTTAAACAGTAATACTAATAATTTATAGCTGAGTAATCTTTGTAGGTTTTGGACCTGTTTTTCAGTGCTCTATTTACATCTCATGATGTTGAAAACAAAATTCAAAATTATAAAATACATTTTTGTGACCTTCACATTTGATTATTTGTTCAACTACTGAGAGACTTCCATTTAGAAGACTATCTAGCCTACTCTTTATCTAAAAACTTTGTTTTGAATTACTAAAAACAAAATGTTCGTTGGAATTGCTATGTTAATTTTATCTATGATAAATAGAAAAATTATACTCTTCCCCACAAGGCTAGAGAATGTGAACTTCAGCTGATTGAAACTTGCTTTTCTCTGTCTTTTAAAATAAAATCCATTGGTAAGTACAGTATTTTTAAAATTCATTCTCTTCATTTGATTGTGAATTGACTTGTTACTTTTTTACTTGCTGCTTGTCCTAAGGCAGGCCAGATATTCTTCTCAAGTCTTTTTGTGAGTGGGAGGTCTCTAGAATTATTTCTGTATGATGAATTATGTTTCTTTTTCCTACTTAAAAGTGATCCTTTTACTGTCATAATTTGAGTTCTAGTCCCCAAGCAAAAGTTTCAGAAAATGCCTTCTGTTTTAACAGTCAAGTAAATGTCATTCACATCCTCTTCCAGCTTTAAGTAGATGGGCTTCTTTTGAGGTCTCAAAGAATTGTAGAATGGCTAAACATGGAAGAAATTTAAAGTTATTTGGTTAATCTCTTTGCTCATTAAGCAAACATTGTGGAGTCTCTACCGTGTGTCAAGGACATACTAGGTACTAAGGAAATAAATGAACAAAACAGTATAAAAGCTACACTTCATTGGCAAAAGTAAAATTTTACTTAAAAAAAGTAAAATTTTTTTAGAGCAGAAAATTTTATTTTTAATTATATCCAACTTGTGAATTCATTCTTTCATGGATCATGCCTTTGGTGCTGTATCTAAAAAGTCGTCAACTTAAGACCATCTTGATTTTCTCCTGTGTTATCTTCTAAGAATTTTATTTTATTTTTTATAATATACATTTATTTATTTTAATTGGAGGCTAATAACTTTACAATATTGTATTGGTTTTGCCATGCATCAACATGAATCCGCCACGGGTGTAGTTTTGTGCTTTACATTTAGGTCAGTGGCCTGTCTTGAGTTAGTTTTTGTGAAAGGCGTATGGTCTGTGTCTACATTCATGTTTTTGCACGTGCAGTTTGTTACAGCACCATTATTGGAAAGACTGTCTTTGCTCCACTGTATTGCCTTTATTCTTTCATCAAGGATCAGTTAGTTGATTCTTTTTTTCTTGGTCTATCTCTGGACTGTCTATTCTTTTCCGCTGACCTGTTTCTGTATTTCCACTGATCTTTTGCCAGTACCACACTGTCTTGATTATTGTGACTTTATAGTTAGTCTTGCAGTCGGTGGTGTCAGTCTTCCAGTTTTGTTCTTTTCCTCAGTTGTTGTGTTGGCTAGTCTGTATCATTCGCCTTTCCACATAAACTTTAGAGTTAGTTTCTTAATATCCAGATAAGAACTTGCTGAGGAATTTGACCAGGTTTGCATTAACTGTATACATCAGGTTGGCAAGAATTCACCTCTAGACAATTTTTTGAGTTTTCTGGTACATGAATATTTACTTCATTCTTCTTTGATTTCATTCATCAAAATTTTGTAGTTTTCCTCACATAGATCTTGTATACATTTTGTTAGATTTATACTAAGTATTTTTATTTTGGATAGTGCCAATGTGATGGTGTATTTTGAATTTCATGTTTAACCTGTTTATTGCTGGTTTAGGAAAGCAATTGACTTTTGTGTATTAACATTATATTCTGCAACATTGCTGTAATCATTTATTAGTAGCAGCTTTTTGTCATTTGTTTTGAATTTCTGCATGGATTATCAAGTTGTCTGTAAACAAAGACAGTTTTATTTTTTCCTTCCCAATCTGCATATGTTTTATTTCCCTTTCTCGTCTTATTGTATTAGCTAGGATGTCCAGTGTAATCTTAAAAAACAATGGTATAAGGAGACATCCTTGCCTTATAACTGATCTTAGTGGTAATGCTCAAGTTTTTCACCATTAAGTATGATGTTTGCTGTAGACTTTTAATATGTTCATTAACAAGTTGTAGAACTTCCCCTCTGTTCCTAATTTACATGAGTAGGTGTTAGATTTTGTTAAATGCATTTTCTGCATGTATTTATATAATCTTATGACTTTTCTTCTCTAGCCTATTGTTGTGATGATGGATTACATTAAATGATTTTCAAGTGTTGAACTGGTCTTGCATACCTGGAATAAAACCCACTTGGTCATTGTGTATAATTCTTTCTATTTACTGTTAGACTCAGTTCACTGATACCTTTTGGAAGAGTTTTGCATCTGTGTTCATGAAAGATATTGGTTTGTATTTTCTTGTAATGGCTTGTCTGCTTTGGTATGAAGGTAATGCTGGCCTCATAGAATGTGTTAGGAAATATTTCCTCTGCTCCTGTCTTCTGAAAGAGATTGTAGAGAATAAGTGTAGTTTTTTTACCTTTATTAAATGTTTGGTAAAATTCACCAGTGAACCCATCTGAGCCTGATGCTTTCTGTTTTGGAAGGTTATTAGTTATTGATTCCGTTTCTTTAATAGGTACAGTCTGTTTAGATAGCCTGTTTCTTTGTGTGTTTTTTGGTAGATTGTGTCATTTGAGGAATTGGTCTGTTTCATCTAGGTGAGCATAGGGTTGTTCTTAGTATCCCCTGATTATCCTTTTAATGTCCATGAGATCTGTAGTGATGTGCCCTCATTCACTTCTGCTGTTAGTAATTCCTAATTATGCCAATTCTTTTATCCTTCTTTCTTTACCTCTGTCTCATGGCAGTTAAGAAAAAGGAGACAGAAATATACAAAGGAGATAGATTCTGAAATTCAGATTTCCTTTTGGCAAACCACAGTCATTTCCTAAGTAATATTTTAGTAAGCAAAAATGATGTGGTGGTGATGGAGGTTATAAGATAATAACCCTTAATATATATGAGAGCTTTGAGACCATCTCTGGGGGGCTTTTAGACCAGGTAAGAGAAAGACAAACCCATTTTCTTTACAAAAGTTAATTAAAATATTGTGGAGCCTATGAGGCAGCATTAAAGAGTCTCTCTTCTAATGATTATTTAATTAGGTTAGATATCTTAGCTAGTATATGGCCTTTCAAGGATGTGTTTGACATTTAGAATTGGTTTGGTTAGAAGTAACAGGACATTATCAAGACAACAGATTTTTAAAGTTAGTAGTGGATTAATATGTTAGGCCTGTATAATAATGGAATCATGCCTGGATTTGATAATAAAAATATTTTGACCTTAAAACATAGTACTGAAGAAAAAAGCTAGAAAGCCTGAGTTCATTCTAAAACTAAGTGAATGTAGAAAATAGGACACCAAAACTTTCACTGAAGAACAGTTTTTCATTGAAGGCTGTTGAAGTCAAGTTCACATGTTTAATAGTGAAATAAAATAATTTTTTGACATATGTAGGAGATATTTCCTTCATATTCATATTCGGCATTGTAGGAATGCATGGGCTACCAGAAGAACCTAGTAAATAAGAGAGTTTAAAACTTTAAATTATGTAAGTGAAAACATTAGTATTTAGTTCACTATATTATATTGCGTACTGACTGTCTTTGCCATCCTAATTCCCCACTTATCTGTGGGTTCTTAACTTTTTCTCCCAAATAAACTGCTTGTCTCAGGGATCTACTTTTGGCAGGAGCCCAAATGAAGATAAGCTATCATTTTCCTCTAAAATGTCCTTTATTTTGACATAACTGCTTGCATCCTCATGGTATCATATTATGTGTATTCGTTATTTCCTGTGTGGGCTTCCCAGGCAACTCAGTGGTCAAGAATCTGCCTGCTGATGCAGGTTCAATCCTTGGGTCGGGAGTATCCCCTGGAGAAGGAAATGGCAACCCACTCCAGTATTCTTGCCTGGGAAATCCCTTGGACACAGGAGCCTGATGGGCTACAGTCCATGGGGTCACAAAGTGTTGGACATGATTGAGTGACGAAACAATTGTTTCCTATACACTAATTCTTGGGCTTAATTAGATTGAAATCAGGTTCAGTTTTAGGAGATTAAGATTACTTCATAAGTGGTGCTTTTTATTTCCTATTGCATTCTTTCAAGAGACATTCAGTTCAGTTCAGTTCAGTCGCTCAGTCGTGTATTAGTATATAGTTAATGCTGCTGTATGCTATATATGAGAGTTGCTGTGAGGGGGAAACCTAAGAGTTCGCATCAATGGGAAAATACATATTTTAATTTTGTTTCTACATGAGATCATGGATGTTTATTAAACTTACTGTGGTAATCATTTCATGATATACATTCAGTGATTATGCTTACCCCTAACACTTAAACACAGTGCTGTGTGTCAATTATATTGCAAGAAAACAGGTAGAAAAAAGCAATATGTGGTTGTCCTACTTGTAGAGATGTTAAGATTGTTCAGTAACAGTTTTGATGCAGTTGTTTCACATTAAGATTAATTCAAAGCTTCTGGATAGCCTAGGTAAGAAGGGACTATGACTTACTGTATAATACTCATTACTCCATGCCCAGCAGTTATCTAGGCTTCCTTGATGGCTAAAACAGTAAAGAATCGACCTGCAATGCAAGAGACATGGGTTTGATCCCTGGGTCAAGAAGATCCCCTGGAGAAGGGAATTGCTACCCACTCCAGTATTCTTGCTTGGAGGATTCCATGGACAGAGGAGTCTGGTGGGCTACAGTCCATGGGGTGGCAAAGAGCCAGACATGACTTAATGACTAACACTTTTTTTTTGCAGGAATTATGGTGACTCTTAAAATACTTGAGAGAAAATGTTCTCTTTTCTTTTTAAATATGAAAGTGAAATTATTAAGTTTGATCTTACCAGATATAATATAAATATCAATATAGTGTTATTCACATCTCTTTCTCAAGTGCCTCGGACAGCACCTCATTTCAGTCGCTCAGCAGTGTCCGACTCTCTTCGACCCCATGAATCGCAGCATGCCAGGCCTCCCTGTCCATCAACGACTCCCAGAGTTCACCCAAACTCATGTCCACCGAGTCGGTGATGCCATCCAGCCATCTCATCTTCTGTCAACCCCTTCTCCTCCTGCCCCCAATCCCTCCCAGCGTCAAGGACTTTTCCAATGAGTCACTCTTCGCGTGAGGTGGCCAAAGTATTGGAGTTTCAGCTTCAGCATCAGTCCTTCCAATGAACACTCAGGACTGATCTCCTTTAGGATGGACTGGTTGGATCTCCTTGCAGTCCAAGGGACTCTCAAGAGTCTTCTCCAACACCACAGTTCAGAAGCATCAATTCTTCAGCGCTCAGCTTTCTTCACAGTCCAACTCTCACATCCATACATGACCACTGGAAAAACCATAGGCTTGACTAGACTCACCTTTGTTTTCAAAGTAATATCTCCGCTTTTCAATATGCTATCTAGGTTGGTCATAACTTTCCTTCCAAGGAGTAAGCATCTTTTAATTTCATGGCTGCAGTCACCATCTGCAGTGATTTTGGAGCCCCCCAAAATAAAGTCAGCCACTGTTTCCACTGTTTCCCCATCTATTTGCCATGAAGTGATGGGACCAGGTGCCATAATCTTCGTGTTCTGAATGGTGAGCTTTAAGCCAACTTTTAAACTCTCCTCTTTCACTTTCATCAAGAGGCTTTTTAGTTCCTCTTCACTTTCTGCCATAAGGGTGGTGTCATCTGTATACCTGAGGTTCTTGATATTTCTCCCGGCAATCTTGATTCCAGCTTGTGCTTCTTCCAGCCCAGCGTTTCTGATGATGTACTCTGCATAGAAGTTAAATAAGCAGGGTAACAGTATACAGCATTGACATACTCCTTTTCCTATTTGGAACCAGTCTGTTGTTCCTGCCTCAAGAGGCAGGTCAGGTGGTCTGGTATTCCCATCTCTATAAGAATTTTCCACAGTTTACTGTCACACAGTCAAAGGCTTTGGCATAGTCAATAAAGCAGAAATAGATGGTTTTCTGGAACTCTCTTGCTTTTTCGATGGTCCAGCGGATGTTGGCAATCTGATCTCTGGTTCCTCTGCCTTTTCTAAAACCAGCTTGAACATCTGGAAGTTCATGGTTCACATATTGCTGAAGCCTGGCTTGGAGAATTTTGAGCATTACTTTACTAGTGTGTGAGACGAGTGCAATTGTGCGGTAGTTTGAGCATTCTTTGGCATTGCCTTTCTTTGGGATTGGAATGAAAACTGACCTTTTCCAGTCCTGTGGCCACTGCTGAGTTTTCCAAATTTGCTGGCATATTGAGTACAGCACTTTCACAGCATCATCTTTCAGGATTTGAAATAGCTCAACTCGAATTCCATCACCTCCACTAGCTTTGTTCATAGTGATGCTTTCTAAGGCCCACTTGACTTCACATTCCAGGATGTCTGGCTCTAGGTGAGTGATCACACCATCGTGTTTATCTGGGTCGTGAAGATCTTTTTTGTACAGTTCTTCTGTGTATTCTTGCCACCTCTTCTTAATATCTTCTGCTTGTGTTAGGTCCCTACCATTTGTGTCCTTTATAGAGCCCATCTTTGCATGAAATATTCCCTTGGTATCTCTAATTTTCTTGAAGAGATCTCTAGTCTTTCCCATTCTGTTGTTTTCCTCTATTTCTTTGCGTTGATCGCTGAGGAAGGCTTTCTTATCTCTCCTTGCTGTTCTTTAGAACTCTGCATTCAGATGCTTATATCTTTCCTTTTCTCCTTTGCTTTTTGCTTCTCTTCTTTTCACAGCTATTTGTAAGGCCTCCCCAGACAGCCATTTTGCTTTTTGCATTTCTTTTCCATGGGGATGTTCTTGATCCCTGTCTCCTGTACAGTGTCATAAACCTTCTTCCATAGTTCATCAGGCACTCTGTCTATCAGATCTAGTCCCTTAAATCTATTTCTCACTTCCACTGTATAATCATAAGGGATTTGATTTAGGTCATACCTGAATGGTCTAGTGGTTTTCCTCACTTTCTTCATTTAAGTCTGAATTTGGCAATTAGGAGTTCATGATCTGAGCCACAGTCAGCTCCCAGTCTTGTTTTTACTGACAGCACTTAGCATGTAATAAATGATTCAGTGAAACATTTGTGGATTGAATGAATGACCTAACGAATGTTTGGACCACATGTTGTAGACTCTCTTACAGGCATCCTGGGGAAAAATTACAGTTTAACACAGTTTGGGCAGTCATAATTTTCTCTGGGCATATATGTATGAATATTTGTTCTGGACTGTTATCTTGCCGGATCTAGTGCTAGATACTAATTGGGAGATGGTGATGAATGGAATGTTCTCTCACACATTTCCCCCTGGTTCCAGAGGGTGTACAGAAAAGGAAGAAAACAATTCTCATCTTGAATTTTCTTCCAGTTCCTATGCTCTGTTAGTACTTCCGTTTCTGGAACTCTGGGTTTTAGAGAGGTGGTGGTTTTATCAAAAAATCCTTTCCACACAATGATAAGCTCATTCTCAGTCCTGAGGAGTTTTTTGTAATAAGCGTATTCTTCTCTGAAGGTCAGAGAAGTGCATTGTCTTCCAGGTAAATTGATTTATCCATTTTTAAGATACAGTGAAGAACAAAACACAATTTTGTTTTGACATCAATTTTTAATGAAAATTCTTGCATGATCAAATAACTAATATGTAAGAAAAAGTATGAATTACAGCATTTTTTTTTCTTTTTATTTTCTATGGTTGTTTTTACTGACAGAATTTGATTTAAGGCATTGTATTATTTATATTTGAATTCTTTGTTTTTGCATAGAATTTGTTTCCTGAAACATGTCTTCACCCACCGTATTTTGAGTTATTTAATGAAGAAAGTTGTGACTGTTCTAATGTTTCTTTATAAAAGCAAATTGGTTCTGACTTGTCCAAAATGGGTTGCACTGATGTTATAGGAAGGTTGTATCTGAGCAAGTTAAGGGTTATAGTAGCTTCCCAGTGCTATTCTATACTTAGTCCTGTTTTTCCCCTCTCTTTGAACTTGTGGTTCATTATAATGCTTCTGGGAATACTAACAGTGAGATGTGCCTTGATTGATACTCAGCTTCAAGGCTCTTACAGTGCTTATCAGCCTCAGCTTATTTTCTCTGGGGACCTTTCATATCTCTTAGCTCCTGGCAGCTAACTGCAGACCTCTGTGTTTCTGCTGCCTGCCAGCTTAATGCAAAACTGAGAGTGAGAACACTGGCCCCAGGGAGGAGAAGCACTCTGGTCCCATGGCATTGGGACTGCAGGTGGGAGGCTGCTGTGTCAGTCTGGATCATAAATGGAAGGAACCTTGTGCCTGGTACATTACTCGTTTCTTGCTATAGGAGACACACAGGTGTCCTAGGTGGTGCCAGTAGTAAAGAACCTGCCTGCCAAAGCAGGAGACTTAAGAGACGCGAGTTTGATCCCTGGTTCGGAAAGATCCCCTGGAGGAGGAAATGGCAACCCATTCCAGTATTCTTGCCTTGAGAATCCCATGGACAGAGGAACCTGGCAGGCTACAGTCCATGGGGTCACACAGAGTTGGATACGACTGAAGCGACTTAGCACGTGTAGGAGACACATAGCTTGAGAAGGGCTTTGAGAATCTCCCAATAGAAAGGCGGGTAAATGAAAGATTCAGCAAAAATACAATAAGCTGTTACTACAGAATTCCTCGCACATGTAATGGCAGCTGAGAACAGTAATGCCATAGAGAAGATACAGCCTCTACTGAAGCTTCTATTTTTTGTGTAGAAATATCTATTCAAGCAGGACATACTTTTAAAAATTAACATCAATGTAGATTTCTATTGAGATTTTAGTTCCCCATTTCTCTAAAATTGGTAATTTGCATGTCAATACAAAATTCTCATGAATGAGCTTACTATATTCATATTTGAGGGCCAAAAAACGTTGTACATGATTTTAAATGAATTTATGTGCTTGTTTGCAGAATCAAAACTTTTGTTCTCTAAGGCCATGGTACTTCAACTTTAATATGAACAGGAGTCACTAGGAGATCTTATAAAAGTGGAGATTATGCTTTAGGTGGTGTGGGGCCTGCATTTCTCCCCAGCTCTTCCATGATGCCACTGCTGCTGGTTCAGGGACTACTGTTTGAATGCAAAGTTTGAAGTCATTGGGCTATAATACAAACTCACTCACTGGAAATACTTTCTGTTTTCTAAACTCATTTACTAAATATTCTAATAAAACATAGTAAGGCTGAGGAAATGCTTTTGTTACTATAAATCTTGCCAAAAGAAATATTTAATAACCTCTTCTGCCTGGTATTAAACTGTATTAACTTCTGGTCCTGAAAGTCCCAAATCATTTATTTTCATGACTGAATTAACAGCCTTAAAATGGAACAATACAAGACATTGGATTTTTATCCACTATTGTAGCATAGCTATTTGTAAGTGTGAGCATTCTCTGTGCTGAAGTGTCTGGAAGTCATGCCAGGGAATAGCTGAGGGAACTGGAAGGATGTATTACTAGGGATTTGTGACAGCTCAAAGACAGCACTAGCAAGGAGTTTCTGTAGTGAACAGAAAGATCACTTCTGAGTATCCTTCTAAATCTGAGTGTGTGTATCATCACTAGTGTTGTGCTTTTCATCATTACATTATTAAAAACAAATTTTAAAATAGACTTACTTGATTACCTTGTTTTCCTCCAACATGTTAAAAATATTTATTGGCTATTCCCATTTGTGAACTCCTTTTCCTTGGTTCTCACTTCTAAAACCCTACCTCTAAATTCTCAGTTTATTTTATTTTATTTTTTTTTAATTTATTTATTTATTTTTAATTTTTTACTTTACAATTCTGTATTGGTTTTGGCATAGATTGACATGAATCCACCACAGGTGTACATGCGTTCCCAAACATGA